>NC_041384.1:141923767-141992660 GCF_002162155.2 Triticum dicoccoides
AGTTCTCTCAGTCGGAGACTTAGCTGCAGTCCGGCACTCGCCTAAGTTTGAAAAAAATCCTACCGAGTGGAGAGAAATCCTCCCACTCGGGGGCTTAGCTGTAGTCCAGTACGCGCCTAAGTTTTCTCACTCGGAGACTTAGCTGCAGTCTGGCACTCGCCTAAGTTTGAAAAAAATCCTACTGAGTGGAGAGCAGTCCTCCCACTCGCGGGCTTAGCTGTAGTCTAGTACTCGCCTAAGTTTTCTCACTCGGAGACTTAGCTGCAGTCCGGCACTCGCCTAAGTTTGAAAAAATCCTACCAAGTGGAGAGCAATCCTCCCACTCGGAGGCTTAGCTGCAGTCCAGTACTCGCCTAAGTATTTGAAAATCCTACCGAGTGGTGAGCCACCCTCACACTCGGGGGCTTAGCTGCAGTCCAGTACTCGCCTAAGTATCTGAAAATCCTACCGAGTGGTGAACGACCCACCCACTCGGGGGCTTAGCTACAGTCCAAGTACTCGCCTAAGTACAAGACACATCCCACTCTGAAGTGACAAGGTGCAGGTCGACTGCCACCTTCTCCTGGAGAGCTTCACCACAAATACAATGTGCGCTCCATCCCGCTCTGCAGTAACGAGGTGCAGGTCGACTGTAGCCTTCCCCTGGAGAGCTTCCCCATAAATACAATGCACACTCCATCGCTGACCCGCAAGGGCAACGAGGCGCAGGATGACTGCTTCCTCCTCCTTCGGAGCCGCGCTACAAATACAAAAGTTGTCTCGAATGAAGAACGAGTTCACTCGGCAGGGGATCCATGAAGATATTCAACGATAAACCAAGTTCAGATAAATCCTGAAGGTTCCAGACCATAGATCGAAGTGCTTGGGCATTCAGCCCGAAAGACTTTAATGGTTACAAAAACCACTTGGCATTCCGAGGCAAATTTAAGGTGAGGCATAAAAGTTTGTTCACTCCGCGGGAGGTGGACTAGCAGGCTCGACAAACTCGTCTAAGTCGACGCCATCGGCGATCCGAGTGGCTGCAGCGATGAAAGTCTACACAAAAGATTAGAAGTCATGCTTCTGGGTGTTGGCGACCTTGATTGCTGCCAGCTTATCTTGTCGCACCTCCTTGCAATGGACGCGAACCAAAGACAGAGCCACATCAGCACCACACTAGGCAGAAGACTTCTTCCACTCCTGCACTCTGTCAGGGATTTCGTTAAGTCGAGTCATCAGGGACTCAAGATCATTTTGGAGCATGGCCTCTGGCCAAATTGCCGGGTCGATTCGTGACATGGCGACCTTTAGTCGAGCCAAGTAGTCCACGACACCGTCGATGCGGGATTCCAGTCGGAGCAGATTCATGGCAGTTTCATCTTTCACGGGAGAATTGATTGGATCCAAACCTGGTTCGATCCGCCCAGTCTCCTCCTCGAAGTTCTGACAAAACTCTGCATTCACGATCCAAGGATAAGTCAATTTTCGTATGCTGAGTCGACACAAGAAAAAAAATCAGTCGGAATAAAATGTGCACCTTCAAGCTTGATGAACAACTTCTTGGCAAGGCTCCTCAGATAGCTCTCCAGATCGTCCCTCCTGCGAGCGATACCTTCCATCTTCACAAGTTGAGGTTCTCCTTCTTCGAGCACGAGCACTCCTGGTTGGCTTCGTTCAGAGCAGATTTTAGCTTGGTATTCTCTTCTTCCAACTGGCCGACCGAAGCCAGTTTCTGTTCAGCCAGAGCGGTTTTGTCGTCAGCTTCCTTTCGAGCAGCAACCAAATCCTGATCCTTCTTCGCTAGAGCTTCTCTCAGTTTTTCTGCAAAGAAACAATGCTTGATTCAGAAAGAGCAGAAGGGTACTCAAGCCTAAGGCAGACCAGTCGACAAACTCGTCTTACCAGTGGTGCCGTCCCTGACCTTTTGCAGCTCTGTCTTGGCCAGCTCCAAGTCAAGGTTCAGTTGGATCTGCTGTCTCTCCAAGTCAGCAAAGCGAGCTCCAAGATCACAAGATTTCTGAAATCAAAGAAGAGAAGTTATTTTACAGTGAAAAACGACAAAGACAATAAGTACCAAGACTACAATCGACTGCCCGCAGCCCACCATAGTCTTGGGGACTACACCCAGTGGGTGCACTTTGCGTGCCCCCACCGGTTCTGATCCCACTCGACCGGCCCGCCGGAGTCGAGTGCAGGAAGTAAAAAAAGGGGAGAGAAAGTAGAACTCAGACCACAGTCGACTGCCAGCAGCCGACCGCGGTCTCGGGGACTACACCCAGTGGGTGCACTTGGCATGCCTCCACCGGTTCTGATCCCACTCGACCAGACCGAGTGGAAGAGACAAACTACCAGTTTGGTTTACACTCGACAAAATACAAAGACTACAGTCGACTGCCAGCAGTCCACCGTAGTCTCGGGGACTACACCCAGTGGGTGCACTCAGCGTGCCCCCACTAGTTCAAAAATTCAATCGACGCACCCAGTGGGTGTACAGATGCAAAGATTTTCGGAAAGAGTCTTCAGATAGCATATCCTAACAGAACAAGCGGCGATCAACTAACCTGAACATTGCTCTGGAGAGCTGAGCTGGCATCATAGGCGGCCTGGCTGGCGTCCCGCACCGTCTTCATCTTCTCCATCATAATGCCTGCCTGGCATATGGATTCCTTGGCAGCATTCACTTCATCCTCTGGGACACGATGGGTCGCGAAAACTGAAGGCGGGTCGACAGGGGCCTGAGCAGTCGACAAAGAAGGCAAGGCACTCGACAATGGCACGGCGAAGGTAACAGAACCCCGATTGGCATCACCAGCGTCCTGAATGACTGGCTCTGCCCTCAGCGTCGATTGTGGCACCTCGCTCGCAGGAGCTTGCCTATCTTTCCTCGTCAAAGGCCTCTCGGGCTCTTCATCATCATCATCATCAGGGAGGTCAATAATGTTAGGGGCTGTTCAAAGTTCAATCGACAAAATCACATCACCCAATGGTACACATTGCAGTTGAATCGACCAAAATAAAGACAGTATGGCAGAAATCATACCCAGATTAGAAGTGACCGCATCCTCCATCACCTCATCATCGTCCCTGTAAGCTGAGGTCCCGGAAGTAGCAGCACTGACAGTTCCAAAGATCGTCCGGTTAAAACAAGAAAAACAAACAACACAGGGAGTCGAGTGAATATAAAGGGAGACACTCACGCGGAAGCGATAGGGATATCAATCTTAATTTTCGGCAACGCCTTCCAAAGCTTCGGCTCTGCGACTTTGGGATGCTTTGACGCTTTCTCAGTTGGAGTTGGCGAAGAGGTCCGAGGAGGATTTGAAGACTGACCAGCTTGAGCAATCGCCTTTTCACGGGCGCTCGGTCGTTCTTGGTCGAGTTTGGACCACCTCTCCCTGCGAGGAGGCGACTCGACTTCTTCTTCGTCACTTGGGTCGTCGCTTTCTTCGTCTCCTCCACCATCAGAATCCCATTCGCCACTGTCGCCGCCGCTCGCCTCTCCTTCCGGGTCCTGCTCTTGCTCTCCGTTGGGCATTGAATACATCTCAATAATGGCCTGAAAGAAAGTAGGGAGAACAAAGTCAGTCGACGCAGTATAAGCAGCTGCGCGAGTGAATTCAGATTACAAACAAAAGCTCAGAATCGGACCTTCTCTGGTACATGGGACTGGTCGAATGGAGGAACTCTCCTAGCCCCCTGGGGTTGTCCTTGTTTCCGGTCATGCCCGACAACCACTTCTCCAGTGTGTCGTCATCGACCTCCTCTGGGTGAATCCGAGTGGAGTCTTCAAGACCCGAATACATCCACATCAGATGGTCTCGGGCTTGAAGAGGCTGGATGCGCCGCTGAAGGAAGACCTCCAAGAGATCCATACCGGTGACCCCGTCACGGATAAGCTGGACCACTCGCTCGACCAGCACCCTCACCTGCGCCTTCTCCTCCGGGACCACCTTCAAAGGGGAAGGTTTACTCACTTGGTCCATGGTAAAGGGAGGGAGGCCAGTCGACTGCCCTGGCGTCGACTGGTCTTTATAGTAAAACCAGGTCGACTGCCATCCGCGAACTGAGTCGGGAAGAATCATGGCCGGAAAGGAACTTTCCCCTCTCATCTGAACACCAAGACCCCCACACATCTGAATCACTTGAGTCCTCTCGTCACTCGGATTAGCCTTTTTCACCGTCTGGGAGCGACAAGTGAAAATGTGCTTGAAAAGGCCCCAGTGAGGCCGACAACCCAGGAAATTCTCACACAAAGAAACGAAAGCGGCGAGATAAACGATTGTGTTGGGAGTGAAGTGGTGGAGTTGTGCCCCAGAGAAGTTCAGAAATCCCTGAAAGAAAGGGTGAGGAGGCAAGGAAAATCCACGGTCGACGTGGGTGGCAAGGAGAACGCGCTCACCCTCCCGAGGTTGCGGCTCGGATTCCTTCCCCGGAAGCCGCGCCGATTCATAGGGGATCAGCCCTCCTTCGGCTAGGTCGTCGAGGTCTTCTTGGGTGATCGTTGAGTGGATCCAGTCGCCCTGGATCCAGCCCTTCGGCAGGCCGGTTCGCGAGGAGGACCCGCCCCGACTGGTCGCCTTCCCCTTCAACCTCGTCGTCGCCTTCTTTGCCCGCTCTAGAGCCGCCGTCTACTCCTTCCCCATCGTCGCCGGCGAGACGCGTACGGAGCGGTGGCGCTGGGGCGAGGGCGAGCGCGGCGAGGGAGCATGAAGAGTTGAAGAGATAATGGGGACGCACTGTTTGAGAGACCCCGGTCCGACGCCTTATATGAGGCCGCTTCCGAGTGGCTGACTGGTAGGCCCGGGCGGCCCTGTCAAATCCCGTAACAATCGTGCAGGCGATACATGGAGAAAAAGGTGGCACGGGGATCGAGGCGGCTCCGCTCTATCCCATCCGATTACTGCGGCCTCCCCCGTCCCGCGCGCTTCCCAAAATTCGGATCTCGCAAAATCTGCGGGTAGCAGAACAACTTCTCGGACCGAAGATCTCCTCCGCACCGTCACTCGGAGCCTTTCAAATAAAGAAACTCACTCGACAAAAAGCTAAGAATGGATCAAGGCGACCGAAAAGGAAGTTGCTGTCATTACTCAGGTTCATTGATGCGAAACCAGATATGCTCATGGCATGAAAAATGAGTCCGGGAAATTCTCAACTCCTTCCCCACTCAAACCTCGATCCATTTGGGGGCTAATGATGAAGCCATGTACCTAGGGTAGGGTCATGGACCTGTCCCAACTGCCCTACCCAAGGACATCTCTAGAAGAAATCACCTTTCAATCGGCTTGGAGGTGTTCCACTCGACAGACTTGAAGACACTCGACCAAGAAGCAATCACTCGACCAAGACCAAACCACTCGACGGCCAGGAGACCTAAAGGCACTCCGCATGCTAACGGTCAGTTATTAAGTAGCCTTTATGGTCATCATAGCACTTTATTAGGGGCGTTACCAGTAACGCCCGACCTTAATGTATTTAGGACCCTGCATAACTGAGGGCCGGAGGGGTCCGACGAACTCTATATAAGCCACCCCCCTCCTCAGTGTAAAGGGTTTGCACCCCCTGTAATTCATACACGCATAATCCAGTCGACCGCCTCCGGGCTCCAAGACGTAGGGCTATTACTTCCTCCGAGAAGGGCCTGAACTCATAAACCTCGCATGCTTACAACTTCTCCATAGCTAAGATCTTGCCTCTCCATACTTATCCCCCTACATTACTGTCAGACTTAGAACCACGACAGTAACCATCTTAGACTCGAGACGAAAAGATCCCCAGGACTACGCGGACATGCCTCAAATGCTCGAGAAGTAAGTTAAATCGATCATTATTCACCATATCAGCAACTTTGTTCATTTCCTGATATATCAAGTAATTGTTTTCTTTGTCTGGCAGGGTTTGGAGAAAATTCACAAAAAAAGCAGCAATTTAGACACCCGAAAGTAAGTAATATAGTAACATGTTCCACGCATCTCCTAGTGATTCAAGCGCTAGTTTCATCAATACAATTTATAGCGTGCTTGCTTATCAGTTTGATTGACGTCTATTTCTTGTAAAGTGGTTGTGGCAGGAACCCGAGAATAATTACTGTGGATACTACGTTTGCGAGTCCATCCGCCACACGACCTGTGAACGAGGGTACTCTGACGAACAATATGAAGTGCGTAAGCAATAATATTCACAATTTTATTTTATTACCATCATTTGTGTTGAGTTTCATTTATTCATATATATATGTATTGACCCCCTTGTTCAAATTAGATGTTTCAGATGCGGGATGAACTCCTAGCACCAGTTCATATGCGAGCAATTCAAGAGGAATTGGCGGCATTCTTCCTTGACCACGTGATCGCTGAAGACAGAGAATACTATGTAGACCCTGTGTTCATATATAATTAGGAGATTATATTGTAAGAGATAATTATTGTATATATGTAGCCGGTAGTGTCGGATAGATATACGAGAACTTGTTGTTCGACCAATCTCTCGGAGAAGGAGAGATGGTCGATATCACTTCTCTCTGTATGCATATGTTGATGACGATCTTATGTTTCCTTTATTAGCTTAGTCCTCTCTATATACACTATATATAGCGTCGTCCAAGCATGGACATAAGAGAGGACACTTCTCTCTATTAATTTGCTAGCTAACACAATATATGAATCACCTAAATTAAACCCCCAAAACCCCCAACCCCCCCCCTTTCAAAAAAACCCCCAGCCCCTGAAATGCTGACGCGTGGATGTCTATTGGTCCCGGTTGGTGCACCCAACCGGGACCAAAGGCCCTCCTGCCTGTGCTCAGCGCACCGGCCACGTGGAGGCCCATCTGTCCTGGTTCGTGTAAGAACCGGGACTAAAGGGTTAGGGCATTATTAACAACCCTTTAGTCCCGATTCACAAACCGGGACAAAAGGCCCTTATCAACCGGGACGAATGGGGTTTTTTCTACTAGTGTCGCAAGAATCCGCAACTACGAAAGAAGAATTAAGATAAATCTAACCATAGCATTAAACATGTGGATCAAAATCAGCCCCTTACGAAGCAACACATCAACTAGGATTTAAGCTTCTGTCACTCTAGCAACCCATCATCTATTAATTACTTCCCAATGCCTTCCCCTAGGCCCAAATCATGCTGATGTGTCATGTAGTCGATGTTCACATAACACCACTAGAGGAAAGACAACATACATATCATCAAAATATCGAACGAATACCAAATTCACATGATTACTTATAACAAGACTTATCCCATGTATTAATTATCATTAAGATTCTGAACATACGATCTTCCACCAAATAAACCAGCTAGCATCAACTACAAGGAGTAATCAACAATACTGCTACCTCTTGAGCATGCGTTGGTTTTCCCTTGAAGAGGAAAGGGTGATGCAGCAAAGCAGCGTAAGTATTTCCCTTAGTTTTTGAGAACAAAGGTATCAATCCAGTAGGAGACCACGCGCGAGTCACCTCGTACCTACACAAACAAATAAGAACCTCACAACCAACGCGATAAAGGGGTTGTCAATCCCTTCACAGCCACTTGCAAGAGTGAGATCTGATAGAGATAATAATAAGATAAATATTTTTGGTATTTTTATGATAAATTGAAAATAAAGATTGCAAAATAAAATAGATTGGAAACTTGTAGGATGGAAAATAGACCCAGGGGCCATAGGTTTCACTAGTGGCTTCTCTCAAGATAGCATAAGTATTACGGTGGATGAAAAAATTACTGTCGAGCAATTGATAGAATTGAGCATAGTTATGAGAATATCTAGGTATGATCATGTATATAGGCATCACGTCCGTGACAAGTAGACCAACTCCTGCCTGCATCTACTACTATTACTCCACACATCGACCGCTATCCACCATGCATCTAGAGTATTAGGTTCAGAAGAATGGAGTAACGCTTTAAGCAAGATGACATGATATAGAGGGATAAACTCATGCAATATGATATAAACCCCATATTTTTATCCTCGATGGCAACAATACAATACGTGTCATTTCCCCTACTGTCGCTGGGATCGAGCACCGCAAGATTGAACCCAAAGCTAAGCACTTCTCCCATTGCAAGAAAGATCAATCTAGTGGGCCAAACCAAACTGATAATTCGAAGTGACTTGAAAAGATAACCAATCATACATAAAAGAATTCAGAGAAGATCCAAATATTCTTTACATATAATCTTGATCATAAACCCACAATTCATGGAATCTCGACAAACACACCGCAAAAAGAGTTACATCGAATAGATCTCCAAGAAGATCGAGGAGAAATTTGTATTGAGATCCAAAGAGAGAGAAGAAGCCATCTAGCTCATAACTATGGACCAGAAGGTCTGAGGTAAACTACTCACACATCATCGGAGAGGCCATGGTGTTGATGTAGAAGCCCTCCGTGATCAATGCCCCCTCTGGCGGAGCGCCGGAAAAGGCTCCAAGATGGGGTCTCATGGGTGCAGAAGGTTGCGGCGGTGGAATTATGTTTTCTTGGTGCTCTCCGATGGTTTCAGGGTACGAAGGTATATATAGGATGAAGAAGTAGGTCGACGGAGCCACGAGGGTGGAGGGCATGCCCAGGGGGGTAGGCGCGCCCCCCTGCCTCGTGGCCTCCTCGTTGATTGCTTGAAGTCCACTCCAAGTCCTCTGAATCACGTTTGTTCCAAAAAATCACGCTCCCAAAGGTTTCATTCCGTTTGGACTCTATTTGATATTCTTTTTCTGCGAATCACTGAAATAGGCAAAAAACAGCAATTTGGGTTGGGCCTCCGGTTAATAGGTTAGTCCCAAAAATAATATAAAAGTGTATAAATAAGCCCATTAAACATCCAAAACAGAATATATAATAGCATGGAACAATCAAAAATTATAGATACCTTGGAGACGTATCAAGCATCCCCAAGCTTAATTCCTGCTCGTCCTCGAGTAGGTAAATGATAAAAACAAAATTTTTTCTATGGAATGCTTCCTAACATATTTCGCAATGTAATTTTCTTTGTTGTGGCATGAATGTTCAGATCTGAAATATTCAAGATAAAAGTTTAATACTGACATAAAAATAATAATACTTCAAGCATACTAACTAAGCGATCATGTCTTCTCAAAATAACATGGCCAAAGAAAGTTATCCCTACAAAATCATATAATCTGGCTATTGAGGGAGTCCTGGACCAAGGGGTCCTCGGGTGTCCGGCCTATTGGACATGGGCCGGACTGATGGGCTATGAAGATACGAAGACCGAATATTGCACCCGTGTCCGGATGGGACTCTCCCTGGCATGGGAGACAAGCTTGTGTAACCCTAGATCCTCCCGGTGTCTATATAAACGACCTTGTGTAACCCTAGATCCTCCCGGTGTCAATATAAATGACCTTGTGTAACCCTAGATCCTCCCGGTGTCTATATAAACCAGAGGACTTAGTCTGGATAGGGGACTCATTATCATAGCCATACAAGCTAGACCTCTAGGGTTTAGCCATTATGATCTCGAGGTAGATCAACTCTTGTAATACTCATATTCATCAATATCAATCAAGCAAGACATAGGGTATTACCTCCATAGAGAGGTCCCGAACCTGGGTAAACATCGTGCCCCTTGTCTCCTGTTACATCGACCTTAGACACACAGTTCGGGACCCCCTACCCGAGATCCGCCGGTTTTGACACCGACATTGGTGCTTTCATTGAGAGTTCCACTGTGTTGTCGCTAAAAGGTTTGATGGCCCCTTCAATCGTCCATAATGACGCTGTCCAAGGAGAAACTTTCCTCCCCGGTCAGATCTTCATGTTCGGCGGCTTCGCACCGCGGGCCAATTCGCTTGGCCATCTGGAGCAGATAGAAAGCTACGCCCCTGGCCATCAGGTCAGATTTGGGAGCTTGAACTATGTCACGGACACCCGTGGAGACTTGATTTTCCACCGAATTCGAGACCGCGGTAGCCGCTCCCGGTCACCCTAATGATCATGACCTCAATCTATCACCAGGCTGCATCCAGAGATTGCTCCCGTAACTGCTCTGGCCCTAGATCCGGAGCAAGCTGCACCACCCAAGGATGGGAAGTTCAACCCCACCACTGAGGCCACAGATTCCACGGTGTTGGAGCCGCATATAGACTTAACCTCTCACGACGTCTCTGTCAGTGGAACTCTAGACTCATCTCCGGCCGTAAGTTCTGAACCACGTAAGGCCGCAGACGCCGAGCTTGATCATTTATCGATCTTTGAATTCAGCGCCACAGACAGCTTCCAGCGCTCGCCTTTGGGCGATGTGCTAAACTCTTTAAAAAACCTCTCCCTGACAGAGGACTCACAGCCGAACTATATCCGGCTCGAACTAGGGGCTAACAGTGGAGAATTTTGTTTCCCACCCACCACCCACTTCAAAGCTGAAAGGATCGATATGGTTGACTAGAGGGGGGGGGGTGAATAGGCAACTACCAATTTTTAACTTTTCTTTACCAAATTAAACTTTGCATCAAAATAGGTTGTCCAGATGTGCAACTAGGTGAGCAAACTATATGATGCAATAACAACAAGCATACAAGCATGCAAGAGAAGTAACACTAAAGAGCTTGCACAAGTAAAGGTAAGAGATAACCAAGAGTGGATCCGGTGAATACGAGGATGTGTTACCGAAGTTCCTTCCTTTTGAGGGGAAGTACGTCTCTGTTAGAGCGGTGTGGAGGCACAATGCTCCCCAAGAAGCCACTAGGGCCACCGTATTCTCCTCACGCCCTCACACAATGCGAGATGTCATGATTCCACTATTGGTGCCCTTAAAGGCGGCAACCGAACCTTTACAAACAAGGTTGGGGCAATCTCCACAACTTAATCGGAGGCTCCCAACAAAACCATGAAGCTTCACCACAATGGACTATGGCTCCATGGTGACCTCAACCGTCTAGGGTGCTCAAACACCCAAGAGTAACAAGATCCGCTAGGGATGAGCGGGGGAATCGAAAATCCCTTGGTGGAAGTGTAGATCGGGGCCTTCTCACCCACTCCCGAGCAAATCAACAAGTTTGATTGGCTAGAGAGATAGATCAGGCGAAAATGGAGCTTGGAGCATTTAATGGAGCTTGAGGGGGAAGAGGTAGGTCAAAGGAGAAGAAGGGGACCCCCTTTTATAGTGGGGGAAACAATCCAACCGTTGCCCCACCAACCAGCCCCGCATAGGGCGGTAGTACCGCAAAAGGGGGTGGTACTACTGCTGAGCCAGTGGTACGGCCGCTCCAGCGAGCGGTACTGCCACGCAGAGAAGAGCAGCATGGATCTGGACACAGCGCGGTACTACCACGGTGGTAAGGGTGGTACTACCGCTACAAAACGGTACTACCGCCTCTACTACCGCAACTAGTGCTGCAAGACCCGACACGAGAAAAAGAGCCCTCGAGTCGAGGCGGTAGGAGCCAGACAGCCCAGCGGTAGTACATCAAAGGGGTCACGGGCGGTACTACTGCTGCGGAGCGGTACTGCCGCTTGTGACCCTTCGGCGGTACTACCGCTGGTAGTGCGGTACTACCACTGGGACACAGAAGAGAGAGAGAAGATCTCTCCATCGAGGCTGAGGACGAGGCGGTGGTGCCAGGCAGGCCAGCGGTAGTACTGCTGTGGAGTCACGGGCGGTACTACCGCTTTTGAGCGGTACTGCCACTTGTGACTCCTCAATGGTACTACCGCTGGGTTGCGCGGTACTACTGCTGTAACCCAGACAGGACACAGAAAAGAGAAGATCTCTCCAAAGAACTGGAAGAGCTCGGAGGGTGAGAAGCTGTCGTGTACGTGTTGATTCCACCCATGCAATACCCCAGCGGACCCCCTCTTGATAGTACGGTGCCCTCTACGCAATTAGTCCACCAAAAGAGAAACGAAATAGCTACACTGTCTTGAATGACACTCCAAAGGGAAGAAAACGTCTCGTGCCAAGGATGAATCTGTGAACTACTCAAAGCACATGATTAGTACGCAAACATGTTGTCATCAATCACCAAAACTACCTCGAGAGAGATATGCCTCAACAATCTCCCCCTTTTTGGTGGATTGATGACAACTAGGGATTTGCACAAGGAAAAGATATAACAGTAGGAAAACTAAGAACTACAAAATATAGACGGGCTCACCTTGAATGTGTGCACCTCGTTAGAGGAGCAAAAGGAAAGCAAGACACACACATTCGGATCAACACTCCCCTATATTTTATAGTCCAACAATTCTAACCACAAGATATATGAGAGAAGAGTATAAAACAGGACAAGCACGCAACTCATAATATACTACAGTACTGAATAGACATAAGTAATAAGGTAGCGATAGGGAGCATATGTCTCACACCATATGTCTAGAACTTAGGTCTCACAGGCACCAAACCAAACCAAATAAAGACACCGAGAGAACACACAAGAAAACACAAGACGACACACTCAAAGCACAACAACAACACAAATCACTACACTCTCTCCCCCTTTGGCAGCGAGACACCAAAAAGGGCAAAGAGTGACGTTACGACTCCAGGTGATGGCAAGCTGAGGATCTCGAACATCACATCTCAGCGTGATCGTCTGCATCTTCGTCGTTGGTCAAAAACTGCTCGGCATCGGAGTCGGTCCAAGGGCAATACTGATGAATCCATTCCTCCTCTTCAGTGATCTGACCCTCAGAACCACTGCAACTGACGCATGAGCTCCTTCTGGCGCACCCTGGCATGCTTCTCCGCCACATGAGTCATGTACTGACCATGAGACTCCATGCAGAAAAGCTTCTTCATCTTGCGTTTAAGCTTCTGCGCCCATGAAGGTTCTGCACTAGAGGGCCCAAAGTCCTCCTCGTGATCATCAGTGGCAGCCCCACCATCGGTCTCCATGGCAGCAGCAGCAGCAGCTGACGGACCCCCGGTTTGAGGCACTGGGGTGACCCAATTGTCCATCTTCCTCAGACGCTTGATCTCATGGGAAACCAAGTCTCCAGTTTCCAGCAACACTCTGGGATAGATCTGTGCCCAGGCCCTCTCAATGAGCCTCATGATGAATGGACCATATATCGGGCACTTGCGCTTAGACACGGCAGAGAGAAGTTCAGACCACATGACATGAGAAATATCCAGGCTCTCTCCAGAAAAGGAGCATGTCCACGAGATAAGAGTGGACCATATCCAGATTCCCGATGCGAGGGAAGAGAGTCTCATGGAAGATACGATGAAGAATGTCCATATACGGAGACAGCTCATAGGTTTTCTTCTTAGTCACTGGGTGAACTTACACAGTGTAGTAGGGCCAAAGGGCTTGCTTGTGAGTGGACGTAGCATTGCGGTGAGGGCGGAAACTGAAGTCTCAAGCCCATGATCCTCCACATCAAGTAACTCCATGAAGGCTTCCACTTGACAGAAAGCAACTTACCATTGGTCATCCAAGTCAGAGTCCTGTCGGCATCCGTTCCAAGATGAACGGTAGCAAAGAATTGAGCCACCAAATCTGCATCGAAATCCTTGTTGAACTGCATGATCCTGAGAATGTTCAGCCAAGTGCACATCTTAAGGGCTTCGCCAAAGTACTCAGGGTCCTCCTCCATAGCATCAGTGTCAATGGAGGGAACATCAACAAAGAGATTCTTCTTGGCCTTGATCACATCAAAATAGATGGCAAACTGAAATCGGTTCCAGAACGGGCGGTTGACCAAGGTGGGTTCTTGGTCCACCTCATAGGGATTACGGCGACGCCTTTCCCAAAACTCCTTGGCAGTCATCTCAGTCACAGTCTCCCCTTTTGGCTTGGTGGCGGATCTCTTCGACTGCTGAGCAGGTGGACGAACACTTGCGGATGCACCTGCTGGTGGCGGTTGGGTGCTAGAGGAACCACCGGCTGGCTCAGAGGTGCCGTAGCGTTTTGACGTTGCACGCCCGGGGTTGATACGGCGAGCTTGATGCTCAGGATGTTCATCACCTGGAGCCAAACACAAGAACACGCAAAACAACCAGAAAGAACGAGCATAAGCCAACAAACACAACAAAAAGGATCAAGGTAAGGCAGGAATATGATGGAATTTGGCAGGCAGCGGTAGTACCGTGACATGCCCGCAGTAGTACCGCCCAAGCGGTAGTACCGCTCCAGGTCAAGCGGTAGTACTGCTCCAACGAGATCGATAGTACTGCTCGAGGTGGATAAACAGCGGTTTCCTACTACCGTGGTCAGATCCGGCACTACCGGCTTGCCAAATTCAAAAATATTCCTACCAAACTCTAATCCAGAAAGTCTAGTTGCCTTCTCCAACCTACTCAAGTCTAGATTTAACCAAAAATCTAGAGATGCAACCACCATTCCCCCTAAGAAGCAAGATCTAAAAACAAGACAAAGGGAGAGAACGAACGGGGGCAATACCGGCATCCATGGCAAGAGAACGAGGTGGGGATCGACTCCACCGAAGGAAACAGAGAGGGATGCTCCGGAGACGAAGATCCGCCGGAGCCCTCCCGCGGCGTGGCGACGCTGGAGAGAGTTGAAGAGGAACGAGGGGGCAAAGTGAATTGGTATGGGGGAGAAGAAACCTCCCCCTGCCCCGATATAACCCCTTGGTCCCGTCCCTCAGCAGTAGTACCGCGTGCCAGCAGCGGTAGTACCGCCCAGCACGCCACGGCAACCAAACAACAAGGCCTAGCTCAAAAAAAAAGAAAACAAAAAGGCAAGAAGAGAGAGCACACCAGCAAACGGCCAAGACACACCTCTTCAAGAGAGCGCGGTGGCCGAGGCCACCTACGTTTGAGTCAAGAGGTATGACGCTGTGAAGATTTTAACCTTGGGCCCATGACCAAAACTTGTCTTTGAAACACAAGTACCATCAATAATGGCTAAAGTGAAAGACTTGATCAATTTATGCATAATGGGCGGAGGAAGAGTTCATTTAGAGAACAACACTCCCCCTATGTCCATGCCTACACCTAAACTAGACAACAAATTGAGCGTGGTGGGGTGTGCAAGGGTTCAAGCCACATTGCTCGAATCAATGATATTTAGCTCATGCCTTAACTCGCGAAATCTTGCTTCATCCAAGGGATTCATGAAAATATCTGCAAGGTTGTCATGAGTGTTGACATAGTTGAGCTCGATCTCTCCTTGCCTAATGTCATCCCGGATGAAGTGATACCGAATCTCAATATGCTTCGTCTTGAAGTGTTGCACCGGGTTGAGAGAGATCTTGATGGCACTTTCATTGTCACACCAAATAGGCACTTTGTCACAAGTGACACCGTAATCCTTTAAAGTTTGCCTCATCCATAGGAGTTGTGCACAACAACTACCGGCTGCTACATACAACGCCTCGGTGGATGAAAGAGACACACAACTTTTCTTTTTGGAAGACCAACTTACCAAAGAGCAACCAAGGAATTGGCACCCTCCGGAAGTGGACTTCCTATCCACTTTGTCTCCCGCCCAATCGGAATCCGAGTACCCTACAAGCTTGAAGTTTGATCCTCTTGGGTAACATAAGCCAAAGTTTTGGGTATGAGCCAAATATCGAAAGATTCGTTTGACCGCCACATAGTGACTTTCCTTAGGTGCGGCTTGAAACCGTGCACAAATTCCCACACTCAACATGATATCCGGTCTAGATGCACAAAGGTAAAGCAAGGATCCAATCATGGAGCGATATACCTTTTGATCCACCGCTTTACCATTGGGATCTATGTCAAGTTGGCACTTGATGGGCATTGGAGTGGAAGCCGACTTGACATCACTTAGCTTGAATCTTTTGAGCATGTCTTGAGTGTATTTGGCTTGATTGATGAAGGTTGCTTCTCTTCTTTGCTTCACTTCGAACCCTAGAAAGAACTTCAACTCTCCCATGGAAGACATCTTGAACTTTGAGGTCATGAGAGCGGCAAATTCCTCATTGAAAGCTTTGTTAGGGGAACCAAAGATGATATCATCAACATATAATTGGCACACAAACAACTCCCCTTTGACCTTCTTAGTAAAAAGAGTGGGGTCGATTAGCCCAACTTCAAAACCACGGTCTTGTAACAACTCGGTAAGGTGGTCATACCACGCACGTGGGGCTTGTTTAAGGCCATATAGTGCCTTATCGAGTTGATACACATGATCGGGAAAGTAGGGATCCTCGAACCCGGGGGGTTGCTTGACATAAACCAATTCATTAATGGGACCATTAAGAAAATCACTCTTCACATCCATTTGTTGTAACTTAAAGTTATGATGAGAAGCATAAGCAATCAACATGCGAATAGATTCAAGACGAGCAACGGGAGCAAAGGTTTCACCGTAGTCGATACCCTCGACTTGGGAGTAGCCTTGTGCTACCAAATGAGCCTTGTTGCGAATGATAATCCCATGGGCATCTTGCTTGTTCTTAAATATCCACTTGGTTCCAATGACATTGTGATTCCCCGCCGGTCTTGGCACCAATCTCCACACTTTGTTGCGCTCGAAGTTGTTGATTTCTTCATGCATGGCATTGAGCCAATCCGGATCTTCTAGCGCCCCATAGACCTTGTGGGGTTCCACACAAAAGACAAACGCGTGATGTTCACAATAATTTGATAATTGTCTACAAGTGCTTACCCCCTTTCTTAAGCTTCCAAGCACATTCGTCATGAGAGGATCCTTGGTGGAGAGCTTGGAAGCAACCTTGGCGGCACGACGCTCTAATTCCTCCTCGGGGGTGAGACGAGGAGTGGTCACTTGATCATCTTGAGCGTCGTCTTGGGCTAGGTCTTGTTCTTGAACTTGCTCGGAGGAGAGAACTTGACCTTGGGCATCACTTGATGTGTCAACACCGTCTTGAGCGTGATCTTGCCCTTGGTCATGTTCTTGAGGATGAGGGCCTTCATGTTGTTCTTGGGAAGCGTGTGGGCCTTGGGTTGGTGATGGCTCCACTTGAGTGGAGCTTTGTCCTTCTCCTTCGGACACAAGGGGTTCCTCAATGGGTAGGATAAAGCCAACACCCATTCTTCTTATGGCTTGGGGAGGAATTTCATCACCTACATCACAAGTGCCACTTTGCTCCACTTGGGAGCCGTTATTCTCATCAAACTCCATGTTACACGTCTCCTCAATAAGTACCATGGATTTATTGAGGACACGGTAAGCATGAGATTTTGTAGCATAACCAACAAATATGCCCTCATAAACTCTAGCCTCAAATTTAGACAACCGAACACCTTTCTTGAGAATGAAACACTTACACCCGAATACCCGGAAGTACTTGAGGTTGGGCTTGTTACCGGTGAGTATCTCATATGGAGTCTTGTTCAAGCCCTTGCGGAGGTAGAGCCGATTGGATGCATGACACGCGGTGTTGATGGCTTCGACCCAAAAGTTGTACGGAGACTTGAACTCCGCCATCATGGTCCTTGCCGCATCCATCAACGTTCGGTTCTTCCTCTCCACAACACCTTTTTGTTAAGGGGTGTACGGTGCGGAATATTGATGCTTGATCCCCTCATCACTAAGAAACTCATCCAAGGTGTAGTTCTTGAACTCGGTGCCGTTGTCACTTCTTATTGTCAAGATCTTTGCATTGTGTTGACGTTGTGCTTCATTTGCAAAGTCGATGACGGTTTGTTGGGTCTCGCTCTTCCTCTCGAAGAAATACACCCACGTGTATCTTGAGTAGTCATCCACAATCACCAAGCAATACTTCCTACCTCCAAGACTATCAAAGGATAGAGGCCCAAAGAGATCCATGTGAAGGAGCTCCAAAGGCCTCTTTGAATAAATGATAGTCGTGGGAGGGTGAGCCTTCTCATGTAGCTTTCCTTCGATGCAAGCACGATCTTCAGCAAAACTAACATTCGTTAGTCCACGGACATGGTCCCCCTTGAGAAGACTTTGCAAAGATCTCATATTGACATGGCCTAGACGGCGGTGCCAAAGCCATACCACATCAACTTTAGCCATTAGGCAAGTCGCGGTCTTAGTGGGTCGCTCCGAAAAGTTAATCACATATAGACCGTTTTCGACATGCCCAACAAAGGCTACTTTAAGAGTCTTGCTCCACAAGAGGGCCACGGTATCGACATCAAAGAAAGTGGCAAAGCCCATGATAGCAAGTTGATGAACGGAAAGTAAATTGTATGCAAGGGACTCAACAAGCATGACCTTCTCGATCGTGAGATCATGAGAGATGACCACCTTGCCAAGTCCTAATACCTTAGAGGATGAGGCGTCACCCCGCTCGACATTGGTGGGCATAGATGAAATCTTGTGCACATCCACCACCAAGTCCTTGCTTCCGATCATATGATTTGTAGCTCCGCTATCGAGCAACCATGATACCCCACTGGAAGCAAACACCTACAAGAGATTAATGCTTGGTTTTAGGTACCCATTTTGTAATAGGTCCTTTGATGTTAGTAAAAAGGGTCTTTGGAACCCAAATAGACCGTTCAATGTATTCATGAGGAGAGCCAACGAATTTGGCATAGACATGCCCATCACTAGCACGTCATAACACATATGAAGGATTAATGTCGCCGTCTTTGATGCGAGGAGTGGCATTGCCCTTTTTGACAATGCCACCCTTCTCATTGTTCTTCTTATTCTCCTCGCAGGCACTCTCTCCCTCCTTCACAAAGGTTTGCATGAGAGGAGGAGGTCGTTTGGTCTTGTCATTCTTCTTCTTGTTCTTGGAGTCGGGCACGTACCCAACCCCTTCCTTGGCCACAACTCCCTTTTGGTTGATCAAGAGGTCGTTGAGGTTCTTCTTGCCTTGTATGCATGTCGCAAGACCTCTCTCAAGTTGCCCCTTTAGTTTAGCGTTCTCCTCAATGAGATGCACATGCTCACAACATGGGTTAGTAGCATTTGCATTATCAATTAACATCATACGAGGAAAAGTGGCTTTCTCCTTGGTTAGCTTTACTTGAAGTTGATCATGAGACTCTTTGAGGCTAGCATGAGCACCCTTCAAGACCTTGTGAGCCTTGTCAAGTAGATCAAACTCCTCTTCTAGTCTAGCAAGATCAACCTCAAGTTCGGCCTTCTCGGAGTTTAGCACATGAGAAACAATGAGGACATGATCATAATCTTTCTTTAACTTAGCATGATCAACATTGTGTGACTCCTCAAGAGCCAAACGAAGACCACGCTCTTCCTCAAGAGCATTGGAAAGATCCGAAATCTCATCGGCATAGTCACGACTATGCTCTTCAATCTTAGTGATGGTGTCTTCGTGATCCTCGATCTTGTCATTGGCTTCACCAAGTTGTTCCAAGAGAGCAACAAAGTGCTTCTTGGATTTTCCCTTAAGTTTGCCCATAATGGTCTCAAACTCATTAGTCTCCACATTCGCTCCCTCAAGTTCATTAATGCTATCCGTCGGAGAAGGATGATTAATGATGGTATTTTTGATGTTGGGGTTACCTTGTTAGTGGCTTTAGCCATGAGGCATTTGGCGGTGATGCTCTCATTGGGTGAGTCGAAGAGGGACACCCGTGGAGTCGTCGCAATGGCAATGGAGGCCATGGCAACCGACTCATCACCTTCATCATCGTCGTCATCCTCATTGTACTCTTCTTGTACCACCAATGCCTTGGGAGGATTCTTCTTGGTGAAGTTGCTCTTGTTGGGGAACGACTTGGCCTTGTCCTTTCGGATGAGCTTGCCACCATTGTCTTCCCTCTTCTCATACAGGCAGTCCGCAATAAAATGACTCACGTTGCCACAATTGTAGCAAGTCCTTACACGTTGCTTGCTCTTCGTGCCACTTGAGTTGTTCTTGTTAAAGTCTGGCCTCGAGTTTTTCTTGCTCCAAAATTGCCTTGAAGCGAGTGCCATGTGTTCATGACAAGCATACTTCGTATCCTCGGGGTTGCTCTCCTCTTCTTCCTCTTCTTCTTCTTCAGCGGAGAGCTTGGCCTTCAATGCAAGGTTGGGCTTCTTTGCCCTTTGAGAATGAAGCACCGCATTGTCGGCGGTCTTGTCCAAAATGTTCATGGCCACAAACTCATCCAACACTTCGCTTGAGGTTAAAGTGTGGAAGTCCGGTCTTTGACGAATGATGGAGGACATGGCCTTGTGGTAGGGCATCATTGCCTTGAGGAATTTGCGCTTGATACAATTGTCATCCGTGTCCTTGCTCCCGTGATCTCGGAGTGAGACCGCGAGTTTAGTTACCCTCTGATAAAGCTCACGAGGTTCTTCATCTTCTTTCATTGCAAACTCATCGGCCTCATCTTGCACCACTTCATAATTGGAGCGTTGAATTCTTGCGCTTCCCTGGTAGAGGGAGACAACACAAATCCATGCGTCTTTGGCCAAAAGCGAAGGGCCGAAGATGAGGTAGGTCTTCGGGTGGGATTGCATCTTGAATGATGAAGAGAGCATTCTCATTGAATTGATTATCCGCGGCTTCTCGAGGAGTGAAGTTGCTTGAATCATGCGGATAGAAACCTTCTTCAATGATTCTCCAAAGGTTAGTGTTCACATGATTTAAATGACGTTTAAAGCGGTAAAGCCAAGAATCAAAGTCCTCATTTTTCACAATCTTAGGGGGAGGACCGGCATGATTCAAATGAGTAGAAGGAACCGGTCCACCATAAACAAGTGGTGGTTCCACATGAGCAAAGATGTCGGTGCCATTTTTACCACTAGAAGAAGGATCCTTTTCACTACTAGCTTCCCCCTTGTCGGGGATAGCATTCGTCACCTTGTCGGTGGAGTCACCCACTTTCAACGGTGCGGTGGATAGTTTAAGCCCCTCAAGAAATTTAGTAAACATGCTTTCAACCTCGGTCGTCATGAAGGTTTTCAATATCTCCAAGGCCACATTGAACTCCTCACGAGAGACCGACGTTCCCCCATCGCCCGTAGACGAGGTCGGATTCACACCGGAGTGTTCCTCCACACCATCTACGGTATCAACCATACTCTTTGGACGGTAAAGTCCTTTATAAAGAGACGAGGCTCTGATACCAATTGAAAGGATCGATATGGTTGACTAGAGGGGGGGTGAATAGGCAACTACCAATTTTTAACTTTTCTTTACCAAATTAAACTTTGCATCAAAGTAGGTTTTCTAGATGTGCAACTAGGTGAGCAACCTATATGATGCAATAACAACAAGCATACAAGAAAGCAAGAGAAGTAACACTAAAGAGCTTGCACAAGTAAAGGTAAGAGATAACCAAGAGTGGATCTGGTGAAGACGAGGATGTGTTACCGAAGTTCTTTCCTTTTGAGGGGAAGTACGTCTCTGTTAGAGCGGTGTGGAGGCACAATGCTCCCCAAGAAGCCACTAGGGCCACCGTATTCTCCTCACGCCCTCACACAATGCGAGATGCCGTGATTCCACTATTGGTGCCCTTGAAGGCGGCAACCGAACCTTTACAAACAAGGTTGGGGCAATCTCCACAACTTAATCGGAGGCTCCCAACAAAACCACGAAGCTTCACCACAATGGACTATGGCTCAGTGGTGACCTCAACCTTCTAGGGTTCTCAAACACCCAAGAGTAACAAGATCCGCTAGGGATGAGTGGGGGAATCGAAAATCCCTTGGTGGAAGTGTAGATCGGGGCCTTCTCAACAACTCCCGAGCAAATCAACAAGTTTGATTGGCTAGAGAGATAGATCGGGCGAAAATGGAGCTTGGATCATTTAATGGAGCTTGAGGGGGAAGAGGTAGGTCAAAGGAGAAGATGGGGACCCCCTTTTATAGTGGGGGCAACAATCCAACCGTTGCCCCACCAACCAGCCCCGCATAGGGCGGTAGTACCGCAAAAGGGGGTGGTACTACCGCTGAGCCAGCGGTACTGCCGCTCCAGCGAGCGGTACTGCCGCGCAGAGAAGAGCAGCAGGGATCTGGACCCAGCGCAGTACTACCGCGGTGGTAAGGGCGGTACTACCGCTACGAAACGGTACTACCGCCTCTACTGCTGCAACTAGTGCCGCAAAACCCGACATGTGAAAAAGAGCCCTCGAGTCGAGGTGGTAGGAGCTAGACAGCCCAGCGGTAGTACAGCAACGGGGTCACGGGCGGTACTACCGCTGCGGAGCGGTACTGCCGCTTGTGACCCTTCGGCGGTACTACCACTGGTAGTGCGGTACTACCGCTGGGACACAGAAGAGAGAGAGAAGATCTCTCCATCGAGGATGAGGACGAGGCGGTGGTGCCAGGCAGGCCAGCGGTAGCACTGCTATGGAGTCATGCGTGGTGCTGCCGCTTTGGAGCGGTACTGCCGCTTGTGACTCCTCAACGGTACTACCGCTGGGTTGCGCGGTACTACCGCTGGAACCCAGGCAGGACACAGAAAAGAGAAAAGATCTCTCCAAAGAAGTGGAAGAGCTCGGGGGGTGAGAAGCTATCATGTATATGTTGATTCCACCCATGCAATACCCCAGCGGACCCCCTCTTGATAGTACGGTGCCCTCTACGCAACTAGTCCACCAAAAGAGAAACGAAAGAGCTACACCGTCTTGAATGACACTCCAAAGGGAAGAAAACATCTCGTGCCAAGGATGAATCTGTGAACTACTCAAAGCACATGATTAGTCCGCAAACATGTTGTCATCAATCACCAAAAGTACCTCAAGAGAGGTATGCCTCAACAATAGCCACGGTCGAGGATTTGACCGACGAACTTGACTACGACTTCGAGGACATCGATGATATGGACGATGATGCCGGAGAAGAAGAGGTCCAGAACCCATCGTTCACCAGACGCTGGACGGCCACTTCCTCGTATGATGTATACATGGTGGATGCACCAAAGGAGAACAACGGCGAGGACAAGGAAGATCCAACTGAGGATAAACCTTCTGAAATACAGTCCAAGCGCCGGCGTCAGCGGCGCCGCTCTAAGTCACGCCGCAGCGAAGACAGCAGTACGGGGACAAGAGAAGAAAACACTCCAGAAGGTGCCGAAGACAACGAACACCCCGTCGATACAGCTAATGAACAAGACGAACAGGAAGGCGGGTAGGTTAGCCCCGGTAAACAGGCCACGCACGAAGATTTGGAGGACGATAATTACCTTCCGCTCTTCGAGGACGAGGTGAGCCTCAGCACCGAGGATTTCATCGTGCCTGAGGAACCTCTTGAGCAAGAGCGCTTTAAGCGCCAGCTCATTGCCACTGCACGGAGCGTGAAAAAGAAGCAGCAGCAGCTTCAAGCTGACCAAGATCTGCTAAATGATAAATGGACCGATGTCCTAGCAGCCGAAGAGTACAGCCTCAAGCGCCCAACCAAAAGCTACCCAAAGTGCAAACTCCTACCTCAGTTTGATGAGGAGGCGCCGAACTACATACCTCCATCGTACAATGCGGCAACTCACGCCGAACACCAGCCAGCCCCGCCTCAGCGCACAGGCAGAGGTAAATTACTGCATGCACATACATATGACCTCCAGCAAACCCTGAACAATAAACCAGGACACACTAGATCAATCTACGGATCGCGAGGGTGTGCCTGGACACGAGACGACGGCCACCTATTCAGATGTGACAAACTTAGTCACGTGTGGGCCGAAAACCGCAGACGGACTCCATCCGAGCCACGTCGCGATACAGCCCGATATAGAGGCGCCGCACATCCTCATTGCTTCACTAATGAGGTCCTGGATCATGAATTCCTAGAAGGGTTCAAACATGTGAATATAGAATCATACGATGGAACCACGGACCCTGCGGTGTGGATCGAAGACTTCATTCTCCACATTCCTATGGCCCATGGTGTGACCTCCACGCCATCAAATACCTCCCTTTAAAACACAAAGGGCCAACTCTGCACTGGCTCAACAGTCTGCCTGCAAATTCTATTGGCAGCTGGGAGGACTTGGAAGAGGCCTTCCTCGATAACTTCTAAGGTACATATGTTCGACCTCCGGACGCTGATGACTTAAGGCATATAGTTCAACAGCCCGGAGAGTCCGCCAGGAAATTCTGGACTAGGTTCTTAACTAAAAAGAACCAAATCGTCGATTGTCTAGATGCCGAAGCCCTAGCAGCCTTCAAACACAGTATCCGCGACGAATGGCTCGCTCGCCACCTCGGCCAAGAAAAGCCAAAATCAATGGCAGCCCTCACGGCACTCATGACCCGCTTTTGTGCGGGCGAGGACAGTTGGTTGGCCCGTAGCAAAAACAATGCAAGCGATGCCGGCACCCATGAAGCTAAACTAGCAAAGACAAGTCTCGACGCAACAGATACAAGCGTCGAAACAACAGTCATAACACCGAGGACACGACAGTCAATGCCGGATTCGGGGGCCTAAGTCCGGTCAGTGGAAGAAGTCGTTCCAAAAGAACAATTCAGGCCCATCCAGCTTAGACCGCATACTCGATCGCCCGTGCCAGATTCATGGCACCCCGGACAAGCCACCCAATCATAAAAATAGAGATTGCTGGGTTTTTAAACAGCTGGCAAATTAAATATCGAGAATAGGGAAAAGGGATCGCAAAGCAAGGACGATGACGAAGAGCCCCAGCAACCGAACATAGGGGGACAGAAGAAGTTTCCCCCTCAGGTCAAAGTAGTGAACATGATATATGCTACCCACATCCCCAAGAGGAAGCGCAAGCGCACGCTCAGGGACATCTATGCGATAGAGCCAGTCGCCCCAAAATTTAATCCATGGTCTTCATGCCCGATCACTTTTGATCACAGGGATCATCCGACCAGTATTCGGCACGGTGGCTCAGCCGCACTAGTCTTAGACCCAATAATTGATGGGTTCCACCTGACTCGCGTCCTTATGGATGGAGGTAGCAGCCTTAATCTACTCTATCAGGATACAACGCAAAAAATGGGCATTAACCCATCAAGGATCAAGCCTACACGGACTACCTTTAAAGGAGTCATACCAGGCATAGAGGCCCGCTGTACGGGCTCAATCACACTCGAGGTTGTCTTCAGATCTCCAGACAACTTCCGAAGCGAGGGGTTAATCTTCGATATCATCCCATTTCGCAGTGGCTATCACGCACTGCTCGGACGAACTGCGTTCGCTCGATTCAACGTAGTACCACACTATGCTTATCTCAAGCTCAAGATGCCCGGTCCATGCGGCGCCATAACAGTCAACGGAAATACGGAACGCTCCCTCTGTACAGAAGAGCACACAGCTGCCTTAGCAGCAGAAGTACAGAGCGGCCTTCTCAAGTAGAACCTTAACTCGGCTGCCGAGCCCACAAACACCGTTAAGAGGGTCTGAACTACTCTGCAGCAGGAGAGCTCGGCTCGTCACGAGCTTGACTAGCAATTCGGCCTCCATCGCAGTTCCGATCAAGTTGTGGCATTTGCGCCGCGCGTACATAACTACACGCTCAAAATCCCATGGGCATTGACGGAGGCATAGCTAGCTTCTAGTCCGTAGTATGGCTCAACCGACGTCGGATAGACATATAATTTCATTTTTTACTTGTTTCCTTTTCAGGTCTCAATCTCACAGGCACCATCAGATGGCCTAGTCATCAGTCCTCTTGAAGGATAAACCCACCAAGACGGCGAGAAACACAGACATATGGGGGACTTTTTAGGTGATTTTGTTAATGATAACTTTACCTATTTTCCAGGACCCACATGCAGCTCTCCCTTGGTTTCGGCATGTCAAATAGCCTGTTGCTTATCGCACTACATGTATCAATGCACCTTGATGTACTAATTAAATTACAATGAGAATAGTTTGCGGCTGGAGCTGTAGGACTCCAACTTTTTTGTACCTTTTATGTTTTCTTTCTTTTTTTCTCTTTTCAGCTCCCCTGTGGGTAATCCTATCAGGTAGCACCCGTACACTTTGGTACGCTCGATGCTTGCCAGGGGCTTCATAGCACCCCACATTACGGCAGCAAAAGTCTGAACACTTTTTATAAGTATAGTTCGGCACCCCGAATTTAGCATTCTATGCATTGTCTCTGAATCATGTCTTTGGTCAATAGTTGGGTTGCCCGGCTCCTGTGCTTGCTACCTTACGTTCCGCTACATCGGCTAAGGTAGTAAAGGGAGAACTACTGCGCTTGTGC
Source organism: Triticum dicoccoides (assembly GCF_002162155.2). NCBI lineage: Eukaryota > Viridiplantae > Streptophyta > Magnoliopsida > Poales > Poaceae > Triticum > Triticum dicoccoides. The sequence continues at coordinate 141,949,719 of NC_041384.1, forward strand.
CTTGGTTTATCCAAAGGAGCACCTCAGTAGAGAAAGCCAAAAACTGACTGTCATGATGCGGCGAGAGCCGATCAGCTGTTCGGAGGTTGCAAATCATTGGAGATTTCTTCTGCATCACGCGAAGGATTGGTACTTCCCGATCAAACTCTTATAGCACTCTAGTTCAGATACTAGGGGCTGCGCCCATGTTTTTATTGTCGCACTCCTATGGCTAAGTGAGGGTGTTATAGCCGCATAGTTTGGTTGTCTGGTTCGTTGCGCTAAACAACTCCTTCAAGGACCATCTAATTGGATCAAGATTGTTTAGATTCCATCCCGAACACCCCCGTACTACCTACATGGGGGCAGAAGCCGACGACTGGTTGACCCTCAGATTTCATACAACACGGCCGCACAGGAAGTAAAAATTTAAAAACATAACAAAGCATTATATTGCATAAACACGTTGTTTTATCATACAAGGCAGAGGGAACTCGCATACATTCATTCAAAGATAGTGTCTTTCACACAGTGATCCGCAACAATGCGGGATCCCTCCAGGAAACCATCAAAATATAACTCGGGTCGGTGGTGCTCTTTGCCCTCAGGTGGCCCCTCGGTCATTAACTTCTTGGCATCCATCTTCGCCCAATGCGTCTTGACGCGGGCAAAGGCCATCCATGCACCTTCGATACAGTCCGACCACTTTATCACCTCAAGACGTGGGCAGGCATCAACAAGCCACTTCACAAGTCCGAAGTAGCTGCTGGGCATCGGCGCGGCAGGCCACAGTCGGACTATAAGCTCCTTCATGGCCAGCTCGGCCGCCTTGTGCAGCTCGACCAGCTATTTTCAGCTGGTCGCTGATGGACAATAGATGTTCGGGTCCAAGATATTGAGACCAGAATAGCTTCTCCATAGAACTCCCTTCTTCAGCCCGACAGAACACGGCAGCATCTGATATGCTACACGGCAAATCCATAAATGCCCCTGGAGAACTCCAAATTCGGGTAAGTAATAGGAACATTTCCTTAACAGACTTGCTTTGCATAACAAAAGCCTTACCCGCCGCGATCTTCTGGGCCGCCTGGATTTCCTAAAGGGCGCTCTAGTCTTCGTCTCGAGCCTCCTGCACGCTCTGGAGGGCCTTTGCAAGTTCGGACGCTTGCGTCTTGGAATCACGCTCCAAGGACTCACACTTCTTGACGTTGTCCTGGAGCTCTTGCTGAACCTCGCCAACCCGGGCCTCATGATTCTCGCGCGTGGTGCATTCCTTGGCCGCTTTGTCCTCGGCTTTCTTTAATGCCTTCTTGAGGGCCGCCACCTCGGTTGTGGCCCCTAATAAAGTTCATGGCACCCGAGTCAGCACGAACCATTCATCCTTCCTAAACATACACGCAGGTTACTGCATACCTTTGCTGTCCTCCAGCTGCTTCTTCACGAGGCTGAGCTCTTTCTCGGTACGCTCCAGGTCCTGCTTCAGTCCGAAGACCTCCGCAGTGTGAGCGGCAGCAGCCAGCAGCGATGCTTGCTTATTCACATAGACATATTATGTTAGACTCCTATGAAAATTATTTTGATCCCTTGTTCGACTTTTCCTTTCCGGACACCGAACAGAGCATCAGGGGCTACTGTCCACATTGTGATATTTTTCTATAATTGTTACCTCAGAGCTTGTTAAAAGGCTAGTGCAGGCCTCAATCAGTCCGCTTTTGGTGGACTGAACCTTTTCGATCACCGTACCCATAAGGACACAGTGCTCATCCACAATGGCGGCACCTCGCAGCGCCTCCAGCAGATTGTCCGATGCCTCTGGTTGGACAGAGGTCATTGGTGGAACAGACATGCCTCCTCCTTTCGGGGAAGGCCATTCACTGGACTTCGGAGCTGTATAAGTCTCTGGAATGGTATCCGGCTGAGGGCCGAAGGGAACTTGGCCCCCATTACCAGTCCCCATGGGGGCTTTTTTCCCCATGTGTCCAGCAGCCGAGGAGTCATCCTGCGGCGCCTTAATGATTTCTGGAATCTCCCCCTGGTCTGGAAATATCCTTTGGGATGCCACCCCGTCATCACCCTTGGATGAGGCATAATGAGCGGGTGGCAGAGACATGCTAGCCATCTCCTTCGAGTCTAGCGAATCCTCTGTCAAGGATCGCGGGGAGCCGTCACAGGCCGGACTGTAATGGAATAGTTTAAACACATTAATATTATAAACTAGAAAGGCCAGGTATTGGGAGGTGCATAGGGTTTTGGTACTTACGAGGCAGCCCGAGGCTTGGTCTGGGGCATTCGCTCCGGACTGCTTTCGGCATCCCATGCGGAGTTATCCGCAAGGGAGCCCTTCCCCCTCTTGGGCGCTTTCGCCTCCAGATTCATGGAGGCCTCTCTTTTCTTCTTTCCCCCCTCCGGGGGAAGCCGCTTTCTTCTTCCTCCTCGCCATCGTCTTCAGCGACCGAAGAGTCAGTCTTGTCTTCGGACGACATGTTCGAAGCACCCTTGCGGCGAAAGCCGCTCCTGCTCCCTTTGGTCGTCTTCTTGGCCTTCTTCTCCGGCACATCATAAGGCACCGGGAATAGCATCTTCGTTAGGAGTGGGGTTTCCTCGTCTTCGGGCAGTGGAGTGGGACAATTAATCCGCTCCGCTATGTCGATCCAGGCTTGAAAATTGATAGGAAGGCTTAGACTCCTTGCAAAAATATGCCAGTAAAGGCTATACCTTGAATACATGAAAGAACTTACCGAATTGGCCTGGCGCTTTAAGCTAAGCCCGCGATCTTCGATCGTGGGCGGTGGTGTCTCGCCGGCCTTGAAGAGCACTTTCCAGATATCTTCGTGCGTTGTGCTAAAGAGCTCTCGTAGCGTCTGATGCTTGGCCGGGTTGAACTCCCACAAAAAGCAAGTCCGACGTTGGCATGGAAGGATCCGGCGAATTAGCATAACCTGGATCACGTTGACAAGTTTGATCCTCTTGGTTAGCATGTTCTGAACGCATGTCTGGAGCCCAGTCAGCTCGCTCGAAGAGCCCCAGGCGAGGCCCATCTCTTGCCAGGAGGTAAGTCGCATGGGAGTTCCGGATCGAAATTCAGGGGCCGCCGCCCAGTTGGTGTCGCGCGGCTCGATGATGTAGAACCACCCCAACTGCCACCCCTTCACCTTCTCCATGAAGGAACCTTCAGGCCATATCACGTTGGGCACCTCGCCCACCATGGCGCCTCCGCACTCTTCTTGTTGGCCTCCCACCACCTTCGGCTTTACATTGAACGTCTTCAGCCATAGGCCGAAGTAAGGCGGGATACAGAGGAAGGCCTCACAAACGATTATGAATGCTGAGATGTTGAGGACAAAATTGGGGGCTAGATCATGGAAATCTAGCCCATAGTAAAACATCAGTCCACGGACAAATGGGTGGAGTGGGAATCCCAGCCCATGGACGAAGTGTGTGAGAAATACAACCCTCTCATGGGGATCTGGGATAGGGATGATTTGTCCTTCGGCCGGGAGGCGGTGAACGATCTCCATGGCTAGGTATCCGGCCTCTCGAAGCTCCTTGATGTCTTTCTTCTTGACAGAAGAAGCCATCTACTTGCAACCAGCTCTTGATCCAGACATGTTTGGACTGCTTTCTCGAGTAGGAAACATATGAGAACTTGGGCACTAGAGCTCAAGAGCGGAAAGGTAGAAGAAGAGAGAAGGCGGGGGAGAAGAAAGGGGAATCTTATCTCCTTATAAGGGCAGTGAATATTGAACGCCACCCCACTCGCCTCTAAATTCACCTGCTCTCGAGGGTTGTGTAAACAACACGGTTGGGTTACCCACGCCCGTATTGATGAGAATCCCGTAATAAGGGGACATGATCTCTGCTTTGACAAGACGTGCCAATGGAAACCGTGTCTCGAAACGTGGAGCGGCAGGCAAAAAACGGTTCGAAATTATGACCGGATGGACGTGATGTCATGTTGTAAAAGTTGTCAGCGGATTGGACTTGTGTATTATTATATTCTCTCTACGGTTGTGTGTGGTGTGTGTTACAGGTCTGGACACGATCAATTCGTTCGAAGATTATTTTGGAGTTTGGAAGGAGGAACCCGCCTTGCAATGCCGAAGGAAGCACTACGCGCCGGATACCTTGTCATTGAAGCCAGGTTCAGGGGCTACTGAGGGAGTCCTGGACTAAGGGGTCCTCGGGCGTCCGCCTGTTGGACATGGGCCAGACTGATGGGCTGTGAAGATACGAAGACCGAAGACTGCACCCGTGTCCGGATGGGACTCTCCTTGGCATGGAAGACAAGCATGGCGACCGGATATGTAGATTCCCTTCTTCGTAACCGACCTTGTGTAACCCAGATCCTCCCGGTGTCTATATAAACCGGAGGACTTAGTCCGGATAGGGGACTCATTATCATACCCATCCAAGCTAGACCTCTAGGGTTCAGCCATTACGATCTCGAGGTAGATCAACTCTTGTAATACTCATATTCATCAATATCAATCAAGCAGGACGTAGGGTATTACCTCCATAGGGAGGGCCCGAACCTGGGTTAACATCGTGCCCCTTGTCTCCTGTTACCATCGACCTTAGACGGACAGTTCGGGACCCCCTACCCGAGATCCGCCAGTTTTGACACCGACAACTATGCTCTATCTTCATCACACAAAATATTAAATCATACATAACCCCGATGACAAGCCAAGCAATTGTTTCATACTTTTGATGTTCTCAAACTTTTTCAATTTTCACGCAATACATGAGAGTGAGCCATGGACATAGCACTATAGGTGGAATAGAATGGTGGTTGTGGAGAAGACAAAAAGGAGAAGATACTCTCACATCAACTAGGCGTATCAACGGGCTATGGAGATGCCCATCAACAGATATCCATGTGAGTGAGTAGGGATTGCCATGCAACGGATGCACTAGAGCTATAAGTGTATGAAAGCTCAACAAAAGAAACTAAGTGGGTGTGCATCCAACTTGCTTGCTCACGAAGACCTAGGGCAATTTGAGGAAGCCCATCATTGGAATATACAAGCCAAGTTCTATAATGTAAAATTCCCACTAGTTTATGAAAGTGAAAACATAGGAGACTCTCTATCATGAAGACCATGGTGCTACTTTGAAGCACAAGTGTGGAAAAAGGATAGTAACATTGTCCCTTCTCTCTTTTTCTCTCATTTTTTTATTTGGGCCTTCTTTTTTTGGCCTCTTTTTTTCATCCGGAGTCTCATCCCGACTTGTGGGGGAATCATAGTCTTCATCATCCTTTCCTCACTGGGACAATGCTCTAATAATGATGATCATCACACTTCTTTTTACTTACAACTCAATACTTAGAACAAAATATGACTCTATGTGAATGCCTCCGGCGGTGTACCGGGATATGCAATGAATCAAGAGTGACATGTATGAAAAAATGAACGGTGACTTTGCCACAAATACGATGTCAACTAAATGATCATGCATGGCAATATGACAATGATGAAGCGTGTCGTAACAAACGGAACAGTGGAAAGTTGCATGGCAATATATCTCAGAATGGCTATGGAAATGCCATAATAGGTAGGTATGGTGGCTGTTTTGAGGAAGGTATATGGTGGGTGTATGATACCGGCGAAAAGTGTGCGGTAATGGAGAGGCTAGCAAATGTGGAAGGGTGAGAGTGCACATACTTATTGCAAAAATCTATTAGTTATCGAACCAAAGTACTACGCACATGCTCCTAGGGGAATAGATTGGTAGGAAAAGACCATCGCTCATCCCCGACCGCCACTCATAAGGAAGACAATTAATAAATAAATCATGCTCTGACTTCATCACATAACAGTTCACCATATCTGCATGCTACGGGAATCACAAACTTCAACACAAGTATTTCTCAAATTCACAACTACTCAACTAGCATGACTCTAATATCACCATCTCCATATCTCAAAACAATTATCAAGTATCAAACTTCTTATAGTATCCAATGCACTTATATGAAAGTTTTTATTATGCCTAAAAGAAAATTACCATGCTGTTCTAAAGGACTCTCAAAATAATATAAGTGAAGCATGAGAGATCAATTATTTCTATAAAATAAAACCACCACCGTGCTCTAAAAGATATAAGCGAAGCACTAGAGCAAAAATTATCCAACTCAAAAGAGATAAGTGAAGCACATACAATATTCTAATAAATTCCAATTCATGTGTCTCTCTCTCAAAAGGCGTGTACAGCAAGGATTATTGTGGTAAACTAAAAAGCAAAGACTAAAATCATACAAGACGCTCCAAGCAAAACACATATCATGTGGTGAATAAAAATATAGCTCCAAGTAAAGTTACCCATGAACGAAGACAAAAGAGGGGATGCCTTGGGGATCCCCAAGCTTAGGCTCTTGCCACTCCTTGTTCCATAATCCATCAAATCTTTACCCAAAACTTGAAAACTTCACAACACAAAACTTAACAGAAAATCTCATGAGCTCCGTTAGCGAAAGAAAACAAAACACCACTTCAAGGTAATGTAATTAACTCATTATTTATTTATATTGGTGTTAAACCTACTGTATTCCAACTTTTGTATGGTTTATAAACTCCATTACTAGCCATAGATTCATCAAAATAAGCAAACAACACACGAAAAACACAATCTGTCAAAAACAGAACAGTCTGTAGTAATCTGTATCAAACGCATACTTATGGAACCACAAAAATTCTAAAATAAATTCCTGGACGTGAGGAATTTATCTATTAATCATCTTCAAAAAGAATTAACTAAATAGAACTCACCAATAAAAAAATTCAGCAATTCTCGCGAGCGCTAAAGTTTCTGTTTTTTACAGCAAGATCAAAAAGACTTCCCCCAAGTCTTCCCAATGGTTCTACTTGGCACAAACACTAATTAAACACAAAAAACACAACCAAAACAGAGGCTAGATAAACTATTTAATACTAAACAGGAACAAAAAGCAGGAACAAAAATAAAATTGGGTTGCCTCCCAACAAGCACTATCGTTTAACGCCCCTAGCTAGGCATAAAAGCAAGGATAGATCTTGGTATTGCCATCTTTGGTAGGCAATTCTTCAATAAGACACCTATAACTCCTAGGAGTTTCTTTATTTTTATTAATTATCAAACTCCTAGGCACGAAATCGAGAAAATCATTTGTAGAAAAAGGTTCCTTAAGGATAGTGAGAAAGTTGGGGTGAACACTTATGGATTTGAGGTCTGCATTTCCCTTACTAGAAGTTTCTCCCTTATTTTTAGGAACATACATCAATTTGGCAATCTTAGAATTAGAAGGAGTGTTTTTCACGGAAGAAAAGGCAGACCCTAGGTTGGTAATAATATCCTCAATTTTATCAATTCTAGTGGAATCTTGATCTATCTTTTCATTAACCATAGGTCCCTTTTATTTAAAAATTTTAAGAGCAACTCCTACCTTAGATCCGTATTGGGTAATTTGGTTATGGATCTTTCTATCCAAATTTTCAATTAACTCTATGGTGGCAACTTTATTTTCAATAATTTCAAGCCGTTGCATCACATGTTCCAAAGTTAAAATAGTTCCATTAACCAAAAGAGGTGGTGGGCCAAACAAATCTATCATAGCATTATAAGAATCAAAAGTATGGCTACCCAAGAAATTTCCTCCGGTAATGGTATCAATAATATATCTATTCCAAGGAGTGATGCCTACATAAAAATTGCAAAGAAGAACGGAAGTAGATTGCTTCGTAGTAGATCTATTTTGCGCATTGCAAATTCTGTACCAAGCATCTTTTAGATTTTCTCCCTCCCTTTGTTTAAAATTAAGAACTTCATTCTTGGGAGACAAAGGAGCGGATAAAGGACTAGCCATAACGACGAAGCAAGCGAAAAAGAGGGCGAATAAAACGACAAGGGTGAAGTGGGGGAGTGGAAAACGAGAGGCAAATGGCAAATAATGTAATGCGAAGGGTAAAAGTTGTGATGGGTACTTGGATAATTCGTAACGGGTAACAAGTAACAAGTGTAACAAAGGTGCAGAAAGGTGGCCCAATCCTTTTTATAGCAAAGGACAAGCCTAGACAAATTCTTATATATAGCAAAGTGCTCTCGAGGACACATGGGAATTATTGTCAAGCTAGTTTTCATCATGCTCACATGATTCGCGTTCGTTACCTTGATAATTTGATATGTGCGTGGACCGGTGCTTGGGTGTTATCCTTACTTGGACAAGCTTCCCGCTTATGATTAACCCCTCTCGCAAGCATCCACAACCACGAAAGAAGAATTAAGATAAATCTAACCATAGCATGAAACATGTGGATCCAAATCATCCCCTTCCGAAGCAACGCATAAACTAGGGTTTAAGATTCTGTCACTCTAGCAACCCATCATCTATTTATCACTTCCCAATGCCTCCCCCTAGGCCCAAATCATGGTGAAGTGTCATGTAGTCGATGTTCACATAACACCACTAGAGGAGAGACAACATACATCTCATCCAAAATATCGAACGGATACCAAATTCACATGATTACTTATAACAAGACTTATCCCATGTATTAATTATCATTAAGGATCTGAACATACGATCTTCCACCAAATAAACCATCTAGCATCAACTACAAGGAGTAGTCAACACTACTGCTACCTCTTGAGCATGCGTTGGTTTTCCCTTGAAGAGGAAAGGGTGATGCAGCAAAGCAGCGTAAGTATTTCCCTCAGTTTTTGAGAACTAAGGTATCAATCCAGTAGGAGACCATGCGCGAGTCACCTAGTACCTACACAAACAAATAAGAACCTCGCAACCAACGCGATAAAGGGGTTGTCAATCCCTTCACGGCCACTTGCAAGAGTGAGATCTAATAGAGACAATAATAATAAGATAAATATTTTTGGTATTTGTATGATATAAATTGAAAGTAAAGATTGCAAAATAAAATAGATTGGAAACTTGTATGATGGAAAATAGACCCGGGGGCCATAGGTTTCACTAGTGGCTTCTCTCAAGATAGCATAATTATTACGGTGGATGAACAAATTACTGTCGAGCAATTGATATAATTGAGCATAGTTATGAGAATATCTAGGTATGATCATGTATATAGGCATCACGTCTGTGACAAGTAGACCGACTCCTGCCTGCATCTACTACTATTACTCCACACATCGACCACTATCCAGCGTGCATCTAGAGTATTAAGTTCATAAGAATGGAGTAATGCTTTAAGCAGGATGACATGATGTAGAGGGATAAACTCATGCAATATGATATAAACCCCATCTTTTTATCCTCGATGGCAGCAATACAATACGTGTCATTTCCCCTACTATCACTGGGATCGAGCACCGCAAGATTGAACCCAAAGCTAAGCACTCCATTGCAAGAAAGATCAATCTAGTAGGCCAAACCAAACTAATAATTCGAAGAGACTTCCAAAGATAACCAATCATACATAAAAGAATTCTGAGAAGATTCAAATATTCTTCATAGATAATCTTGATCATCAAGCCACAATTCATCGGATCTCGACAAACACACCGCAAAAAGAGTTGCATCGAATAGATCTCCAAGAAGATCGAGGAGAACTTTGTATCGAGATCCAAGAGAGAGAAGAAGCTATCTAGCTAATAACTATGGACCAGAAGGTCTGAGGTAAACTACTCATACATCATCGGAGAGGCTATGGTGTTGATGTAGAAGCCCTCTGTGCTCAATGCCCCCTTCGACGGAGCGCCGGAAAGGCCCCAAGATGGGATCTCACGGGTACAGAAGGTTGCGGCGGTGGAATTAGGTTTTCATGGTGCTCTCCAATGGTTTCAGGGTACGTAGGTATATATAGGAGGAAGAAGTAGGTCGGTGGAGCCACGAGGGGCCCACGAGGGTGGAGGGCGCACCCACAGGGTAGGCGCGCCTCCTGCCTCGTGGCCTCCTCGTTGATTGCTTGACATCCACTCCAAGTCCTCTAGATCATGTTTGTTCCAAAAATCATGCTCCCGAAGGTTTCATTCCATTTGGACTCCGTTTGATATTCTTTTTCCACGGAACACTGAAATAGGCAAAAAACAGCAATTTGGGCTGGGCCTCCGGTTAATAGGTTAGTCCCAAAAATAATATAAAAGTGTATAAATAAGCCCATTAAACATCCAAAACAGAATATATAATAGCATGGAACAATAAAAAATTATAGATACGTTGGAGACGTATTAACTACTAGCAACCCACATGTACCAATCTGAGGTTTTGAGACAAAGATCGGATACAAGAGATGAACTAGGGTTTTAGAGCAGATGGTGTTGGTGAAGATGTTGATGGAGATTGACCCCCTCTCAATGAGAGGATCGTTGGTGATGACGATGTCGATGATTTCCCCCTCCGGGAGGGAAGTTTCCCTGGCAGAACAGCTCCACCGGAGCCCTAGATTTGTTCTGCCCAAGTTTCGCCTCGAGACGGCGGTGCTTCATTCCGAAAGCTCCCTCTTGATTTTTTCTAGGTCAAAACCCTTCATATAGCAGAAGATGGGCACCGGAGGCCTGCTAGGTGGCCCACAAGGCAGGGGGCATGCCCCCACCATTGTGGCTACCTGGTGGGTCCCCTCTAGTGCTTTCTTCTCCCAATATTTTATGTATATTCCAGAATAATTCTCCATAAATTTTCAGGACTTTTGGAGCTGTGCAGAATAGGTCTCTCAGATTTGCTCCTTTTCCAGTCCAGAATTCCAGCTGCCGGCATTCTCCTTCTTCATGTAAACCTTGTAAAATAAGAGATAAAAGGCATAAGTATTGTACCATAATATGTAATAACAGCCCATAATGCAATAAATATCAATATAAAAGCATGATGCAAAACAGACGTATCAACTCCCCCAAGCTGAGACCTTGCTTGTCCTCAAGCGAAAATCAAAATCGATAATCATGTCCACATGTTTAGATATAGAGGTGTCAATAAAATAAAATATGGACATGGGGGCATCATGGTCATCTTTAGAACAGCAACATATAAAGTCGTATAATTTCTTATGTCAAAGTAACAATTAATTCAGAAGGTAAAGTATGAATCAGAACCTCTATTGAAAACCAACAAACTATGTTCTCAATCATTGAAGCAATTGCAATTTATCATAATATCGGAAAGAGTCAATGTAAGATCTTTCATATAGCAAGTCCATATACTCAACCATCTTTTAGTCTTTTATAATTGCTAAAACTCACGCGATACGTATGGGTTCAAAGCCTCAATCGGACATAGAGAAAGATAGGGGCTTATAGGTTTTGATTGATTGTTTGATTTGTGGTGTGGTTGCTTGAGTGCAATTGAGTGAAATTTGAAACTTTTGAAAGTTAAATGAGAGGGAATAAAAGGACTTTCCCAAACTTTCACTTTGCATTTTGATCTCCATGAATTCAAATTCTTTTCATCAAAAAACCCTAGAGAGAAGATGACATGACTTCCTCCATTTAAATAAATGAAAAAGGGTTTTGAAAAGATTTGAATTCCATTTGGAAATATTCCAAATTCACAAACTTTAAGAAACTCAATGATTTTCATGAGAAAAGATAAAATGACTTCTTCAAAACATATGAAATATGAGTTGGAAGTTTAAAAGATTCAAATTTAAAGTCCCTTTGGAATTATTTTTAAATTTGGATTTACTTGGGCTTTATTCAAATTATTTTTCTCCAAAAATAAAATATATGGAAAATAGGGTAACATGATTCCATACAGTAGAAAATCGGAGAAAAATAAATTTGAAATCATTTTGGTATTTTAAAAGGATTTTTATGAGGTTTTATTGCAACAGTAGCACTCTTTGCTTTATTTGAATTTTTTTGGATTTTATTTGAAGCTAGAAAAATATTCATGTTGTAGAAAATCTCTTTCTAAAAATTATGATATATTTTATGCCTATATAAAATTTTAATTTATTTTCGTTATTCAGTTTCCTTCTGTTTCTATTTAAAAAAATTGTACGTGCGGCCCATAAATTAGACCTAGATTTTTTTTTAAACATAGCTATTTTTCTTCCGTAAAACAGCTTGGTCCTGAGTTTTTAAATAGCCATAACTTTTTACTAGTTCATCCAAATTAGATGAAACCAGCGCCTATAGTTTTGTCTTGTTTTCACCTATCCAGTGAACCTGTCACATCAACTTTATGAAAATTTCAAATTTCGAAATTTGTTCTGATTCATATTCAAACTTCTTTTGATCATAACGTGAGTTTCGTACCTTCGATTGTGTTGATTCTTTTTGCAAATCGAAGCTCTTGACCTAAACTTTCTGATAAAGCCAAATCCACCTAATTTTGGTATTGTCAGAAATTGTTTTCTATTACAAGAGTTAATTGCTTGTTTTCGAAGTTTTCCAAGATCTTTTCTTCGATTCTTTCGCATGAGTGCTTATGTATGCAATTGCTTGCTCACGATAGATTGAACGGAGTGTGACGAGTAGAACTATCAGAAGTTATAAGTGCGAATCATCTTCATCAATAGTACAAGACAAGTTCACACTTTGATCATATCCCTTCATTACTCAGTTTTTATGCATTAGTTTCAACCCTCAAACATTGCATGAGTAGGATTGATAATATGTTGGTATTGGGAAATAGTTGATGAGGTAGGAACCTATTGTCCTGCATTCAAACCTTGGGAGTTATTACTATGCTATGCTTATACTGCTATGCTATGCTCATAGACGTGGATTGGTTTGAGAGAATTCATGAAAGATGTGAGAGTTTATTGTTAACTAAGACTTAACTTAAGGTGGCTACTTTTATACACATCTGGGTGGATTGGTAGGGGCACCCTGGCGATATACCAGTGGACTTGCCCAGACACCTGGGGATATACAGGTGTTGTCCTAGGAGATCCCGGGGTTACCGTGTGATCATCCTATGGAATGCCACCCAGGCTCAAAGGGATCATAAGATTTATTCATGCTAGAAACTTCCTTGTGCAGCCACAAGCTATTATGGGCTCTAGCATAGTGGAGTAAGTTGCACGACCTCTTCTAGTGGTTGGCTAGCAGATGTAGGGGATGTAGGTTGGTACGATCTACCCGGGGTTAGAGTTAATGCTTCTGAAAAACTATGTCTCGGTCATCCATTTCTCAAACTCCTTGTAGTGCGAGAAATCCAACAGAGGAGATCGAGTCTTGTGGGTAAAAGTGCGCAAACCTCTGCAAGGTGTAAAAACTAATCAAGCTTAGCTGTGTCTCCGATTATGGACATCTTGAGTATCTGGTTCTTGAATTATCATGTTGATATCATCACTTTATTTAATTAACTGGTTGGGTTAATGATTACTTTAATTAGGATTGAGACGGGGTTACCATTATCAATGTTTTCAACAAAATTTGTAGTAAATAAAATGTGTTCCTTTGCTGTAGGGAAAAATTGGCTTTATGCAAAAATAAACTTAGAGCTTTCCACCAGCCAAATATGCATGTAGTGATAGCTATTATTCATCTTTGCTCTATGGTGTGAACTTGCCAGTACATTCAATGTACTGACCCTTTGTGGCTGCAACGTCTCATGTTGCAGGATTATCTTACGACGAGTAAGTTATACATTAGGGTTAAGATTTCTACACTCAACTTTGCCGTTGGTGTTGATGGGTATCCATAACCTTGTTGTTACTTCCGCTATTTGGATTGAAGTAATAGTATTTACGTTACTTTATACATGTGATTTATCTGTGTTATAAATCCTTGAGTACCGTGTGTGTCAGCACACCGATCCAGGGATGACACTTAAGCACAGAGACTTGATCCATTCGGGTTGGGTCGCTACAAGATGGTATCAGAGCACATGTTGACTGTAGGACGTGACCCCTAGAAACTGGCAAGCCCATAGGAAAGATTTTTCTCTCAAACCTTATTTCAAAAGGATCTTTTATCTCTCTTCCTTTCTGAGTTTTATCAAATATTCCTTTTAGTTAGACAATGCCCCCTTTTCCCTTTTGACCACATGAAGATTCGACTGATGAGACCACTCCGAGAAGGAAAAGATATCGGACAACGACCACTTCGAAATGAAGAGGATTTTACCGAGAATTATAATAATTAAACTACGACGATTGAAGACTCCGAAGACAAGGAAAATTTGAAGGCTCTGAAGAATTTCCAGATTGGTATGACCTAGGAAGGCTACCCCTATGGAACTTATCAGACTATTGAAGTTGTCAATACTCGAGATCAAGGTGTGTCGGAGAAAGACTGGAACATGGAGCGTTAAAAGTCAAAGTTTTGTCAAGAAAACACTAAGGCAGGAGATATCAACTATGGCCTGATAGCTCATGGTAGAGACATGGGCATAGACATGGTTATCCATGATGTTATCGCCCGCTTATGCTATTTATCATCGTGCTAAGTTAAGCATGCATTTCTTCGGAAGGATTGGATGACAAAAGGGTGAATGGAGCACCTATCAGCAAAATATGAAGTTTTAACCTTAGCCGGTGTATCATCAGGATCTAGAGTAGTACATCAAGAATTTTAAGATGGAGCTCCAGGAAGCTGTATTAGACAAGGAAGCATTTCGTGAAGAACTCAAGACCCAGAAGATGAAAGTCGCCAAGCTGGAGGAGCAAAACCTCAAGATACCGGAGATTCGTCAGGAACTGCAGGACAGTAGGACCATGGTTCATGCAAGGATGTTGAAACCCAGAAGTTTGGAACGCAACTCCAGGAATATTAAAGGACGTCACGAGAAACTTTTTGTCAATAGAGAGGATCTGGCAAAAGAACTTGAGAAGGACAAACACGATCGGAAGAAGCCATCGGAGACATGAACAAGACTTGAAGAGTTTGGTGACTTTGAAGACTTTTTGACCTTTAGAAGACCAAACCCCTGTTATATACCTACGTCAGATCGGACGTTTGTGAGCTGTCATTTGTTTGATGTTTTTCCAATAGCAACAAAAAAATCTATCTTTTCAAAACTATTGTTTGTATTGTGTGCATCCCTCTCTATCTCTCTTATCTCACCCCAAACCCATGGACCCAATAGAGGATGAATGGAGACGAGCTTGTATTTTCTGGACCGATGAGTCAATTGGAGATAGACCAATGGATTCAGAACATGAAGGATCATATGGAGAATAACACTATAGCCAAAAAGGATATGACCCAGCATGCTCTTCAGTGATTTGAAAGAGGTCCCGCTACTGGGTGGAGGATGTACCAAACCATTAATGGATGGCAAAGAGTAACCACTTGGAAAGAATTTAAGTAGACTCTGCTAAAGTCTCAGGTTGTGTCCCAGAAGATGGAACCTTATGGAAATGATATGAGGAAGTCTTGTGCATGCAAGCTTTGTGGAGAAATATGACACAACCATAAGGAACACAAGGATGAATGCCCTAATTGTGAAGGAAGTCACCCAAGCAGATCACTTGTTTCTTATGTGAAGGGACTACCCACTACCCTGCTCAGTGTCACATTTACCCCATGGTACAACGAACTATCCAACAGAAGAAATAAGCAATGAAAGGAGCCCTCGTGGAAATTTTACAAGAACCTATGATGAAGGAAGAGGTGGAGGACACACCCAAAGCAGACCCAATTAAACCCTGCACCAAGTCATGCTATTCATGTGGAGGAGGAGGACACATCTCGCAGAATTGTCTGAATGGAGATCTAGTAGAACCCCCGACAGAGGAAGTAGAGGATGACCCACAGGAAATAGAAGCCCTGATTGGAAAGGAAAAGTCCAGAAAGAGAAGTAGATTGGATTCCAGGAAGGACCTGAGTCATATTACCTATTTTAGGTGCAAGGAGTTAGGGCACTACCTTAGCGGTTGCTCAAAAAGGAAGCTGTGGACCCAAGGAGGCTATGTAATCATGAGGAAACCTCAAGACTTGTCAGAAGTAGCATGTTTCTGCTGTAATGAATAGAGCACTTTGCCAGAGATTGTCCCAAGGAGAAGGAAACTTGTGCTAAATAGTTGAGTTTGCAACAAAAGAAATATAGTAGTAGTGGTGGGAACAATTCTTTTATATTGAGGTGTTGAGTTGAGGCATGTAATGGAAATATAGGAGATTGTAATAATTTGAGAATCAATAAAGTTAGCATCGTTGGTACTGATTTGGAATTTATGAGTAGTTACTCTATGAAGAAAGATTTTGGCCATTTTCAAGGACATGGGAAATATCGTCTGTGGAAAAATTGGAGCATTTTAAGGGTGGTAGTACCTTGTGAGGACCCTTGACCTCTGGAAAGGATTATGATATTCCATAGAGTGGATTTTAGAAAAAAAATAAGAATGAGTTTTGTCTCGATATGTGGGATATCCCAAGAGTATGAAGGGATGAGGTACTATTGGATGTAAAGGAGGTATGATGTTGGAAATATGGAGCAATTGCAACTCCATGATGAGTCAAGTAATCACGTCTTAGTTTGGTACCAATAGAAGGAAGAGAGACAGTACAATTCGATGGATTTAAGAAATGCTAGGAAGCTGGATGTTCGAATAATGATCGGTTGCCCGATGATGATTTCAAGGTTTGCAAGTGATGAGATGGGCCATAACCGACAGGCCCCAGGACCTGCCAAGAAGTAAGCACACTCTTGCTGAAGGAAAAACCCTGGAAGAGATTACGACTTTACCCACTGACAATCTTATAGGAGTTTACGCAAAACCTGAGAGATGTGAAGGAACGATAAATGTTTATTTGGCTTGCAGAATCAATGGATTTATCCGAACCCAGTTCATGGACAAGAGAAATTCTGCAATGCTTGTGAGGATGACCGAGTGTTAGAATACAAGATTCGCTAAACCATATACCAAGTAATGATTTGGTTGCGGGATAGATTGATCACCATACCAACTTACTCCTTTTATTCGCCTTGCTGTATGGGATGGTAAATCTGAGTGACTTGCCCATAGTAGAGAGACGACGATCAAAACCTTGTTTGAACCTTAGAATGGTATGACAATTTTCCCTTGTACAAGGCAGTTGTTGCCAATCGTAGGATATATAGTGAGGTTCAAGCCCAGACCCGTTTTTGGCAGGAGAAACCATAAATGGTTGACCACCATGAGATATCGATAGTTGTTTAGTATTGGCGCCAGACCCGTCAGCTCAGAAGGCCCAGTCCCAGAAGAACCTTACTGATATGTCTCCAATGTATCTATAATTTTTGATTGCTCCATGCTATATTATCTACTGTTTTGGACATTATTGGGCTTTATTATCCACTTTTATATTATTTTTGGGACTAACCTATTAACCGGAGGCCCGACCCAGAATTGCTGTTTTTTTGCCTATTTCTAAGTTTTGCGGAAAAGGAATATCAACCGGAGTCCAAACGGAATGAAACCTTCGGGAACGTGATTTTCGGAACGAACATGATCCAGGAGACTTGGACCCTACGTCAAGAAATAAAGGAGGAAGCCATGAGGTAGGGGAGCGCGCCTACCCCACAGGCGCCCTCCACCCTCGTGGGCCCTCTGTTGCTCCACCGATGTACTCCTTCCTCCTATATATACTTACGTACCCCTAAACAATCAGATACGGAGCCAAAAGCCTAATTCCACCGCCGCAACCTTCTGTATCCACGAGATCCCATCTTGGGGCCTGTTCCGGAGCTCCACCGGTGGGGGCATCCATCACGGAGGGCTTCTACATCAACACCATAGCCTCTCCGATGAAGTGTGAGTAGTTTACCTCAGACCTTCGGGTCCATAGTTATTAGCTAGATGGCTTCTTCTCTCTTTTTGGATCTCAATGCAATGTTCTCCCCCTCTCTTGTGGAGATCTATTCGATGTAATCTTCTTTTTGCGGTGTGTTTGTTGAGACCGATGAATTGTGGGTTTATAATCAAGATTATCTATGAACAATATTAGAATCTTCTCTGAATTCTTTTATGTATGATTGGTTATCTTTGCAAGTCTCTTCGAATTATCAGTTTGGTTTGGCCTACTAGATTGATCTTTCTTGCAATGGGAGAAGTGCTTAGCTTTGGGTTCAATCTTGTGGTGTCCTTTCCCAGTGACAGTAGGGGCAGCAAGGCACGTATTGTATTGTTGCCATCGAGGATAACAAGATGGGGTTTTTATCATATTGCATGAATTTATCCCTCTACATCATGCCATCTTGCTTAAGGTGTTACTCTGTTTTCATGAACTTAATACTCTAGATGCATGCTGGATAGCGGTCGATGAGTGGAGTAATAGTAGTAGATGCAGGCAGGAGTCGGTCTACTTGTCTCGGACGTGATGCCTATATACATGATCATACCTAGATATTCTCATAACTATGCTCAATTCTGTCAATTGCTCAACAGTAATTCATTCACCCACCGTAAAATACTTATGCTCTTGAGAGAAGCCACTTGAGGGAGTCCTGGATTAGGGGGTGTTCGGATAGCCGGACTCCTGGACTATGAAGATACAAGATTGAAGACTTCGTCCCGTGTCCAGAAGGTACTTTCCTTGGCGTGGAAGGCAAGCTTGGCGATACGCATATTCAGATCTCCTACCATTGTAACCGACTCTATGTAACCCTAACCCTCTCCGATGTCTATATAAACCGAAGGGTTTTATTCCGTAGGACAACATACACATCAACAATCATACCATAGGCTAGCTTCTAGGGTTTAGCCTCTCTGATCTCGTGGTAGATCTACTCTTGTACTACCCATATCATCAATATTGATCAAGCAGGACGTAGGGTTTTACCTCCATCGAGAGGGCCCGAACCTGGGTAAAACTTCGTGTTCCTTGCCTCCTGTTACCATCCGACCTAGACGCACAGTTCTGGACCCCCTACCCGAGATCCGCCGGTTTTGACACTGACATTGGTGCTTTCATTGAGAGTTCCTCTGTGTCGTCGTTGTCAGGCCTGATGGCTCCTACGATCATCAATAGCGATGCAGTCCAAGGTGAGACCTTCCTCCCCGGACAGATCTTCGTCTTCGGCGGCTTCGCACTGCGGGCCAATTCACTTGGCCATCTGGAGCAGATCGAAAGCTATGCCCCTGGCCGTCAGGTCAGATTTGGAAGTTTAAACTACACGGCTGACATCCGCGGGGACTTGATCTTCAACGGATTCGAGCCACTGCCGAGCGCGCTGCACTGTCACGACGAGCATGATCTAACTCTGCCGCCGAACAGTGCCCTGGAGGCCGCACCCGCACCGGCTCCGACCCTTAGTTCGGAGCCAACTGCGCCAATCGAGGATGGACGGTTGGACGCCACCTCGGGGGCTGCGATACCAATGGCGATTGAGCCAAACACCAGCCCCGTACTCTACGAGACTTGTGACTCCAAGGAGCCGGACTCCTCTCCGGACTCTGAACCCTCCACGCCCCTGGCAATCGAATCCGATTGGGCGCCGATCATGGAGTTCACTGCCGCAAACATCTTTCAGCACTCGCCTTTCGGCGATATCCTAAAGTCACTGAAGTCTCTCTCTTTATCAAGAGAGCCTTGGCCAGACTACGGTCAGCAAGGTTGGGGTACGGACGATGAAGAAATTCAAAGCCCACCCAACACCCACTTTGTAGCCACTATCGACGACTTAACC
The DNA here is from genome assembly GCF_002162155.2 of Triticum dicoccoides. NCBI lineage: Eukaryota > Viridiplantae > Streptophyta > Magnoliopsida > Poales > Poaceae > Triticum > Triticum dicoccoides. The sequence goes on from NC_041384.1 coordinate 141,969,196, forward strand.
GACATGCTCGACATCGACTCCGAATACATCGACGGTATGGACGCCGATGAAGGAGATGATGAAGCACCAGCGCCTACCAGGCCCTGGAAGGCCACCTCGTCATATGACATATACATGGTGGACACCCCAAAAGAAGGAGATGGCGATGGAACAGCGGATGATGACCCCTCCAAGAAACAGCCTAAGCGCCGGCGTCAGCGGCGCCGCTCAAAATCCCGCCAAAACAAAAACGGCGATTCCAGCACGGGAGATAATAATACCCCGGAAAGTGCCGAAGAAAACCCCCTCCAGCAAGATGTAGCATAGGAGGATGGAGAAACCAGCCCTCATGAGGGAGCGGCTGACAGAGAGGTCGAGGACAATAATTATATGCCTCCCTCCGAAGACGAGGCAAGCCTCGACGACGACGAATTCGTCGTGCCAGAGGATCCCGTCGAACAAAAACGTTTTCAACGCAGGCTTATGGCCACGGCAAGAAGCCTCAAGAAAAAACAACAACAGCTCAGAGCTGATCAAGATTTGCTGGTTGACAAATGGAATGAAGTCCTTGCGGCCGAAGAGCATAAACTCGAACGCCCCTCCAAGAGCTACCCAAAGCGCAGGTTGCTACCCCAATTAGAGGAGGAAGCACTTGATGCGGCCGAACGGCCACCTCGTGGCTGCGACAGAGAGGAGGCCCTCCACTCAAGCCGCACCCCGTACCAAGGCACGGGAATATGCGCCGGACTTACGAGACATGCTGGAGGACAAGGCAAGGCAAACACGATTGATCTATGGATCGCGTGGGCACCCCATAGCTCGAGACGGTAACCGTCACGCGGCCACAAATTCGGCAGGGCCGAACACAGTAGACAAAGCTCATTGGAGCTACGTCATTATATCGCCCAGTACAGAGGCGCCGCACACCCATTATGCTTTACAGACGAAATAATGGATCATCAAATCCCCGAGGGTTTCAAACCCGTAAACATCGAATCATATGATGGCACAACATATCCTGCGGAATGGATCGAGGATTATCTCCTTCATATCCACATGGCCCGCGGCGACGATTTTCACGCCATCAAATACCTCCCACTCAAGCTTAAAGGACCAGCTCGGCATTGGCTTAACAGCTTGCCAACAGGATCAATCAGTTGTTGGGAGGACCTGGAAGCCGCATTCCTCGACAATTTCCAGGGCACTTATGTGCGACCCCCAGACGCTGATGACCTAAGTCACGTAATTCAGCAGCCAGAGGAATCGGCCAGGCAATTCTGGACACGGTTCCTAACAAAGAAAAACCAAATAGTCGACTGTCCAGACGCTGAGGCCCTAGCAGCCTTCAAGCACAATATCCGTGACGAGTGGCTGGCTCGGCACCTCGGACAGGAAAAGCCGAAATCTATGGCAGCACTCACGACACTCATGACCCGCTTTTGCGCGGGAGAAGACAGCTGGCTTGCTCGTAGCAACAATATGACCAAGAACCCTGCTAGTTCGGACACCAGGGACATTAGTGGCAGGTCGCATCGCAACAAGCAGAAGCGCCGCATTAATGGTGACAACGCTGAGGATACAACAGTTAATGCCAGATTCAGAGGCTCTAAATCTGGTCAGCGGAAAAAGCCATTCAAAAGGAATCCTAGGGACCCGTCCATCTTGGACGGAATACTCGACCGCTTGTGCCAAATACATGGCACCCCTGAAAAGCCGGCCAATCACACCAACAGGGATTGTTGGGTGTTCAAGCAGGCAGGCAAATTAAACGCCGACAATGAAGACAAGGGGCTGCATAGCGATGATGACGAGGAGCCCCGGCCACCGAACAACAATGGACAGAAGGGTTTTCCCCCACAAGTGCGGACGGTGAACATGATATACGCAATCCACGTCCCCAAAAGAGAGCGGAAGCGCGCGTTAAGGGACGTATACGCGGTAGAGCCAGTCGCCCCAAAGCTCAACCCATGGTCCTCCTACACGATCACCTTTGATCGAAGGGACCATCCCACTAGCATCCGTCATGGCAGTTTGGCCGCATTGGTTCTAGACTCAATTATTGACGGATTTCATCTCACTAGAGTCCTTATGGACGGCGGCAGCAGCCTGAACCTGCTTTACCAGGATACAGTGCGGAAAATGGGCATAGATCCCTCGAGGATTAAGCCCACCAAAACGACCTTTAAAGATGTAATACTAGGTGTAGAGGCCAACTGTATAGGCTCGGTCACACTTGAAGTGGTCTTCGGATCTCCGGATAATTTCCGAAGCGAGGAGTTGATCTTCGACATAGTCCCGTTCTATCACGAACTGCTCGGACGAACTGCATTTGCCAAGTTCAATGCGGTACCGCACTATGCATACCTTAAGCTCAAGATGCCAGGCCCTCGTGGAGTAATTACGGTCAATGGAAACACCGAACGCTCTCTCCGAATGGAGGAGCACACCGCCGCCCTTGCAGCGGAAGTACAAAGCAGCCTCTCTAGGCAATTCTCCAGTCCGGCCATTAAACGTCCGGACACCGTCAAGCGCGCCCGGAGTAACCCACGACAAGACCGCCTGGCACGTTCCGAGCAGGCATAGCAATGCGGCCCCAACCCCAACCCTCACAAAAAGGCGACACCAGTACTTCACGTACATAACTATGCTCTAGAAATACCATGGGCATAGGGGGAGGGGCACTATCACGGCACGCCCAAAACACGGCTTAAACCGCACCAGGGGCTGCCGATTTTTTTACTTTTCTCTTACTTCCAGGACTCTACTCTTCGGAAGGCCTGTCCGGCAGTTCAATTGCCGCACAAACGATGCAAGAACCAGGGAAGCAAACGAGCCATGCCGCATTACGAAACTCTCAGGTGGTCTCTATCACGAGCAGTATACCTGTTTCGCATTCTATTCCGCAGCCTGCCCCTGGAGCAGACATGTTAAATAGTCCAGCTTTTTGTTTATCGCATTACTTGTATCATTCTACTTTGATCGCAGCTATTTTTAATAAACAATGCACAACTTTTGTCTATTTTTGCATTACCTCTTTTTATAAATAAATGTTCCTTAACGACATGTTGCACCCGTACAATTTGGTACGGCCAAAATACGTTAGGGGCTTTTAGCACCCCTCAATATGGTGTGAGAAGTCCGAACACTTTCACAAGTGCGGCACCCCGAACTTATAGCATTATATGCATCGGCTCCGAATCATGTCTTGGGTCAATAGTTGGGTTTGCCCGGCTCCTATGTTTTGGTGCCTTACGTTCCGCTATATCGGCTAAGGTAGCACTAGGAGAACCACTGCGATTGTGCCCCAGTTGAGCTGGGCTGAGCACCTCAGTGGAGAAAGCTAAAACTGACTGTCATGATGATGCGAGAGTTGGTCGCTGTTCGAGAGGTTTTTTTGAGTCCCTAAAGACTTATGCCGCTTAGGGCGAGGAGTCGGCTCTGTCCGGCCAAGGCGTGGATAGCGCCCCGAACTCGGTCTTCCGAATACTAGGGGCTTTGCCGAAATTTAAAATTATAGAATTCTATGGCTAAGTGAGAGTGTTCACGCATTATAGTCCGATTGCCTCGTTCATTGGCTGAGCGCCTCCCTCGAAGGACCCAAATATGGGAAAAAGAGCGCCCAGGTTTATCCCCGAACACCCCAGCACTAGTGGCAAGGGGGCAGAAGCCGACGACTCGCCATCTCTCAGTATTGATAAACAGCCGCACAGAAGGTTATATTTTAAATTCAAGCAGCATTGCTCAGCGCATATGAACAAGTTTTCAGCGCACAGGACAAAAATGAGCGAGTTTTACTCAAAAATTACATCCCTAGTACATTCATCCGCCACAAGGCGGGCACCCTTCAGAACATCCTTATAGAAATTTTCGGGCTTGTGATGCTCTTTCCTCGGCGGTGGCCTGTCCGTCACAAGCTTCTCAGCATCCAGCCTGCCCCAGTGCACCTTAGCACGGGCAAAGGCCCTACGGGCACCTTCAATGCAGACGGAGCTCTTGATGACTAAGAGCCTTGGACAGGCCTCCACCAGCCGCCGCACCAGCCCGAAATAGCTCCCAAGCAGAGCCTCTCCAGGCCACAGCCGAACTAGGAGGCCCTTCATGGCCTGTTCGGCCGCCCTGTGGAGCTCGACCAGTTGCTTCAGCTGGTCGCTCAGGGGCACGGGGTGTCCGGCCTCAGCATACTGAGACCAGAACACCTTCTCTGTCGAGCTACCCTCCGTGGCTCGATAGAATGCGGCGGCATCAGATACACTCCGGGGAAGATCTGCAAATGCTCCTGGAGAGCTCCGGATTCGGGTAAGTATCAAGTAGCTCACGTTTATATGTTTGCTTTGCATAAAGAATGCCTTACCCGCTGCTATCTTCTTCACCTCATCCAACTCCTGGAGGGTCTTCTGGGATTCGGTCTTGGCAGACTTGGCATTCTCAATAGCCGCCGCGAGCTCAGACGCTCGCATCTTCGAGTCAAGCTCCAAACTCTCATGTTTCTTCATGAGAACCTGGAGCTCTTGCCGCACCTTGCCAACCTCGGCCTCATATTTGTCCCACTCGGTGCGCTCCGCGGCCGCACTCTTCTCGGCCTCGAGCAGCGCTTGCTTAGGGGTTGCCACCTCAGACGTGGCCCCTACAATAGCCTGTCAATCCTGTCATTTTTTGCAATTGCACCCTTTATAAATATATATATTCAAACAAGGTATTTCTTACCTTCCTTCTCCTCGAGCTGCTTCTTGGCACGCCCGAGCTCCTGCTTGGACTTCTCGAGGCTCTGCTTCAGCGCGTCCACTTCCGCAGTCAGTGCGGCGGACGCTAGCAGAGAAGCCTGCATATGCATATTGACTCCTTTTGTTAGACTCCTGCGAATTTTTTGATCCTCTATTCGGCTTTTCTTCCCGAACGCCCAACAGAGAATCAGGGGCTACTGTCTATGCGGTAATATTATTTACACATTGTTTACTTACCTCAAAGCCTGTCAAAAGGCTTGTACAAGCTTCAGTCAGACCGCTCTTGGAGGACTGAACCTTCTGGATCACCACACTCATAATAGTGCAGTGCTCCTCGTCGATGGAGGCGCCTTGGAGCGCCTCCAACATATTGTCCGGCGCCTCCGGTTGGACGGGGGCCGCCGGCACGGTGGAGTTGCTCCTCTTGGAAGGAGGTCCCCCGCCGGACTCCGGAACCTTTGAAGGTTCCGGAGCGGTGTCCGGCCTCGAGCCGGACTTGGAGCCCTGGGGGTTTTCATCCCCTTTACTCCTGGAGTTTGGGAGGTCGCCTTGCGGTGCCTACAGGACCACCTCCTCCCTGTTTGGAGCCTGTTGGGACAACATCTTGGTGTCGTCCGTAGGACGGGGGGAGGAAGCCGTCCGAAGCGAGTTCACATCCAACAATTCCAGTGAGCCGCTCGATGACGCGTCGAGCCGGTCTTTGGGTGGGTTGCATAAACATATTCGACATAAGGGAAAGCTGTGCAATAAACGAATACTATGAATTACTACGGTATCCGGATACTTACGACTTTGCCAGGGGCTTGGCCCTAGGCTGCCACTCCTCTCCGCCGTCGTCGGCGTCGGTGGAATAGTCTGGAGGAAGGGTTTTCCCCTTCTTGGACCCTCTGGCCTCCTCAGAGAGGGCGGCCTTCCTTTTCTTCTCTCCTCCCGTTGGAGGGGGAGAGGTTTCTTCTTCTTCCTCCTCGTCTTCACGAGAGGAAGGCGCTTCGGGACCGTTGGATGATGAATCCGACACCTCCTGGCGCCGGGCACTCTTTCGAGTCCCCGTGGCCCTTTTCGCGGCCTTCTTCTCTGGCACCACATAGGGCACCGGAACCAGCAGCTTCGCCAAGCAAGCGTCTGCTGGGCCTTCAGGCAAAGGAGCCAGACTGTTGATTTGTCCGGACGTGACCTGCCAATCCTGACAAAGGTAAGGGAGCTTAGATCCCACATGGAGCCAAACTATGATAGCCTAATGTCCTGTAAAAGGAAAAATAACAGCTTACCGCATGAGCGTGATGCTGCGTACTGAATCTGCGATCCTCGGTGATGCGGGAGCCTCGGCGCCCTTGAAAAGCATCCTCCAGGCATCTTCGTACGTCGTGTCGAAGAGCCTGTTTAGAGTTCGGTGCTGCGCCGGGTCGAACTCCCACAGGTTGAAGGCCCGTTGTTGACACGGGAGGATCAGACGGATGAGCATCACCTGGACTACGTTGACAAGCCTGAGCTTCTTTTCCACCAGGGTTTGGATGCATGTTTGGAGTCCGGTCAGCTCTCCTTTTTTACCCCAAGACAGGCCCGTCTCCTTCCAAGAGGTGAGCCGCGTAGGGGAGCCGGATCGAAACTCAGGGGGTGCGGCCCAATCGGCGTCGCACGGCTCGGTGACGTAAAACCAACACGATTGCCACCCCTTCAGGGTCTCCACAAAGGAGCCCTCGAGCCACAGGACGTTGGCCATCTTGCCCACCATGGCACCACCGCACTCTGCCTAGCTGCCGCGCACCACCTTCGGCTTGACGTTGAAAGTCTTAAGCCATAGGCCGAAACGGCGGCGGATACGGAGGAAGGCCTCGCACACGACGATAAACGCCGAGATGTTGAGGACGAAGTTCGGGGCCAGATCATGGAAACCCAGGCTGTAGTAGAACATGAGCCCCCGGACAAATGGATGCAGAGGGAAGCCCAGTCCGCGGAGGAAATGGGGCAGGAATACCACCCTCTCATGGGGCCTAGGGGTGGGGATAAGCTGCCCCTTTTCGGGAAGCCGGTGCACGATGTCGCTAGACAGGTATCCGGCCTTCCTCAGCTTTTTGATGTGTCCCTCCGTGACGGAGGAGACCATCCACTTGCCTCCCGCTCCGGACATGGCTGGAGAAAGGTTGAGGTGGGTGTATGGACTTGGGCGCTGGAGCTCGAGTGCGCAAGAATGGATAGGCAAAGGAGGAAGAAGGCGTGGGTGAAAAGGTGGATCCTTATCCCCTTATATGGATGGACGCAACTACATGTCCCCACCAGCCTGGTAAAACTCGCTTATCTCCAAGCGCCGTAATCAAGGGCGTGGTTGGGTTACCCACGCCCGTATTGATGAGAATCCCAGAATAAGGGGGACACGATCTCTGCTTTGACAAGACGTGCCAAGGAAACCGCCTCGCATGACGCGCTGAGGTGGGATAATGAAACGACTCAGATAAAGGCTTGGCCGTGGTGTGTCACACTACGGAATACGTCAGCAGATTAGATTGGTGTGAATATTATTCTCTCTATGGCAATATGTGGAAACTTTTTTTGCAGAGCCGGACACTATCTTTGTGTTCAAAATCTTCTATGAAGTATTTGGAGGAGGAACACGCCTTGCAATGCCGGAGACAATTTGCGCACAGGACTCGTCATCATTGAAGCCTGGTTCAGGGGCTACTGAGGGAGTCCTAGATTAGGGGGTGTTCGGATAGCCGGACTATACCTTCAGCCAGACTCCTGGACTATGAAGATACAAGATTGAAGACTTCGTCCCGTGTCCGGAAGGGACTTTCTTTGGCGTGGAAGGCAAGCTTGGCGATACGGATATTCAGATCTCCTACCATTGTAACCGACTCTATGTAACCCTAACCCTCTCCGATGTCTATATAAACCGGAGGGTTTTAGTCCGTAGGACAACATACACATCAACAATCATACCATAGGCTAGCTTCTAGTGTTTAGCCTCTCTGATCTCGTGGTAGATCTACTCTTGTACTACCCATATCATCAATATTAATCAAGTAGGACGTAGGGTTTTACCTCCATCGAGAGGCCCCGAAGCTGGGTAAAACTTTGTGTTCCTTGCCTCCTGTTACCATACAGCCTAGACGCACAGTTCGGGACCCCCTACCCGAGATCCGCCAGTTTTGACACCGACACCACTAGTGAAACTTATGCACCCCGGGCCTATCTTCATCATATTAATCTTCCAATACTTAGTTATTTCCTTTGATTTTTTACTTTGCTTTTATTTTACTTTGCATCTTTATCACAAAAATACCAAAAATATTATCCTATCATATCTATCAGATGTCACTCTCGTAAGTGACCGTGAAGTGATTTACAACCCCTTATCGCATTGGTTGCGAGGAGTTATTTGTTTTGTGTAGGTACGAGGGAATCGCGCGCAGCCTCCTACTGGATTGATACCTTGGTTCTCAAAAACATAGGGAAATACTTACGCTACTTTGCTGCATCATCCTTTCCTCTTCAAGGAAATCGAACGCAGTGCTCAAGAGGTAGCAAGAAGATTTCTGGCGCCATTGCCGGGGAGGTTCGCGCAAGTCAAGATTTGACACCCGACAATGAGCCATTTCTGGCGCCGTTGCCGGGGAGTCTACGCAAAAGTCAACATACCAAGTACCCATCACAACCCTTATCTCCCGCATTACATTATTTCCCATTTGCCTCTCGTTTTCCTCTCCCCCACTTCACCCTTGCCGTTTTATTTGCCCTGTCTTCTCGCTCGCCTTTCTTCCGCCATGTCTGAATCAAAAAGGGTTGGGGGTTTTGTCCAGAGTTTTAGTACTTTGGACAACCCCTCTATCCTCGTTAAGCTCATAAATAAGGATACTATGGAAAAACCTACCGGAGTTATCAATGAGAATCTTAATAATTTTGATGAAGATGATTCTGGAATTTTTCATTATTTACTTGATGAATCTTTGAAAGATGCTTGCTATAGACTATTAAGGATCAGGGCTAGCTATGTGCCTCAATACCAAATTGAATTTTACTTAAAAAGCTTTTATATTGCCCTTCCTTCTTCTTTTAAGCATGTCTTAGATTATATATTTGAAAAAGGTTTTCTTGACGGGGATGTTGTAGACACTTATGAAAAAATGAAAACCATATTTGGGCACCCCATGAATGAGAAAGTTGAATCTACATCTCTTTTGCTCTCTTACCAAAATGAATCTATTAAAGAGATAAAGGCTAGCCTAGAAACAAATTTCCGTAACATACTTAATATTTCCTCTACCATTAATAGCCATGTTCTGTATCAAAATAGAAGGATTAATTCTATAGATAGCAAGTTTGCTCTTTTCTTTCCTAAGACCAAAGATGGCAATACCAAGATCTATCCTTGCTTTTTATGCCTAGCTAGGGGCATTAAATGATAGCGCTTGTTGGGAGGCAACCCAATTTTATTTTTATTACTTGCTTTTTGCTCCTATTTAGTAATAAATAATTTATCTAGCCTCTGTTTGGCTGTGTTTTTGTGTTTAATTAGTGTTTGTGCCAAGTAGAAATGTTGGGAACACTTGGGGAAAGTCTTGTTATCTTGCTGTAAAAAACTGAAACTTTAGCGCTCACGAGAACTGCTGCCATTTTTATTTGGAAGTGCTATTTAGTTAATTATTTTTGAAGATGATTAATAGATAAATTCCTCACTTCCAGAAATTTATTTTAGAATTTTTGGATTCCAGATCTTGCGCTAGTTACAGATTACTACAGACTGTTCTGTTTTTGACAGATTGTGTTTTTCGTGTGTTGTTTGCTTATTTTGATGAATCTATGGCTAGTAAAATAGTTTATAAACCATAGAGAAGTTGGAATACAGTAGGTTTAACACAAATATAAATAAAGAATGAGTTCATTACAGTACCTTGAAGTGGTCTTTTGTTTTCTTTCGCTAACGGAGCTCACGAGATTTTCTACCTTAAGTTTTGTGTTGTGAAGTTTTCAAGTTTTGGGTAAAGATTTGATGGATTATGGAACAAGGAGTGGCAAGAGCCTAATCTTGGGGATTACCATGGCACTCCCAAGATAATCTAAGGACACCTAAAAGCCAAAGCTTGGGGATGCCCCGGAAGGTATCCCCTCTTTCGTCTACTTCCATCGGTAACTTTACTTGGAGCTATATTTTTATTCACCACATGATATGTGTTTTGTTTGGAGCGTCTTGTATGATTTGAGTCTTTGCTATTTAGTTTACGACAATCATACTTGCTGTACACACCTTTTGAGAGAGCCATACATGATTTGGAATTTGTTAGAATACTCTGTGTGCTTCACTTATATCTTTTGAGTTATATAGTTTTGCTCTAGTACTTCACTTATATCTTTTAGAGCACGGTGGTGGATTTGTTTTATAGAAACTATTGATCTCTCATGCTTCACTTAGATTATTTTGAGAGTCTTAAATATCATGGTAATTTGCTTAAATAATCCTAATATACTAGGTATTCAAGATTAGTAAAAAAAATCTTATGAGTGTTTTGAATACTAAGAGAAGTTTGATGCTTGATGATTGTTTTGAGATATGGAGGTAATAATATCAAAGTCGTGCTAGTTGAGTAGTTGTGAATTTGAGAAATGCTTGTGTTGAAGTTTGCAAGTCCCGTAGCATGCACGTATGGTAAACGTTATGTAACAAATTTGAAACATGAGGTGTTCTTTGATTGTTCTCCTTATGAGTGGCGGTCGGGGATGAGCGATGGTATTTTCCTACCAATCTACCCCCCTAGGAACATGCGCGTAGTGCTTGGTTTTTGATGACTTGTAGATTTTTGCCATAAGTATGTGATTTCTTTATGACTAATGTTGAGTCCATGGATTATACGCACTCTCACCCTTCCATCATCCATGGATTATACGCACTCTCACCCTTCCATCATTGCTAGCCTCTTCGGTACCATGCATTTCCCTTTCTCACATTGAGAGTTGGTGCAAACTTCGCCGGTGCAACCAAACCCCGTGATATGATACGCTCTTTCACACATAAACCTCCTTATATCTTCCTCAAAACAGCCACCATACCTACCTATTATGGTATTTCCATAGCCATTCCGAGATATATTGCCATGCAACTTTCCACCATTCCGTTTATCATGGCACATTCACCATTGTCATATTTCTTAGCATGATCATGTAGTTGACATAGTATTTGTGGCAAAGCCACCGTTCATAATTTTTTCATACATGTCACTCTTGGTTCATTGCATATCCCGGTACACCACTAGAGGTATTCATATAGAGTCATCTTTTGTCCTAGCATCGAGTTGTAATCATTGAGTTGTAAATAAATAGAAGTGTGATGATCATCATTTTCTAGAGCGTTGTCCCAAGTGAGGAATTAAAAAAAAGGGGAGAGAAAGGCCATAAAAAAGATGAAGAGTAGCCCCCCCCCCCAAAAGAGAGAGAGAAAAAGAGAGAGAGGGACAATGCTACTATCCTTTGCCACACTTGTGCTTCAAAGTAGAACCATAATCTTCATGATAGAGAGTCTTTTGTTTTGTCACTTTCATATACTAGTGGGAATTTTTCATTATAGAACTTGGCTTGTATATTCCAACAATGGGCCTCCTCAAGTGCCCTAGGTCTTCGTGAGCAAGAAAGTTGGATGCACACCCACTTAGTTTGTTTTGTTGAGCTTCCATACATTTATAGCTCTAGTGCATCCATTGCATGGCAATCCCTACTCTTTGCATTAACATCAATCGATGGGCATCTCCATAGCCCATTGATTAGCCTCGTTGATGTGAGACTTTATCCTTTTTTGTCTTCTCCACATAACCCCCATAATCATATCATATACCACCCATAGTGCTATGTACATGGCTCGCACTCATATATTGCGTGAAGGTTTATAGGTTTGAGATTACTAAAGTACGAAACAATTGCTTGGCTTGTCATCTGGGTTGTGCATGATGAGAGCATTCTTGTGTGACAAAAATGGAGCATGACTAAACTATATGATTTTGTAGGGATGAACTTTCTTTGGCCATGTTATTTTGAGAAGACATAATTTCTTAGTTAGTATGCTTGAAGTATTATTATTTTTATGTCAATATGAACTTTTATCTTCAATCTTTTGGATCTGAATATTCATACCACAATTAAGAAGAATTACATTAAAATTATGCCAAGTAGCACTCCGCATCAAAATTATCTTTTTTATCATTTACCTACTCGAGGACGAGCAGGAATTAAGCTTGGGGATGCTTGATACGTCTCCAACATATCTATAATTTTTGATTGCTCCATGCTATATTATCTACTGTTTTGGACATTATTGGGCTTTATTATCCACTTTTATATTATTTTTGGGACTAACCTATTAACTGGAGGCCCAGCCCAGAATTGCTGTTTTTTTGCCTATTTCAGAGTTTCGCAGAAAAGGAATATCAAACGGAGTCCAAACGGAATGAAACCTTCGGGAACATGATTTTCGGAACGAACATGATCCAGGAGACTTGGACCCTACGTCAAGAATAAAGGAGGAAGCCACGAGGTAGGGGGCGCGCCTACCCCCCAGGCGCGCCCTCCACCCTCGTGGGCCCCCTGTTGCTCCACCGACGTACTCCTTCCTCCTATATATACCTATGTACCCCCAAACGATCAGATACGGAGCCAAAAACCTAATTCCACAGCCGCAACCTTCTGTATCCACGAGATCCCATATCGGGGCCTGTTCTGGAGCTCCGCCGGAGGGGGCATCCATCATGGAGGGCTTCTACATCAACACCATAGCTTCTCCGATGAAGTGTGAGTAGTTTACCTCAGACCTTTGGGTCCATAGTTATTAGCTAGATGTCTTCTTCTCTCTTTTTGGACCTCAATACAATGTTCTCCCCCTCTCTTGTGGAGATCTATTCGATGTAATCTTCTTTTTGCGGTGTGTTTGTTGAGATTGATGAATTGTGGGTTTATGATCAAGATTATCTATGAACAATATTCGAATCTTCTCTGAATTATTTTATGTATGATTGGTTATCTTTGCAAGTATCTTCGAATTATCAGTTTGGTGTGGCCTACTAGATTGGTCTTTCTTGCAATGGGAGAAGTGCTTAGCTTTGGGTTCAATCTTGCAGTGTCATTTCCCAGTGACAGTAGGGGCAGCAAGGCACGTATTGTATTGTTGCCATCGAGGATAACAAGATGGTTTTTTATCATATTGCATGAATTTATCCCTCGACATCATGTCATCTTGCTTGAGGCGTTACTCTGTTTTCATGAACTTAATACTCTAGATGCATGCTGGATAGCGGTCGATTAGTGGAGTAATAGTAGTAGATGCAGGCAGGAGTCGGTCTACTTGTCTCAGACGTGATGCCTATATACATGATCATACCTAGATATTCTCATAACTATGCTCAATTCTGTCAATTTCTCAATAGTAATTCGTTCACCCACCGTAAAATACTTATGCTCTTGAGATAAGCCACTAGTGAAACCTGTGGCCCCCGGGTCTATCTTCATCATATTAATCTTGCAATACTTAGTTATTTCCTTTGCTTTTTTACTTTGCTTTTATTTTACTTTGCATCTTTATTAGAAAATACCAAAAATATTATACTATCATATCTATCAGATCTCACTCTCTTAAGTGACTGTGAAGGGATTGACAACCCCTTATCGCGTTGGTTGCGAGTAGTTATTTGTTTTGTGCAGGTACGAGGGACTCGCGTGCAGCCTCCTACTGGATTGATACCTTGGTTCTCAAAAACTAAGGGAAATACTTACGATACTTTGTTGCATCATCCTTTCCTCCTCAAGGAAATCCAACGCAGTGCTCAAGAGGTAGCACTTACCAAGATGAAAGGGCAGAAGAATTGCGGTAAAGGTTATGCCACTACCGGAAGAGCCCAGAGAAGGAATTTTCCCGAGAATCTGAGAAGACCGACTCTATCAACAAAATGGATGGACTATATAAGTTTTGATGGAACCGTAACAATGTTTCTAAGGGTGGTAGCACCCCAGACCTTCGTGACAATCGATGGATTTTTGAGGAGACCCCGAACCTAACCTATTTCTTTCTCGCCTCTCCGAATCTCGAGGACGAGATTCATTTTAAGGGTGATAGGTTTGTAACATCCCAAAATTCTAAATTTTGGAATGTTATATTAAATAAATAGTTTCGATTGATTGTTTGATTTGTGGTGTGGTTTCCTGAGTGCAATTGAGTGAAATTTGAAACTTTTGAAAGTTAAATGAGAGGGAATAGAAGGACTTTTCAAACTTCCACTTTGCATTTTGATCTCCATGAATTCAAATTCTTTTCATCACAAAATCATGGAGAGAAGATGACATGACTTCTTCCATTTAAATAAATGAAAAAGGGTTTTGAAAATATTTGAATTCCATTTGGAAATATTCAAAATTCAAAAACTTTAAGAAACTCAATGATTTTCATGAGAAAAGATAAAATGACTTCTTCAAAACATATGAAATATGAGTTGGAAGTTTAAAAGATTCAAATTTAAAGTCCCTTTGGAATTATTTTCAAATTTGGATTTACTTGGGTTTTATTCAAATTATTTTTCTCCAAAAATAAAATATATGGAAAATAGGGTAACATGATTCCCTCTAGTAGAAAATTGGAGAAAAATAAATTTGAAATCATTTTGGTATTTTTAAAAGGATTTTTATGAGGTTTTATTGCAACAGTAGCACTCTTTGCTTTATTGGAATTTTTGTGGATTTTATTTGACGCTAGAAAAATGGTCATGTTGTAGAAAATCTTTTTCTGAAAATTATGATATATAATATGCCTATATAAAATTTAAATTTATTTTCATTATTCGGTTTTATCGCCCACACGCGTAGCGTAGTGGTAGCTGGCGCCTCATCTTTTTTCTCTCGTAAATGGGCCAGGCCCAGCCAGCCATAATCCTTTCCAGTTTTTTTCTTTTCTTCTTTAGCCAAATTTCAAAAAAAAACTGCAGTGCCGTGTACGCACGTGTGGCCGGCCCGTGGTGATTTTTTTAGCCCATGCGGTTCCCCGTTTATTTTATTGGGAAGTAATACACGCCAGTGCGCCGGCCCAAATTTGGGCCGGTCGCACCAGCAGCGTACGATCTAGCGTTTCTTAGCCGTGCGATCTCCTTCCTTCTTCCCTGTGTTTCTTCTTCTCTGAGAAAGCAACTACCATTGTGACGTCAGGGATTAGCACGTGGCCCAGTCTCAAAGCACCGCCGTTGTCGCCGCCGTCGCACCGCCCTCGTCGCCGGTCGTCGCGGTCGCCGCCGGCCGCCGCCCTCGTCTCCTGTATTTCTCATCGGCTTTACGCATGCAGCAACGTGTCCCCCACCCCCTCCCCCGTGGTTGCAACTCCCATGATGACGGGAACAGCTCCAGTGATCACGATCGACGGTCATGGCACTTCCGACGAGGAGCTCGCAAAAACTATACTTCCCTCGGGTTGCCGGTTACAGCAAAAAAGGCGACCGATCGTAGCAAAAAAAACCAGTTCCAGCATAAAAAAAAGCTTGCTGGTGCGGACACTCCTTCGCCATCGTAGCAAAAATGCTCACCAGTTGTAGCTTTTGTGGTTGCCGCTTGCAGCAAAAACAAAAACAACGCGATTGTAGCAGAAAAAAAAGACGATGGTGATCACATCAGCATGTGGTGGTAGCAAAAATTGTCACTGGAGGAAGCAAAATATTGTGTCGTTTCCAGCAAAAAAGAACATTGTCGCCCGTCATCAGAGTTACATCATCTTCATGAATGATTTAGGAAAAAACATGTGTCGCCCGTAGTAGCAAATGAAGTCACCGGTGGTAGCAAAACCAAATGCTGCTTCCAACAAACAAAAAATCAACAACGAACTCCAGTTATTGGTTCCAGCAAAAAAATTGTTTGGATGTTGTATCTGTGGAATCGGGATGTAGCACATCCACCAGGTGGTTCCAGCAAACCGGGGCACCGATTCCAGCAAAAAAGAAGAAGTTCAACAAAAATTGAATGGAGATGGAAGCAAAAAAGAAAAGGGTTGTAGCAAAAAAATGAGTGGATCCAGCAAACAAAAAACCTGGTTCCAGCATACCCCACCGGTTCCAGCACAGACTCACCGCTGTCGTGGCCGATTGCAGCTTGTCCATGGCGACAACGAACCTGGCTGCGGTGGCCATGGAGAGGGCGTGCAGCCAGCTGCCGCGGACAAGGAGACGAGCGCGTCCATGACTGCAGGCGGTGGACAAAGGAGACGAGCGCCCCATGGCTGCGTGCGGCGGACAAGGAGACGAGTGCCCCATGGCTACGAGCGGCGGACAAGAAGACGAGCGCCCCCATGGCTGCGGGCGGCCATGGGTAGTGGTGCATCCAGCGCAGACCAAGGGCGACAAACGGGGGAAGAAGACGCAGCTAAACGAAGAGATAAGGAGTGGGTCGCGGGTGGTGCCGGGGCCCCCAATATCCACATGTTTAATCCCCGTGTGCGATGGCGTGGCTAGACCAGGGGCTTCGATCACCAATAGATTGAGCGGCACGCGCACAACCGGCTGAATGCTTCGGCCGGCGCACCGTTTGTAAACGTTTCCCTTATTTTATTCGTTCGTCTACGTTTAGTCCCACATTTCTTAGCTTTTAATCCTTAAACCTCTTTTCCACCTATAAATATAGACCCATAGAGCCTTCAAAAATCATCCGATTTGGGTCAAATCAATATTTTGGTTTGACTAGATTCATTAAAGAAAAATATTTTTCTCCTCTCTCGCGGAACTTTTGGAAGTTGTCTCCTCTCTTTGAAATCATCTTTTCTCTACTTTATAAAGGTATCTTCATTCGTTTTTTTATTTTTATACCCCCATAGTTTATTATTTCTCGACTAGTACGATAGAATAATTAGATTATCAATTAGTCTATGTATTTATACATTAGACCTAGATTTTTTTTAGTCGTAGCTATTTTTCTTCTGTAAAACAGCTTGGCCCTAATTTTTTAAATAGCCATAACATTTTACTCGTTCATCCAAATTAGATGAAATCATCGCCTATAGTTTTTTCTTGTTTTCACCTATCTAGTGAACCTGTGACATTAGCTTTTTGAAATTCTCAAATTTCGAAATTTGTTCTGATTCATATTCAAAGTTCTTTTGATCATAACTTGAGTTTCGTAACGCCGATTGGGTTGATTCTTTTTGCAAATCGAAGCTCTTGACCTAAACTTTCTTATAAGGCCAAATCCAACTAATTTTGGTACTGTTAGAAATTGTTTTCCGTTACAAGAGTTAATGGCTTGTTTTCGAAGTTTTCCGAGATGTTATCTTTGATTATATTGCATGAGTGCTTATGTATGAAATTGCTTGCTCACGATAGATTGAACGGAGTGTGACGAGTAGAACTATCAGAAGTTATGAGTGCGAATCATCTTCATCAACAGTACAAGGCAAGTTCACACTTTGATCATATCTCTTCATTACCCAGTTTTTATGCATTAGTTTCAACCCCCAAACATAGCATGAGTAGGATTGATAACATGTGGATATTGGGAAATAGTTAATGAGGTAGGAACCTATTGTCCTGCATTCAAACCTTGGGAGTTATTACTACGTTATGCTTATACTGCTATGCTATGCTCGTAGACATGGATTGGTTTGAGAGAATTCATGAAAGATGTGAGAGTTTATTGTTAACTAAGGCTTAACTTAAGGTGGCTACTTTAATACACATCTGGGTGGATTGGTAGGGGCACCCTAGGGATATACCAGTGGACTTGCCCGGACACCTGGGGATATACCAGTGTTGTTCTACGAGATCCCGGGGTTACTGTGTGATCATCCTATGGAATGCCACCCAGGCTCAAAGGGATCATGAGATTTATTCATGCTAGAAACTTCCGTGTGTAGCCACAAGCAATTATGGGCTCTAGCATAGTGGAGTAAGTTCCATGACCTCTTCCAGTGGTAGACTAGCAGGTGTAGGGGATGTAGGTTGGTACGGTCTACCCAGGGTCAGAGTTAATGCTTCTGAAAAACTGTGTCTCGGTCATCCGTTTTTCAAACACCTTGTAGTGCGAGAAATCCAACGAAGGAGATCGAGTCTTGTGGGGAAAAGTGCACAAACCTCTGCAGAGTGTACAAACTAATCATGATTAGCCGTGTCCCCGGTTATGGACATTGTCGTGGTTCTAAGACTGACAGTAGAATAGGGGGTAGGAATGTAGAGGCAAGATCCTAGCTATGGAGGAGTTGTACACACGAGTTTTACAAGTTCAGGCCCTTCTCGGAGGAAGTAACAGCCCTACGTCTCGGAGCCCGGAGGCGGTCGACAGAATATATGCGTGTGAATTACAGAAAGTGTGAACCCTTGTCCCAGAGGAGGGGGTGGCTTATATAGAGTATGCCAGGACCCGAGCTCCCCTCCGTTACAAAAGGTTCAATGCTCATAAAGGAGGGGCGTTACTGGTAACGTCTGTAGCAAAGTGTTGTAAATGCCCATAAAGCTATGGTTTAAGTCCTAACCGTTGCAGAGTGGAGAGTTTCTCATCTTCTGGTGGTCGAGTGTCTTCAAGGTGGTCGAGTGAGCACATCTTCACGGTCGAGTGGATGATGGTTTCTCTTCGACTGCTTCTGATTCTTTGTAGAGATGTCCTTGGGGAGGGTATGTTGGACAGATCCATGACCCTACCCTAAGTACATTGCTTCATCATTAGCCCCCGAATGGATCAGGATTTGAGTGAGGAAGGAGTTGGGAACACTTCCGACCCATTCTTTGTGCTATGAGTATATCTTGTTCTGGAACAATGAGTTGAGGTGACAACGTCGACTCCTTTCTCAGTCACCTTGGTCCATTCTTGGTTTTTGTCGAGTGAATTTTCATAGTAGAATTCCGTATGATGATGTAGAGGATGTTTGTCTTTAGTCTGACAGGTTGCTCTGCTCTCCGCGGATTTCACGGGATTCGAATTTTGGGAAGTGCGCCAGACGGATGGAACCGAGGTTATCGGGATGGATTAGGCAAGTCTCCTCGATGCCCATGCCACCTTTTTTGCCACGTACTGCGCACGCGACTGTTGCGGGATTTGTTTAGATCGTCTGGGTCCACCAGTCAGTCACTCGGTGGACGACCTTATAAAAGGCCCCGGACCAGGCCTCTGCCCCGTGTGCTCCCATTCTCTCTTCTTCTTCTCCCGATCTCTCCGCCACGCTCGCTTCCGCCCTCATCGCCGGACTCTTGCTCGAGCTCGACCTGTCGCCATGGGGAAAGAGAGGACGGTGGTGCTGGAGCGCGCGAAGAAGGCGACCACGAAGGCGAAGGGCAAGCGGACCAGCCGGGGCGGATCCTCGTCGAGATCCGGCCTGCTGTCGGGCTGGATCCAAGGCGACTGGATTCGCTCAACAATCACCCAGGACGACCTCGACGACCTGGTGGAGGGGGGACCGATCCCCCACAAGTCGGCATGGCTCCCGGGGAACGAAACCGAGCCACAGCCAAGGGAGGGTGAGTGTGTTCTCCTCGCCACCCACGTAGATCGCGGATTCTCACTGCCTTCCCATCCTTTCTTCCTGGGTTTTTTGAATTTCTTTGGGTCTCAACTTCACCATTTCACTCCAAACACCATAGTCTATCTGGCTGCTTTCGTGTCGATGTGTGAAAATTTCTTGGGCTGTCGACCGCACTGGGGTCTTTTCAAACACATCTTCACCTGCCGCTCCCAGTCGGTCAAAAAGGCCAATCCGAGTGACGAGAGGACACAAGTGATCCAAATGTGCGGGGGTTTGGGGATCCAGATGAGGAGCAAGAGTACTTTCCCAGCCATGTTCCTTCCCGACTCGGTCCGGGACTGGCAGTCGACTTGGTTCTACTGCAAGGATCAGCCGACCCCGAGTCAGTCGACTGGACTTCCTCCCTTTTCCTTAGCTCGAGTGGAGAAGCCTGCTCCCCTGAAGGTGGTTCCAGAAGAGAAGGCGCAGGTCAACGTGCTAGTCGGGCAGGTCATCCAACTCGTCCGCGACGGGGTGACCGGGATGGACCTGCTGGAGGTCTTTCTCGGTCGACGCATCCAACCGCTTCAGGCACGTGATGATCCGATGTGGATGTACTCCGGCCTCGAGGACTCCACACGGATCCACCCGGAGAACGTCAGTGAGGACACCTTGGAGAAGTGGTTGATGGGGATCACCGGCAACAAAGACAACCCTCGTGGGTCTAGGAGGGTGATTCCATTCGACAACTCACATCAACCGGACCAGGTGTGATTCTGTTTTACCAAGTATCTTTCCGATTCCCTGTGTGACATCTTGTTTATTGTCGACTGAATTTCCTTTGATCGTTGTCTTTTCAGGCCCTCATCGACATGTACTCAATGCCCAACGGAGTGCAGGAGAAAGACGTCAAGGAAGAAGCGAGCGGGGGTGAGAGCGGCGAAGAGCACTCGGATGCCGAGGAGGACGAGGAGAGCGATGAATCGACTGATGACGAGGAAGTCGACTCGCCCCCTCGCAGGGAGAGGAGATCCAAACATGCTCACGACCCGGCGAGCGCTCCGAACTTGGTGTCCGCGCCGATTGGACAGTCTTCGAAGCGTCCCAGGATGTCTTCTCCAACGTTGACTGAGAAGGCTCCCAAGCGGTCCAAAGTTGTGCCGCCTCCAGCGCCGAAAGCACCGAAAGCTACCTCCTCCAAACCGCCAAAGGCTTTGCCCAGGATCAAATTGACCATCCCCACTATCTCCGCGTATTCATCTGACTTGTCTTTTTCGTCGACTTGATTAACCGGACGTAACTGACTGAATGCGGGTCTTTGCAGTGCTGCTACGTTAGGAACCTCTTCTCTCCAGTACCGGGACAAGGAGATGGAAGATGCAGTTACCTCCAACCCAGGTATAAACTCTTGTGATTTTGTTCTTGATTCCTTGGACGATTGCGTTTTAGTGGTTCACTTGGGGTCGAATGATCTGCCTTGCAGCTCCACTCAACGTCATCGATCTTCTAGATGACGATGAAGATGTGGCTCTTAAGCCCAGGAAGAGCAAGAAGGTAGCAGCTGGCAGGATGTCTCGGCAAGAACCGACTACAACACCTCCCGTCCGTCAACCTAAAGACGCGAGCAGGGCCTCTGTGACTTTCGCTGCACCCTTGTCGAGTGAGCACCCCGCACAGTCGACTACACCTGTGATTCCTTCAATTGTCCAACTCCACGCCACGGAGCTCCAAGCCGCCGCACCTGGGTCGTCTGCTCACTTTTTCACCAGCTACCCCGTCCCGGACAACTAGTCTGAAGCAGCTGCAGAAGCCATCCGACAGGCTGACATGATGATGGAGCGGGTGAAGACGGTGCATGAGAACAGCCAGGCTGCCTACGACGCCAGTGCTGCTCTTCGGGCCAATGTCCAGGTGAGTAGACTTTCCGACTGTTTTTGCTCTATGAGGAAATGTTACTCGAAAAATCTTCCTCTACACAATCTCATGTTGTTTGCGTCGAATTAGAGCACCCACTGGGTGTTTTTCTGTTTTTGGTAGTTTCGTTGTTCCACTCGGTCTGGGCGAGTGGGATCTGAACCGGTGGGGGCACGCTAAGTGCACCCACTGGGTGTAGTCCCCGAGACCGCGGTCGACTGCTGGCAGTCGACTAGGGTCTGAGTTCTACATTCCTTTCTTTTTCACTCCTTATACTCGAGTCAGGCGGACTGGTCGAGTAGGATCCGAACCGGTGGGGGCATGCCAAGTGCACCCACTGGGTGTAGTCCCCGAGACCGCAGTCGACTGCTGGCAGTCGACTATGGTCTGAACAGCTTTTTTTTTACTTGGTCCGGCCAGACTGTTCGAGTTGAGTCTTAGTCAGCGAGGGCACGCCAAGTACGCCCGCTGGGTGTAGCCCCTAAGACCGCAGTCGACTGTGTGCAGTCGGCTGGGGTCTAAGCGAACCTCTTTAGGTTTTATTCACTCAGAAGTAAACAACCTTTGATCTTATCGACTAATCCGTCTTTTGCCTTCTGCAGAAGTCTTGTACTCTTATTTCTAAGTTTGCTGAACTTGAGGAGAAGCAAAGGCAACTCAACCTCGACTTGGAATTGGCCCAGCAGAATCTGAAGAAAGCTTAAGACGAAGCCGCTGGTATGGAAGGTAACTGACTGTCGACTAACTTTCAATATATTTCTTTGATCTCTTCTTTGATTCGATTGTTTCTTTTGCAGAGAAAATGAAGTTGGCTCTCGAGAAGAAGGACTCGGACCTCGCCGCCACACAAAAAGCAGCCCAAGATAAAACTGCTCTCGCAGACCAGAAGCTTGCTTCAATCGGAACGCTGGAAGGGAAGGTGAACAAGCTGAAATCTTGTCTTAATGAAGCTAACCGCGAAGTGACCAGTCTGAAGAAGGACAAGGTCGTCCTGAATGAAAAGTTGGAGTCTGCGATCCGCAAGAGGAATGACACGGAAGCTTATCTGAGGACTCTTGCCAAGAAGCTCTATCTCACGCTGGAAGGTATTTCTTCTAAACCGACTGTGTTGATGCTTGCGAACGGATCTTGCTCAGTCGATTCACTAATTCTTGGCTGCAGAATTCTGCCAAGACTTCGACGAGGAAACTGGAAGGGTCGAGACGGGTCTGGACCCTATCTCTTCTCCAGTCTGCGCCGAAACTGCAATGAACGTGCTCCGACTGGAGTCCCGTATCGCCAGCGCCACAAGCTACCTCGTGCGCCTGAAGGAGGTAGTCTCGCAAATCGACTCATCGCTTTGGCCAAGGGTGACGTTCCAAAATGATCTGGAATCCCTGATGACTCGACTGAACAAGATCCCTGACCGTGTGCAAGAATGGAAGAAATCCTCCACCCGGTGTGGTGCTGACGTGGCGCTGTCCTTGGTGCGAGTCCATTGCAAGGAGGCTCGTGAAGACAAGCTGGCTGCGATCAAAGTCGCTAACACCAAAAAGCATGACTTCCAGTCCTTCATGGAGACTTTCATTGCTGCCGCCACTCGGATCGCTGATGGGATCGATCTGGAGTCATTCATGGAGCATGCTAGCCCTCTTCCGGCCTAGTGAACAAACTTGTGAAACTTGAATCCGCTTTAAATTTGCCTCGGAATGCCGAGTGATTACTGTAACCATTGAACTCCTTCGGGATTGGTGCCCGAGTACTTTTGATTTGGTGCTTGGAACTTTTAGGATTTATCTGAATTTGGTTTATCTCCGAATGTGCTTGCGTTTGCCTTCGAATGGACTTTGCTCACAGCTCGGAACGCTCTGCCGTCCTTGCGGATAGGGATGGAGTGGACGTTGTACTAGTGCTGTAGCTCCGAAGGAGAAGGTTGCAGTCGACCTGCACCTCGTCGTCCTTGCGGATAGGGATGGAGTGTACTTTGTACTTGTGTCGTAGCTCCGAGGAGAAGGTTGTAGTCGACCTGCACCTCGTCGTCCTTGCAGATAGGGGTGGAGCGTACGTTGTACTTATGTCGTAGCTCCGAAGGAGAAGGTTGCAGTCGACCTACACCTCGTCACCCTTGCGGATAGGGATGGAGCGGACGTTGTACTTGTGTCGTAGCTCCGAAGGGGAAGGTTGCAGTCGACCGACACCTTGTCGTGGTATGTTTCAGACTTAGGCGAGTACCGGACTGCAGCTAAGTCTCTTAGTGAGAGAACTTAGGCGAGTACTAGACTGCAGCTAAGCCCCCGAGTGGGAGGATTGCTCTCACTCGGTAGGATTTTTTTTTCAAACTTAGGCGAGTACTGGACTGCAGCTAAGTCTCTTAGTGAGAGAACTTAGGCGAGTACTGGACTGCAGCTAAGCTCCCGAGTGGGAGGATTGCTCTCCACTCCGTA
>NC_041384.1:141992835-142094898 GCF_002162155.2 Triticum dicoccoides
AACTTAGGCGAGTACTGGACTGCAGCTAAGTCTCTTAGTGAGAGAACTTAGGTGAGTACTGGACTGCAGCTAAGCCCCCGAGTGGGAGGATTGCTCTCCACTCAGTAGGATTTTTTCAAACATAGGCGAGTACTGGACTGCAGCTAAGTCTCCTAGTGAGAGAACTTAGGCGAGTACTGGACTGCAGCTAAGCCCCCGAGTGGGAGGATTGCTCTCCACTCGGTAGGATTTTTTCTTTCGAACTTAGGCGAAACGGATTCGCGACTAAGCCCACCCACTGGGGGATTTCAGAAGTAAATAAGAACACAACAATCGAATGATAGGACCATAAGCTCTTGTCTTTGATAAGCAAATTACAAAGGTGTTTCTTATTACATTTTATTCAAACGAGTGCTTAAGTATAAAAGGGGCGGAGCAGCTCCGCGTTCCAAGCCCGTGGCTTGTCTTTCTGATGTTCAATATTGTAAATATGGTATGCTCTGTTGTGGAGAACTTTGGTGATGATGAAGGGGTCTTCCCAAGTCGGGGCAAGCTTGTGTGGTTTCTGTTGATCCACTCAAAGAACCAGGTCTGCTTCTTGAAAGGCTCCACCCCTCACATTTCTGGCGTGGAATCGACGCAAGTCTTGCTGATAAATGGTCGACCTGATCAAGGCCATCTCTCTTTCATCCTCTAAGAGATCGACTGAATCTTGTCGGGCCTGCTCTGCTTCCTCTTCGGAGAAGAGCTCTACTTGGGGTGCGTTGTGGAGCAGGTCACTTGGCAGAACAGCTTCGGCTCCATAGACTAAGAAGAAAGAAGTTCGTCCGGTCGACCGATTAGGAGTTGTCCTTAAACCTCACAGAACTGATGGAAGTTCATCAACCCAAGCGCCTGCTGCGTGTTTGAGATCACGCATCAGTCGGGGTTTCAGTCCTTTGAGAATTAGGCCATTGGCTCTTTCCACTTGTCCGTTCCACTACGGGTGAGCGACTGAAGCATAGTCGACTTGAGTGCCCTGAGAGGCGCAGAAAGCTCTGAACTCATCGGAATCGAAGTTTGACCCGTTATCCGTGATGATGATGTGTGTGACTCCATATCTGAATGTCAATTCTCTGATAAAATTGACAGCGGTGCTAGCATCAATGTTCTTGATAGGTTTAGCTTCGATCCATTTGGTAAACTTATCGACTGCAACAAGCACATGAGTGAAGCCGCTCCTGCCAGTTCTCAGTGGTCCAACCATATCCAGTCGCCAAACAGCAAAGGGCCAGATGAGGGGGATGGTCTTCAGGGCAGACGCTGGCTTGTGAGACATGTCAGAGTAAAACTGGCAGCCTTCACATATGTCGACTATATCTTTTGCCATTTCATTTGCTCGTGGCCAATAGAATCCAGCTCGGTATGCTTTAGCCACGATGGCCCGGGAGGACGCATGGTGACCACAGGTCCCCGAGTGGATGTTGTTGAGGATCATTTGACCTTCTTCTGGTGTTATGCATTTCTGACCGACTCCAGTCACGCTTTCTCTGAACAGTTGTCCTCCTATTACAGTAAAGGCCTTGGATCGACGGACGATCTATTGAGCCTCTTCATCCTCTGGGAGTTCTTTCCCGAGGATGTACGCAATGTAGGGCACTGTCCAGTCGGGAGTAATGGCCAGAACCTCCATGATCAGGTCGACAACGGCTGGGACCTCGACTTCAGTCGGATCTGTGGCGATCTTAGGTTGCGGGGGCTCTTCAATAAAAGGATCTTCCTGAACTGTCGGCGTGTGAATATGCTCCAAAAACACATTGCTGGGAATGGCTTCTCTCTTGGAACCTATCTTTGCCAAGTCGTCGGCTGCTTGATTTTTGAATCGGGGTATGTGGTGGAGCTCTAACCCCTCAAACTTCTTCTCAAGCTTCCTCACCGCGTTGCAGTAACCAGTCACGGCTAGGCTTCTGACGTCCCACTCTTTCATCACTTGATTAACTACCAAATCTGAGTCGCCATAGACCATGAGGCGACGGATGCCGAGTGAGATGGCCATGCGCAACCCATAGAGGAGTGCTTCATATTCTGCTTCATTGTTGGAGGAATCAAAGTGAATCTGAAGGACATATCTGAGCCTGTCTCCTCGGGGGGATACCAGAACTACCCCAGCACCAGACCCATTCAGCATCTTGGATCCGTCAAAGAACATGGTCCAGTGCTCCGAGTGAACTTGAGTCGGCAGTTGTTGTTTGATCCACTCGGGGAGGAAATCTGCTATTGCTTGGGACTTGATAGCTTTCTTTGCCTCAAACTTGATATCCAAGGGAAGGAGTTCAATCGCCCATTTTGCCACTCGAGCAGTTGCATCCCTGTTGTGCAGAATCTCTAATAATGGAGCGTCGCTTACGACTGTAACAGAGCGATCTGAGAAATAGTGTACTTCTGATAGTGAGGATATCTCTGCTTTGACGGGGTCAGGACTTCAGAAATATAATAAACTGGACGTTGAACTTTATAAGATTTTCCTTCTTCTTCCCGCTCGACCGTAAGTACTATACTGACGACTTGTCCAGTGGCTGCTATATAAAGCAGTAGAGGCTCTTTGCTGATTGGAGCAGCAAGCACCCACTGGGTGGAAAGCAGGGCTTTTAGCTCTGCAAATGCTGTATCAGCTTCTGGGGTCCACTCGAACTTATCTGATTTCTTCATCAGTCGGTAAAGAGGCAGCGCCTTCTCACCGAGGCAAGAAATGAATTGACTTAGGGCGGCCAAGCAACCGGTAAGCTTCTGGACATCTTGCACACGCACAAGGCGTTTCATTCGGAGTATACCGCCCACTTTCTCTGGGTTAGCATCGATTCCTCGCTCGGAAACAAGGAAACCGAGTAACTTTCCGCCCGAAACTCCAAACATGCACTTTGCTGGATTGAGCTTGATATCATACCTTCTGAGGTTGGAACGGTTTCAGCGAGGTCAGTCGGTAGGTCGGAACCTTTACATGACTTGACCATGATGTCATCCATGTACGCTTCCACATTCCGACTGATCTGAGTGAGCAGGCACTTCTGAATCATCCGCATGAATGTGGCTCCGGCATTCTTCAAACCGAATGGCATTGTGACATAACATAAGCACCCAAACGGGGTGATAAAAGCTATCTTTATCTCGCCGGGTCCGTACAGATGGATCTGGTGGTACCTGGAGTAGGCGTCCAAAAAGGACAAACGCTCGCACCCTGCAGTCGAGTCAACTATCTGGTTGATGCGAGGGAGAGGAAAGTGATCTTTCGGGCAGGCTCAATTGATATGCTTGAAATCAATGCACATGCGAAGTGAGTCATTCTTCTTTGGGACCATGACAACATTGGCTAACCACTCGGAGTGGTAAATCTCTCGGATAAACTCAGCTGCCAAAAGCCGAGCCACCTCTTCACTGATTGCTTTTCTTTTCTGTACGACGGACCATCGAAGATGCTCTTTGACTGGTTTCACCTTTGGGTCGACTCGAAAACGATGCTCAGCCAATCCCATGGGAACACCCGACATGTCAGAAGGCTTCCATGCAAAGATGTCCCAGTTCTCATGGATGAACTGGATGAGCGCTTCTTCCTATTTGGAGTCGAGTGTGGTTGAAATGTGAGTCGGAGCTGCACTGGGATCTGTTGGGTGAATGTGAATCGACTTTGTTTCACCGGACGACTGGAATGCTGAATCTGTGGATGGCTTCTTGGCTCGCAACAAGTCACTCGGATCTACATTTTTCTGGTATCCTTGCAATTCTACCACAGCCATCTGAGCATCGGCGATCTTTGAGCCCTTCTGGAAGCACTCTTCTGCCTTCTTCCGATTACCAGAGATAGTGATCACTCCTTTGGGACCATGCATCTTCAGTTTGAGGTACACGTAACACGGTCGATCCATAAATCGTGCATAAGCTGGCCTGCCCAGAATTGCATGATAAGCACTCTGGAAATCCACAACTTCAAATGTCAACTTTTCTTTGCGGTAATTTTTGGAATCACCGAAAACCACGTCGAGTGCAATCTAACCGAGGGATGCAGCCTTCTTGCCTGGAATGACCCCATGGAAACTCATATGGCTTTTATTGAGTCTGGACATCGGAGTGCCCATTCCCTTCAACATCTCTGCATACAGTATGTTCAGGCCACTGCCACCGTCCATCAGGACCTTTGTCACTCGAGTGCCTTTGACCACTTGGTCGACCACCAGAGCTTGCCTCCCAGGGGTGGCGATGTGCGCTGGTTGGTCAAACTGGTCGAATGTAATGGCAGTCTGCGACCACTTCAAGTAACTGGGTGTCACCGCAGCGACCATGTTCACTTCCGTGTTGATGACTTTCAATCGACTTTTGCTCTCAACGTCAGCAAAAATCATCAGAGTGGAATTCACGTGGGGATAACCATCATCATCCTCTCCCTCATCCTCAGCCTTGTCTGCTTCCTTCTCCTTTTCCTTGGGCTGTTTCTCTCGGAACTGCTAGATTAGGAGCCGACACTGCCGAGTGGTGTGCTTCGGGTAAATGAAATTACCTTCTTCATCTTTTTTGGTGTGGATATGGCACGGTAGATCCAACACGTCATTTCCATCTTGATCTTTTACTTTCTTGGGGTTCCACAACCCTTTGGGCTTCCCCTTGAACTTTCGTTGAACCACAGCCAAGGCTTCACCCGGAGCAGCTGGCTCGGCCTTGCGCTTTTGTTTCCGACCGGAGTTTCCTCCTCCGGCTTCGTGGGTGACTGCTTTGTGCTTGCCACTTTGGAGTCGCTCTTCTTCTTCATCATTGGCATACTTGGTGGCAATTTCCATCATCCGAGCCAGAGTCATATTTCCTGTCCGGCCGAATTTCATATTCATCTCCCGATACCTGACGCTTTCCTTAAAGGCACAAATTGCCTGATGATCCGACACATCTTCTACCGTGTGGTGTAGGGTGATCCATCTCTAGATATAATCCCTCAAAGTTTCATTCGGTTTCTGAACACAACACTGTAATTCTGTCAAACCTGCCAGCCGTTTGCAAGTGCCCTCGAATGTTCTGACAAATACTCGGGTGAGATCTTCCCAAGTATAGATGCTGCCAGGAGCTAACTGATTCAGTCATGCTCTAGCCAAGCCCTCCAACATCAGAGGAAGGTGTTTCATAGCCACTTCATCATTGCCGCCACCAATCTGGACAGCCACTCGGTAGTCTTCAAGCCAAGTGTCAGGCTTGGACTCTCCGGTGAACTTACTGACTCCAGATGCCAAACTGAAGTTGGGGGGAATCACCACAGCTCTGATAACTCTGCTGAAGCATTCTGGACCAGAGACATGCACCCTGTTGCTGGTTTGCGGATCTCTGTCATGGCCCTATTGGTGAGCTCTGTTTTGTCGACCAAGCCCTGCACGAGAATAGATCTCGCATCAAACCCTGGCTCCCTGGGGTCGACTGGAATACCTCGTCCGACACTGTGAGGGCGTCTATCTTCATGTGGCCAAGGCACATATGACCCACTCCTTGGAGGAGGCGTGGGCACTCGACGGCGATCATCGCGATCGGCACGGCGATCATACTGCTCTCGGTTTCTGTACTGATCACACCGATCCCCACATCCCTCACGCCTCAGGGGCGATCTTGGGCTATGGGCCGAATAAACTGTGTCTGCGACCACGGATCTGCTATGGATCCTATTCCGCGACTGAGATACGACCGTATTCTGCTCTCCCGCTGCCCGAAGCAAGGCTGTAATCTGCACCAGACCTCGGCCAGCTTCTGACTGGGAAGGTTCGATCGACTCTGCTATCCGGGCAGCAGCTGCTAGATTCTGGATCGGTGTTCGGTATACCTGAGTCGGAGGTGGAAAAAGTTGGCGTCAACTGGACTCAGGAGCACGTTGTCGAGCGCGATCATCGAGTGCGTGCTGGAGGTTCTCCGGTCGAGTGCGCTCAGCCAGGTTGGCCAAACGCGCCTGCTCCAAGGCCTGGGCCTCAGGGGTTTCTCCAACTATAGGAGTATGCAGGGCATCCATGTTCCAGCGACGAAGTTCCTCCCTCTGCTGCGAGGAGAGGGGTCGGGGCGGTACTCCTCGTGAACGCGCGACGGATCGCCATTCCCGTCGCCTCCGTCTTCACGATTGAAGCCAGGAGTACTGCATGGTCCATTGACCATCCGGACTTCCGCCGTTGGGTCGCTGCTGTCGCACTCGGATGCGGTCTCTACGGAGCCAGTAGACAGATCGAACAGGCCGTAGAGAGATTCATCGGGCTCGGTTGCCGCGACTTGAGGGGTGGCCGATTGGCGGGCCAAGGCATGCTTCACCCACCGCTGAAGCCTCGACCGACTGGAGAGTTTGCTATGGCGGGCCGCAGAGAGGGGGAAAGCTACTAGAGTCGACTGATACTGGGTCAACGGTTGCCGCAGGAGGAGGCCACGGGCGCACGCGCGAAAGTGCGTCGCCCCGCGGCCGGGGAGCGCGTCGGTGTCGAGTGGAGCCTCCTGAAGCCAAGCGGAGTCGTCAGCGACAAACACGAGCGCGTCGAGACGGATCTCGCGGCCCTTAGCCAAACCTCCGCCTGGAACCATGATGAAGGGGATCGGAAAAATTGCAACTTCTCCAACAAGTCGCTAAGACAGCTGCCCCACGGTGGGCGCCAATTGTCGTGGTTCTAAGACTGACAGTAGAATAGGGGGGTAGAAATGTAGAGGCAAGATCCTAGCTATGGAGGAGTTGTACACACGAGTTTTATTAGTTCAGGCCCTTCTCGGAGGAAGTAACAACCCTACGTCTCGGAGCCCGGAGGCGGTCGACTGAATATATGCATGTGAATTACAGAAAGTGTGAACCCTTGTCCCAGAGGAGGGGGTGGCTTATATAGAGTACGCCAGGACCCCAGCTCCCCTCCGTTACACAAGGTTCAATGCTCATAAAGGAGGGGCGTTACTAGTAACGTATGTAGTAAAGTGTTGTAAATTCCCATAAAGCTATGGTTTAAGTCCCGACCGTTGCAGAGTGGAGAGTTTCTCATCTTCTGGTGGTCGAGTGTCTTCAAGGTGGTCGAGTGAGCACATCTTCACGGTCGAGTGGATGATGGTTTCTCTTCGACTGCTTCTGATTCTTTGTAGAGATGTCCTTGGGGAGGGTATGTTGGAAAGATCCATGACCCTACCCTAAGTACATAGCTTCATCAGACATCTTGAGTATCTGTTTCTTGAATTATCATGTTGATCTCATCACTTTATTTAATTAACTAGTTGGGTTAATGATTACTTTAATTGGGATTGATATGGGGTTACCATTCTCAATGTTTTCAACAAACTTTGTAGTAAATAAAATGTGTTCCTTTGCTCTAGGGAAAAATTGGCTATATGCAAAAACAAACTTAGAGCTTTCCACCAGCCAAATATGCATGTAGTGATAGCTATTATTCATCTTTGCTCTATGGTGTGAATTTGCCAGTACATTCAATGTACTGACCCTTTGTGGCTGCAACGTCTCATGTTGCAGGACTATCTTACGACGAGTAAGTGATACGTTAGGGTTACGATTTCTACACTCAACTTTGCCGTTGGTGTTGATGGGAATCCACAACCTTGTTGTTACTTCCGCTATTTGTATTGAGGTAATAGTATTTACGTTACTTTATACATGTGATTTACCTCTGTTATAAATCCTCGAGTACTGTGTGTGTCAGCATACCGATCCAGGGATGACACTTAAGCACAGAGACTTGATCCATTCGGGTCGGGTTGCTACATTTCACCTCCCAACCTTTTACCTCGAAGTTAATGTCAACAATAATACTTTATGATAACCTACATCCGAGTGGATATATATATATATATATATATATATATATATACATACATAAACACTATTCTGATCACGGGATCAGAATAATATTCTGATCACAACCTGACCTCCCCGCTAGTAGTACGTTGAACTTCCCTGTGAACTAGGTTGAAATTCCGCCAACATTGCCCAAATGGGGCTTGCGATATACCATTGGAAAGCTATGGACACCAATATCATGACCCAACTTAAATTTTTGGCAAAATATAAGCGGTTTAAGAGTAGTTTTGAAAACCGTTTTTTCTTCGCACAAAAAACATGAATAGTATTTTCGATCGCATTTCTAAATCGTTTATCGGAATGAGGCATATAATATGGCATTGGAAATCTTCTGCAAAACCGCTCCTTCCACATGTTGACAGTTTTCTCTAATTCCCTATGGTTAAAGAGTAATTTGAAAAAACGTAAAATTTCGTAAACCGAACAGCTGAGTTCGTTTTTTCGATGTCATTTCTAAACGGCTAATCCAATGGAGGCATATGATACGGTGTTGGAAAGCTTATGAAAATGCGCTACTTTTTCATCTTGAAAGTTTTTTTTTCTAATTTTGAATGGTTTAAGAGTAATTTAGAAAATGGTCCAAGTCCTACCGAGTTCGTATTTTCGAGTTAATTTTTTAACCGTGCGTCCGAATGCAGCAAATGATATGGAGTTCGAAAGCTTGAACAAATGCGAAACTTTTTGGTATGTATTGTTTCTCCCAATTCTTTACGGTTTTAAGTCAGTTTTGAAAATGGCGAAAAATGTATTTTTTTCGTAATTTCTACAAAATTTATCGGAATGGGGCAAATAATATACTGCTGAAAAGATACGGAAAATGCGAAACTTTTTCATGTTGATGGTTTTCTCTGATTCCTAGCCGTTTTCAAGTAATTTCGAAAACGGCAGGATCATGCGTTCTGCCTTTTTCGCGAAACAGATTCTTCGGAAATGCACCGCGTGAAGAACCTGAACTTCTCGATGCGTGTACCTGAACTTCACTCTGTTTTTCACGTGATTTTTTTGCTCGTAGGTCTCCATCCACTGCTCGTAACTCTCCATCCATTCACCGGAATTGAGCAGGAGATATACCGATGGAAAGCTGCTGTAAGCACGCAAGTTTCCCGTGTTGATCATCTTTTCATACTCGCGACGATTTTAAAAGTTTTTCATCTAAAATTCATTCAGCGTAGTAGTCGAACTTCCTGCTGTTTTCACGCTGCACTTCTGTGACGTATTTTCATTTGTAATTTTCTCATCCATTTCGTCAGTGTTACACAAATGATATTCTTTTTGTACAAGCCTCTCTCACAATATATTTTTTAACTTTCTATGCCCGAGGACTTGAACTTACACAAATGATATTCATGTCGTTTTGAGGTAAATTAGAGAAATGGCGAGATCATGATTTCTGCCTTCATTGCGAATGGAAATGCACTGCGTGAAGTAGTTGAACTTCTGGGGCATGTTTGTTTGAACTTCACTCTATTTTTTGACGTGCTGTTTTTTGCACCGCGTGAAGTAGTTGAACTTCCGGGACATGTCTATTTGAACTTCACTCAGTTTCACTTTATTGTATTTTTATTATATGAAATACACACCATGTAGTACGTGAACTTGCGATCGTTATCACACTGAACTTCTCTCTCGTTTGAGAGAATTATTTTAAAACACAAAAAACAACATATTTTTTTGTATTTTCGACATCTAAATACACGGCGAAGCTCTCTCACAAGAATTTTTTAAACTTTTCCTCGCCGAGCACTTGAACTTCTAGCAACCATTTTTTCGTATATGAGTTGTTTTTAAAAGTGCAAAAAATGGTGTTTTATTTTTTATTTTTTGAAAAGGTAAATCCTAGGTTTTAATAACCTACGAACTTCTCTGTTATTTCAATTTGAACTTCATCTTTTTATATTTAGAGTAAAGAATTGTATTCAATTTTTATACGGAAAAAATTGAACATGAAAATACAAGGTGAACCTCTCTCGCAAGAATTTTTGAACTTCTCCGGACAGAGCACTTGAACTTCTTTTAAGAAACCTTTTAAACTTTTATTTTTCTATACTTTTATTCTCACCTGAAATGCATTCCTTGCGTTACTTGAACTTCTCGTTGTTTTCATTATGAACTTCTGTCACATTTTTGTGTATACGTTGAATTACACGCAATTGAAGATCGGACATCATTTTTGCTATTTTTTAAAACATGTAATTGGAGGTCGAACGCCCCGCAATATAAATTATGAACCGTGCATGGGGGTGCACGTGAACTTCTTGCAATAAATATGAGTTTTTATCTTCGAAATTCTATGTTATTTCAAATTGAACTTCTTAGTCTTATTGTTAGATAAAAATATGTTTTCAAATAAGCATCAAACATTTTTCTAAATGGAAATAATTTGAGTTTTTTGTAAACATTAAGCTACTCCTTTTATTTTTATTTGAACTTCTTTAATTTTATTCTTTAGTAACTAAGAAAACCTATGTTTTTTTAATACTGAACTTCTCATTTTTTATAATTTGTACTTCCTGGTTTGTTTGAAATAGTTTATTTTTTTCATTTTTCTGAAACCGAAAACAATGTTCTTTTTATAAAAAATAAGCATCAAAGTCGTGTGTTATGTTAATTTGAACTTCTTAATTTTCTTTTCAGATACAAAAAAAATTCTGATTTTCTTATCGACCTGCTATGTATCTTAAAGTTGAAGTTCTTGGTTTAGTTTCAAAGACAGAAAAATTGTCTACTGTTTTGTCTTTTACCTTGTAGTCTTTTGGGGGGTTTGTGAACTTCTAGAGTTTATTTTGGTGCAAATTTACACACACACACACACACACACACACACACCTACCGCGATGTAGTCACCCATTATGAAATTTATGGTCTTTTTCAACAACAATGCCTGAACTTTCTAGGAGTTATTTTTGAAATGCATGACTCCAATCATTTTTTTGGAGTGGTTTTTGAAATGCGTCACTCCAATAATTTTTTTGACCCGCGCTGATGTGTATCTTTATTAGAAAATTAATTATATAGGTATTAGAGTATTAGACTAACAGTAGTGTGCACTGACTCATGTTTGTAATTGTAGACATTGCTCACTTAAAAAAATCTCTTGAACAAATTTTGCCACTTGTTAACTTGATCCTTTTGACCATATATGTGAACTTGTATTGAGTGCCAAGAGAGCTCTAAAAGAGTCATATTTATTTCTTTTTTATTTTACAAATGTGATGTACAGTACAAACTATGTAGGTGCCTAGCAACAATTTCTCACCTTTTGTCCTTCTGTCCTCGGTGAAATGGCCTAGGCGGCCCCTTCTTTCTTCCGATGTAATTATTGTTTTAACATACTTGTATACATCTTTAGGTCATAATTCTGAACTTAGAAACTTCTAAAACATGAACTTCAGGTATAAACATGCAGCGTACACCAAACTATTACACACAATAATACAGAGTACAGAAACACAAAAATATGTAGTACAACACACTAGTACACAGTATAGGCATCTAAAAATAGAGAGTACATGCCCCAAGCACCACTGCACGCACACTCCAGCCAGCATATGCACGGCTTGTACATGTACAGTATAGCTAGCAGCTCGTTCAACTAAAGAACATCAAATACCTGATGCTTCTCTATGCTTGTTTCAAAGAAACAAAAGAGGTCAGATTGGACCTTGCGTCCTTGCATCCGATCCCAGCTAGACATGGAGCTCGGGTGGACGTGCAATCCGACGGGGTTTGGCGACACTGCCTCAAGTCTGTGCGCAGCATCAAAGGCGACCCACAGTCCTCTGTGAGGCTGACCCTCACCGTCTCCGGCTCTCCTCTTCATAGTCGAACTTTAGCCGCGCACACGCATACTTGGATAGGATTAAATATGAAGTTCAAGAGAGGAGCAGGAGGTCAGAGTTGGCTGACGGTTTGTACACACATGCGGTAGGTGGAGTGGTAGACACATTTGGACCCCTAAAAATCAACACACTGGACTCAACCATACTAACTACTACAGAAAATGGTGGTTTTGCAGAGTCTACAAGGCAAGTCAACCTTTTGTGAAGAAGAATAGTAACAGAAAGAGCACGCCTCCTGCTGGGCTTCATAGAGGAATATCAGGCTGGCGAGGTGGAGGTTGGAGAAGAAGTTCAAGCAGAGGAGGGGAAGCCGTCCAGGTGAGTGGGAGGTGCGCCGATGAGGGGTAGCGTGCTGGCCAGACGCAGGGCGATGTGAGATCATGGGATTAGGGGCGTGCGGCTTTGCCGATGACGGGGGCTTGGGGGCGTGGGCCCTTTGCGGCAATGCATGGGACTGCTCGCATCGACGACTGGTGCCTGTTTGTTGGGAAGTTGGTTGGCAGTGGTTGCTCGGGGTTGTTGGGGGAGATGGCGAGTGGGGAGGATAGCGGCGTGGCGACTAGTGTGGTGGATGGTGGCAGTGGCTGGCGGGGTTGATGGCGGCGGCGACTATTGGGGTTGATGGTGGCGGCACTGGATCGGGTGGATCTAGCGGGACGCGCGTCGGCGTGGTGGGCGGCGGGGATGTGGTAGGAGGCAGGTGGAGGGGACGCGGGAGGAGGCCTGCGGTGGCGGAGGGTCAGTGGGAGGAGGCCTGCGGCGGTCGAGATCCGGTGAAGAAAGGATTACGGTGTAGGTTGAAGACGGAGAAGGCTGTTCGTGGGTGGGGTATAGGGCCGGTCGGGAAAGTGGTAATGGGCCGGTCCGTTGCTCTTCTTTTTTTGGATCGGGATCTCAGGAACATCTCATCGGGCCCCATATAGGGCTGCTGTGATCCAAATAACTATTCTGATCCCAGGATCAGAATAGTGTTGTCCTATATATATATGTATGTATGTATATGTATATATATATATATATATATATATATATATATATGGATCTTTCTCCAACACATAATACTTGCCCAAAAGAAAAAGTATAAAAAGGAAAGGTGAAGATCACCATCACTCTTGTATAAGGGTAGAAGGTAAAAGTAAAAGATAGGCCCTTCGCGGGGGGAAGCAAAGGTTGTCATGCGCTTTTATGGTTGGATGCAGAAAATCTTAACGCAAAACAACATCACTTTATATTGCCACTTGTGATAAAGAACTTTATTATGCAGTCCGTCGCTTTTATTTCTTCCCTATCACAAGTTCGTATAAGGCTTATTTTATTCACCCTAAAAGATCATTCATATTTAGAGAGCAATTTTTATTGCTTCCACCGATGACAACTTACTTGAAGGATCTTACTCAATTCATAAGTAGGTATGGTGGACTCTCATGGCAAAACTAGTTTAAGGGATGTTTGGATGCACAAGTAGTATGTCTACTTGGTGCAAAATATTTGGTTAGCATAAGAGGGAAAGCAAGCTCAACATGTTGGAGGATCCATGACAATATAACTTCTATTCGGATATAAGAAAACATAACCCATATGATGTCTTCCTTGTCCAACATCGACCTTTCAGCATGTCATATTTGAATGAGTGCTCAGAATCACAAAAGATGTCCAAGATAATATATTTATATGTGAAACCTCTCTTCCTTTATCACTTCCTATTAATTGCAACAATGACTAGAACTATGTTTGTCAACTCTCAACGTTTTTTTCATCATACTCTTTATATGTGAAGTCATCACTCTCCATAAGATCATTATATGATCTTTTTACTTCTTTTTATTTCTTTCCTTTTCTCATGATCATAGCAAGAAAGCAAAGCCCTCAACTCAAAACTACTCTTTATTATATAACTCACACACTCGATTACATAGATAGATCTCAAAGCAAACCTCAAAACTAGATCATGCTAAAACTTTTACTCTACTAGATCAAGATATAACCAAAGGATCAAACTAAGAAAAACGATAAAGGTAAAGATGTGACGGTGATACGATACTAGGGCACCTCCCCCAAGCTTGGCACAAGTCAAGGGGAGTGCCCATACC
Organism: Triticum dicoccoides; assembly: GCF_002162155.2. NCBI lineage: Eukaryota > Viridiplantae > Streptophyta > Magnoliopsida > Poales > Poaceae > Triticum > Triticum dicoccoides. The sequence goes on from NC_041384.1 coordinate 142,006,572, forward strand.
CATGTATTTATATCTCTTTCTTGGGAGGTGGTGATCCAATATTCTTAGCAATAATACCCTTCAGGATGCGATTTTCTTCCTCAAGCTTATTGACTTGTTGTTTGAGATCCATTCTTTCCTTACGGAGTTTGCTCGTCACGGATAGAGCTCCAATCACCCATGGATGATTCATGGCTACTGGGGAAAATGCAACACTCCTTTTCATGTTATCATAAGAGACAAATTGAGCATTATGAGGTATGACCGAGTCTGGTATTGTTGAGCTCTAAAGCTCCTCCAGCAGAACTCCTAGTTTAAGGCGAGAAGTAGCTTCTTGGTCCTCCTCCATGGCGTCTACTATTTTAAGGTAGGCCTCCATCTCTTCCTCCGTTGACCATCCAAAGGGTTCAGCTTGGCTATAGGCCCTTGGGTCCTGTGTCGGGTGGGAGATACGACTCTCCCCGACCGACTCTTGCGAAGACATCTTGCTCCAAATCTGCTACAGAATTATCCAAACAGAAGAACAGAGGATTTTGTCGTGGTATGGTGGTCAAAACCTTTGGGAGATTATATAATGAATTTTTACCGACCAACATAAGTGTTCCACAAGAAAACGGAGTCTGGAGGGCACACGAGGTGGCCACAAGGCACAAGGGCGCGCCCAGGGGGTAGGGTGCGCCCCTGATACGTCCATTTTGCATCATGCTTTTATATCGATATTTATTGCATTATGGGCTGTTATTACACATTATGTCACAATACTTATGCCTATTCTCTCTTATTTTACAAGGTTTGCATGAAGAGGGAGAATGCCGGCAGTTGGAATTTTGGGCTGGAAAAGGAGCAAATATTAGAGACCTATTATGCACAACTCCAAAAGTCCTGAAACACCATGGGAGTCATTTTTAGAATATATGAAAAATATTGGGAGAAGGAAGCACCAGAGGGGGCCACCCACCATCCACAAGGGTGGGGGCGCGCCCTACCCCCCTGGGCGCGCCCCCTGCCTCATGGGCCCCTAGCAGGCCTTCGGTGCCCATCTTTGGCTATATGAAGTCTTTCGCCCTGGAAAAAAATCATAAGAAAGCTCTCAAGATGAAACTCCGCCACCACGACGCGGAACTTTGGCGGAACCAATCTAGGGCTCCGGCGGAGCTGTTCTGCTGGCAGAAAAATCCCTCTGGGAGGGGGAAATCATCACCATCGATCCTCTCATCGGGAGGGGGTCAATCTCCATCAACATCTTCACCAGCACCATCCCATCTCAAACCCTAGTTCATTTCTTGTACCCAATCTTTGTCCCAAAGCCTCAGATTGGTACCTCTGGGTTGCTAGTAGTGTTGATTACTCCTTGTAGTTGATGCTAGTTGGTTTATTTGGTGTAAGATCATATGTTCAGATCGTTTATGCATATTAATACCCCTCTGATTATGAACATGAATATGATTTGTGGGTAGTTTCGTTTGTTCCTAAGGACATGGGAGAAGTCTTGCTATAAGTAGTCATGTGAATTTGGTACTCGTTCGATATTTTGATGAGATGAATGTTGTCTCTCCTCTAGTGGTGTCATGTGAATGTCGACTACATGACACTTCACCATTATTTGGGCCTAGGGGAAGGCATTGGGAAGTAATAAGTAGATGATGGGTTGCTAGAGTGACAGAGGTTTAAACCCTAGTTTGTGCATTGCTTCGTAAGGGGCTGATTTGGATCTATATGTTTAATGTTATGGTTAGGTTTACCTTAATACTTATTTTGTAGTTGCGGATACTTGCAAGAGGGGTTAATCATAAGTGGGATGCTTTTCCAAGGAAGGGCAGTACCCAAGCACTAGTTCACCCACATATCAAATTATCAAAGTAACGAACGTGAACCATATGAGCGTGATGAAAACTAGCTTGACGATAATTCCCATGTGTCCTCGGGAGCGTTTTCATTTATATAAGAGTTTGTCCAGGCTTGTCCTTTGCTACAAAAAGGATTGCTCCCTGTTGCTGTACCTTATTTACTTTTGTTACTTGTTATCCGTTACAAATTACCTTATCACAAAACTATCTATTGCCGATAATTTCAGTGCTTGTAGAGAATACCTTACTGAAAACTGCTTATCATTTCCTTCTACTCCTCGTTGGGTTCGACACTCATACTTATCGATAGGACTACGATAGATCCCCTATACTTGTGGGTCATCAAGACTCTTTTTTGGTGCCGTTGCCAGGGAGTGAAGCACCTTTGGTAGGTGGAATTTGGTAAGGAAAAATTTATATAGTGTGCTGAAATTTTCTATCACTTGTCACTATGGAAACTAATCCTTTGAGGGGCTTGTTCGGGGTATCTTCACCCCGACCAGTAGAGCAAAGAGTTGCTCCTCAACCTACTGAACCTACTAAATATGTTTACTTTGAAATTCCTTCGGATATGATAGATAAACTGCTAGCTAATCCTTTTACGTGAGATGGAACATTGCATCCCGATTTGCACCTAATCTATGTGGATGAAGTTTGTTGATTATTTAAGCTTGCAGGTTTTCCCAAGGATGTTATCAAGAAGAAGGTATTCCCTTTATCTTTGAAGGGAAAGGCATTTACATGGTTTAGGCTATGTGATGATATGGGATCATGGAACTACAACTGATTGAAATTGGAATTTCATCAGAAGTTTTATCCTATGCATCTGGTTCATCGTGATCGTAATTATATATATAATTTTTGGCCTTGCGAAGGAGAAAGTATCGCTCAAGATAGGGGGAGGCTTAAGTCAATGTTAGATTCATGCCCCAATCATGAGCTCTCAAGAGAAATTATTATTCAAACAATTTATTCTCGGCTTTCTCTCAATAATCGCTCTATGCTCGATACTTCTTGTACTGGTTCTTTTATGATGAAGACTATTGAATTCAGATGGGATTTATTGGAAAGAATTAAACACAACTCTGAAGATTGGGAACTCAATGAAGGTAAGGAGTCAGGTATAACACCTAAGTTTGATTGTGTTAAATCTTTTATGGATACGAATGCTTTTCGTGAATTCAGCACTAAATATGGACTTGACTCTGAGATAGAAGCTTCTTTCTGTGAATCATTTGCTGCTCATGTTGATCTCCCTAAGGAGAAGTTGCTTAAATATCATCCTCCCATTGAAGTAAAAGTAGTTGAACCTGTTAATGTTGAAGAAAATACTATCACATATAATGTTGATCCTATTGTTCCTACCGCTTATATTGAGAAACCACCTTTCCCTACTAGAATAAAGGATCATGCTAAAGCTTCAACTGTGGTCAACAAAAGTAACATTAGAACACCCAAACCCTCTAAGAAAATTAAAGTTGAACCTAGTATTGCTATGGTTAAGAATCTCTTGTCTGATAATATTTATAGGCATGTTATTTACTTTTGTGATGAAGCTACTAAAATTGCTAGATCCGATACTAAAAATAAACATAGACCTGTTGTAGGCATGCCTGTTATTTCTGTTAAAATAGGAGATCATTGCTATCATGGCTTATGTGATATGGGTGCTAGTGCGAGTGCAATACCTCAATCTTTATATGAAGAAATTTTGCATGATATTGCACCTGCTGAGATAGAAGGTATTGATGTTAGAATTAAGCATACCAATAGAGATACTATTTCACCGATTGGGATTGTTAGAGATGTTGAAGTCTTGTGTGGGAAAGTTAAATATCCTGCTGATTTTCTTGTTCTTGGTTCCCCACAAGATGACTTTTGTCCTATTATATTCGGTAGACCCTTCTTGAATACTGTTAATGCTAAGATAGACCGCAAAAAGGATATTGTTTCTATTGGTTTAGGGGATATGTCTCATGATTTTAATTTTCCTAAATTTCGTAGACAACCCCATGATAAAGAATTGCCTGGTAAACATGAAATTATTGGCCTTGCTTCTATTGCCGTGCCACGTAATGATCCTTTAGAACAATATTTGCTAGACCATGAAAATGGTATGTTTATGAATGAAAGAAGGGAAATAGATGAAGCATTCTTTAAACAGGGACCTATTTTCAAACACAAATTGCCTGTCGAAATTCTAGGGGGTCCTCCTCCACCTAAGGGTGCTCCCGTGTTTGAGCTTAAACCATTGCGTGATACTCTTAAATATGCTTATCTTGATGAAAAGAAGATATATCCTGTTATTATTAGTGCTAACCTTTCAGAGCAAGAAGAAGAGAAATTATTGAAAACTCTGAAGAAGCATCGTGCTGCTATTGGATATACTCTTGATGATCTTAAGGGCATTAGTCCCACTTTATGCCAGCACAAAATAAAATTGTAGAAAGACGCTAAACCGGTTGTTGATCACCAATGACGGTTAAATCCTAAGATGAAAGAAGTGGTAACAAAAGAAATACTAGAGCTTCTGGAGGTAGGTATAATTTATCCCATTGTCAGGACCCCGACTCAATGTCACATCGATCTAGCCTGTAACACCTCATATCACTTTGCGGCCTCACGCACGGTATCCCCACGGGTGTCGCCTTAGCTTTGCCCGGGACCGTTTGCGCCTTTTGGCTCACGTATATGATAGTGTCGCTAGCATCCATATGATAAGGAGCCCGGGCTGACATGACTAGTCGTAAACCCAAAGTGGCACAGACTTACAGGGACAGGCATCCATGACCCAACATCGAACGTGTCGGTCATCAGCAAGTGGGTCTGGGCTGTAGCACTGGGCTAGCAGGACTCCGGTAAATCGGGCTGTAGCGGGCTAACAGGACTCCGGTACTCAATGCGTGACATTTCCCCGAAGGGACAGACACAGGAACGAAGAAGGACACATGCCGGCCAGCCTAAGTGTTCCAGAGCAGTAGCAAGCTACCATGGCTCAGTGGTAACACTAGGAGACATTTCCCGGTAAGAGAGGCTACTAAAGATAAACAACTAGATAGTCAGATCCCACACATACCAAGCATTTCAATCATACACACAATATGCTCGATATGTGCAAATACAACAAGGCATCACAACATGACTCTACGACACAAGTACTTTATTTAAGGCTCAGAGAGCTATACATAACATACACATAAGTACGGGTCACACGACCCAGCATTCAAGTCATACAGTCATACAAACCAGCAGCGGAAGTAACTTGTCTGAGTACAGACAACTAGTAAAATAAAATAGGCTTGGAAAGCCTAGCTATACTACGTGGTCCTTCACAAGCTCAGGATCACCACCTAGGCCTTAGCCTACTCATTGAGGTCAACGTCTACGAAGAACCCATCAGAAGGGGTTGCAGCGTCTTCTGTAAAAATGTAAATTAAAGCAACATGAGTACAAAGGTACTCAGCAAGACTTACATCAGATCCTACATACATGCACATTATCAAGAAGGGTTGGTGGGGTTATTGCAGCAAGCCAGCTTTGACTCTTGGCTAGGCTATCCTATGAGACTCCAACTTGAAATGGTTTTGCGCACACGAGTCCACTACTCACCACTTCAATACACTAACGAGGATCCACCTCCGTCTTCCCACGGAAGAGCCATCCTCGGCACTCACACTTATCTTGAGGCTTTTAGTAGTTTCCATTTACTTGTCTATGAACTGTATAGGCAACCAAGTAGTCCTTTACCGTGGACGCGACTATTCGAATAGATCATGTTAACCCTACAGGGGTGTACTTCTTCATACATGTTTCCACCACTTAGCGTCTGCACACGACATGTGCTCGGCAGACTTCAAGCGAAAGCCGACGTGGGTGTAGACCACGACCTACCTAAACACCTAAGTCTCTAGTCCAGGTTTATCGCCTATCTAGGTTCCATCCGCAGGGAGTCCGGCCGAGGTTTCCCATACGGCCCACCCCTACGGTATTCGGTACACCATGCCACGTACCTACCGCATCACAGCCCACCCCTACGGTCAGCGCTGTCCACGGCCTCCAGTAGGCTACAAACACCAGAAACTACTTGCAACTCCTGGACAGAGGACTAGGGTGAATAAGAAGTCGAGCGGGGTCATATTTCAGGGCCCAATGCATGGTAGTAGCTGTATCTTAAATCACACATACAGATCTCAGTGCTTAAGGTCGGCTTCAATGAAACAACCCACCATGTACTCCTACATGGCCTCTCATCGATACCTTTACCAAATCGTGTTCACCACATCACTCTCAGTACCGACATGATCATTTCACTCTAGTCCATCACCCAGATGAACCAGACCTGACACGACTCTAAGCATAGCAGGCATAACAAGGTAGGAACAACACACATACATGGCTCAATCAACTCCTACACATGCTAGTGGGTTTCATCTAGTTACTGTGGCAATGACATGTCATGCAGAGGAAATGGGTTCAACTACCGCAGCACACAGCAGTTTGAAACGCGTTGTCTTAATGCAGTAAAAGAGAGCAAGAGCGAGAACATGGGATTGTATCGATATGATCAAATGGTTGGTTGCTTGCCTGATGGGTCGATGCACTGATATGGTTCTTCGCTAGGGTAATCACGGTACTCCTCGGAGGCAGAACTTGCCGCAAAGAACACCCATACACAGCCATCACCAAACAATGTGCGACAATATGATGCATGCATGAAACATGGCAATATGAGTGTTTTGGGCTAATGCAACTAAGACCAGAAGGGTTTGAACCAATTTGAACCAAAGATTCAAATTTCAAACTCATACATGGCCCTTTAAAGTGTTTTATCTTGTTCTTCACTAAACATCAAGTTAGCTTTCTTAAACATGCATGAAACTAGTACATATGGATAGATTGGATTTTTCTGATCATTTTTCATATATAAAACTTTGCATTTGGAGCTACAGATTATTTTCTATGATTTTTTGAAGTTTGGGTTATTTTCTGGAATTTATAAATCATTTTAGATTTATTTTAATTCCAGAAAAGGATTACTGCGTCAGCATGAGGTCATGCTGACCTCAGCAAGTCAACAGACCGGTCCAGGTCAAACTGACCAATGGGTCCCGCATGTCAGTGGATAATTAACTAAATTAATTTGGTTTAAACTAATCTGGATAATTAGCAGAAGGGGGCCCCACCTGTCATTGACTCAACAGAGTCAACCGGGGCCCACCCACGGTCAAAGCCAGGTCGGCTGCACCGGCGTTTAGCCGCCGGCGAGCCCGACGCGGCGGTGGAAGTGGTTTTGGCCGTTCCGGCCACCAAATGGGTCGCGGAGGCCATCGGAGTGGAGCTGAGGACGAGCCGCAGCTCTTGGTGGAGTCCGTTGGGGTCGGGGTGGCCGGAGTTGGCGCCGGCGGCGACTTTGGCGGCCATCGGAGTTCGGGTGAAGGCGAACTCGGGGCTAGGGTGTGCGGTGAGGTGCGGGGAGTGCACGGTTGGACCCAACGCAGCATGGTGAGTGCGTTGGACACCGTGAGGTGGCCGGAGGATGGCCGGGAGCACGTCGGCGACGAGATCCGCGGCGGTGCGTGCGGGTGATCTTCGTGCGGTGGCTACACGGCTCGGGAACGAGAGAGGGAGGGTAGGAGGGGTAGCTAGGCTCACAACGCACCCGTAGAGGCCACCGGCGGGGTCGGGGACGAGCTGAGGCGGCGACGGCGTTGAAAGGGATCTCCGGCGACGGCGAACTCGGGCGAGGTCGGTGCGGTGGACTCGGGCCTTGCGAGCACACGGGGCTCAGCTAGCTCGATGAAGTGGACGGCGGCGGAGCTCCTGGACACGACGAGAAGACGCACGGGCGGCGGGGGGCGCGGCTACGACGTAGGCACGGCGGCGGTGCGTCGGCCATGGCTGGGGAGCGCGAGGGGGAGGAGCTGGAGAGGAGAGGGGGCGTCTGGGGGTTTGGGAGAGAGAGGGGGAGCGATCCACGACGTTAGCCGGGCGAGTGGAGCGGCGAGGCGGCGAGCAGGTGCGTGGCACCCATGCGGTGCTCGCCGTCGAGCACCTGCCTGCCTGCCTGGCCGGCAAGCAGCTCGCTGGCGCGGCGCTGGGCTGGGCCGGCAGGTGGGCCGGGTGCTGGGCGCCAGGTAAGTTTTTCTGTTATTCCCTGTTTTCTGTTTTTTTAATTCCTCTGCAACTTTGTTGAATTATTAAAAATACTTAGGCAACTCCTAAAATCACCAAACTACTCCTGGTCCATAGTTGGATTATTTCCAACATGAAACATTTTAGTTTGGAGATATTTGGGCATTTGAAATATTTTATATAATTTTAAATGCCCAAATTCAAATATTTATGATTTAATTCAAAGACCCTAAGATGACCTAGGAAAATGTGCATCACTTCTAGCAGAGGTTCTGAACCAAGACAAAAATGATGGGCATTTTAGAAGGGCATTTCAGGTTCATTGAAAAAGTTTTTAGTAAACCCTAGTTGGTTTTAGAGGGGGCTGGGGGTTTTGTCATCCCCATTTCAGGTTTCTGATGAAAGAATAGACATGATGCAACACTCTAATGCATGAACTAGCTATGGTGTGACAACTCACCCCCACTCAAAAGAATCTCGTCCCGAGATTTGGGTTCCTCCGGAAAGAAAGCGGGATACTCGAGTCGAAGACGATCCTCCCTTTCCCAAGTTGCTTCATCCTCAGAATGGTGTTACCATTGAACTTTGAGAAACTTGATATTGTGACGTCGAGTGGTACGCTCGGCCTGATCGAGGATACGAATGGGGTACTCTCGATACGTGAGATTATCTTGGAGATCAAGTGTTTCGTGGTCCACTCCACGGATAGGATCCGAGAAGCAACGCCTGAGTTGAGAAACGTGGAAGATATCGTGGACTCTGGAGAGATGCGGAGGTAGTTCCAATTGGTAGGCAACTTCTCCTCGTTTAGCGAGAATACAAAAAGGTCCAATGTAACGGGGAGCCAATTTGCCTTTGATACCGAAACGAAGGGTTCCCTTCAGAGGAGTAACCCGAAGGTAAGCCTTCTCGTCAACCTCGAAAGTCATAGCCTTATGTTTTCGGTCATATTGACTCTTTTGACGAGATTGGGCTGTTTTCAACTTTTCATGAACGATGCGAACTTGCTCTTCTGCTTCCTGGATCATATCCGGGCCAAAGAATTGTCTTTCCCCGGTTTCTGACCAGTTAAGAGGCGTTCGACACCTTCGTCCATAGAGAACTTCAAAAGGGGCTTTGCCCAAGCTGGATTGATAGCTGTTGTTATAAGCAAATTCGGCAAATGGAAGGCATTTCTCCCACTCCATTCCGAATGAGATAACAGAAGCTCGAAGCATATCTTCTAAAATCTGGTTGACGCGTTCCACTTGACCACTTGATTGAGGGTGGAAAGCGGTACTAAAAGAAAGGCGGGTTCCCATAGCATTTTGGAAACTTTCCCAAAATCGAGAGGTGAAAAGACTTCCTCGATCCGAGTTAATTTCCAAAGGAACACCATGGAGAGACACTATTCGGGAGATGTATAAGTCTGCCAATTGACTAGCGGTTATACTCTCGCGAACAGGTAGGAAATGGGCTACTTTGGAAAGACGATCGACAACGACGAAGATAGCATTATTCCCTCTCTTGGTCCTGGGAAAACCGGTGATGAAGTCCATACCAATTTTATCCCATTTCCATTCAGGAATAGCTAGGGGTTGAAGGGTGCCAGCAGGCCGTTGATGCTCTGCTTTTACACGACGGCAGACGTCGCAATTAGCAATATACTGAGCAATTTCTCTCTTCATCCTAGTCCACCAGAACCTCTGGCGTAGGTCCTGATACATCTTGGTACTACCGGGATGAATGGTGAGAGGAGATTCATGAGCCTCCTTAAGGATCAACTGCCGTAGATGGTGGTTCTTGGGAACCACTAAACGGTTCTCAAAGTACACAACACCATGATCATTTGTGGAGAAACATCTAGCACCTCCGCTAGCAATGTTCTCCTTGATCTTAGATATTCCCTTATCTCGCTTTTGGGCAGCGATGATTTGATCCGTAAGAGTAGGTTTCGCCACCAAGGTGGAAAGAAATCCTTGAGGAACAATGTGAAGGTTAAGCTTCCGAAATTCCTCATGGAGAAGCGGTTGACTTTGTTGTAACATCAGGTTGTTACAATAAGATTTACGACTTAGCGCATCAGCCATGACGTTGGCTTTCCCTCGGGTGTAAGTTATTCCTAAGTCGAAATCTGTGATCAACTCGACCCAACGTCTTTGCCTGAGATTCAAATCCGGTTGGGTGAAGATGTACTTCAGACTTTGGTGATCAGTGAATATTTCGCAACGATTACCGAGGAGGTAATGTCGCCAGGTTTTAAGTGCATAGACTACAACTGCAAGCTCTAGATCATGAGTAGGATAATTCTCCTCATGTGGGTGCAATTGCCGTGAAGCGTAAGCAATTACGTGTCAATCTTTCATGAGAATGCAACCTAGTCCTTGTCGCAAGGCGTCGCAGTAGATAACAAAGTCCTTAGAGAAATCTGGCGGTACCAATACGGGAGCAGATGTCAGGCGTCTTTTCAGTTCCTGAAAGCTGTGCTCACATTGTGGAGTCCACTCGAACTTTTTATCTTTCTTGAGGAGTTCAGTTAGAGGTTTTGCAACTTTGGAGAAATTTTCAACAAAGCGACGGCAATAGCTCGCTAAGCCCAGAAAACTCCGAACTTGCTTGACCGATTCAGGTGGAGTCCAATTAAGGATGGCTTGAACTCGCTCAGGGTTAACAGCAATACCTTTACCAGATATTACATGACCCAGATAGGTCACTTCTGACAACCAAAATTCACATTTAGAAAATTTGGCATAAAGATGATGCTCCCGAAGTTTCTTCAACACTAGCCTTAGATGTTCGGCATGTTCTTCCTCGTTCTTGGAGTAGATGAGTATATCATCGAGGTAAACCACGACGAATTTATCCAAATACTCCATGAAGACTGAGTTCATTAACCAAGAAAAGGTGGCCGGAGCGTTGGTCAAACCGAAGGACATGATGGTGTACTCGTATTGGCCATAACGAGTAACAAAGGCCGTTTTAGGAATGTCCCCGTTCCTGATTTTGATTTGATGGTAGCCCAACCTCAAATCCATTTTGGAGAAGACTGAGGATCCAGCGAGCTGATCATATAGGTCGTTGATCCTGGGGAGCGGATATTTGTTCTTGATTGTGACCAAATTGACAGGTCGATAATCTACAACCATCCGGTCCGTACCATCCTTCTTCTTGACGAAGAGGATGGGGCAAGCCCACGGAGATGAACTAGGTCGGATGAAACCCTTTTTCAAGGACTCATCGAGTTGTTTCTTAAGCTCAACTAGTTCTAGTGGTGCCATCTTATAGGGTCTTCTAGCAATCGGGACGGTTCCTGGAATGAGGTTTATTACGAACTCAACATCCCTGTCAGGTGGAACACCTGGCAATTCCTTTGGGAAGACATCCGGGAAATCACGGACTACCGGAACATCCTCAAAGTCTGGCAAAGGGTTGGCGTTAAGAGAATATAACTGTCGCTTGGCTATTCGGGTCAAGACATTGACTATCTTCCCCGAAGGATGGGTGAGTTGAACAGTCCTAGAGAAGCAATAAATTTTGGCATGATGGGCTGACATCCAGTCCATACCCAAGATGATATTAATATCCGAAGATTTGAGGGCTATCAAAGATGCGAGAAAAACAAGTCTGTCGACTTGAATTTCATTTCCATGGCTTACTCTAGAAGTTTGCCATTTGGATCCCGGAGTTTGAATTACCATAGAGGTGGGCATCTCATAGAATGTGGTGTTATGCAGACGAGCATAGCTCTCGGATATAAATGAATGAGATGCTCCTGTATCGAAAAGAACAAATGTCGGGTGGCAATTAACAAGGAGCATACCGAGAACGACGTTGGGATCCTCTTAAGCTTCTTCGGCAGAGATACAGTTGACATGGCCACGTGCAGCGGTGGCCGGCTTGGCGTAGAACACTTTCCCTGTCGGCTTGCCACGGCCAACAGCTTTAGCAGATTGGTTGGGGTTGGTTTGGGGGCACTCGCGCATATAGTGGACCGATTCCCCACACTTGAAACAAGTCACGGAACTGGTGCGTGGAGGAGCATTGTTGGTTGGACCACCATAGGGCTTGGCTGGTGCAAACTATTGAACGGGGCGAGGCGCCTGGAAGGATGGCCTCGGTGTGAACCTGGGTGGCAGGGCAGTGTTAGGCACCCACACGCGGCGCTTCTGAGGACCAGCACCGGATGAGGAACCCATATCACGGCCATGCTTGCGTGTTGCGTCATAATCAGTCTGACCAGTCCCAGCACTGATGGCCTTGTTAACAAGCTTCTGAAAAGATGTGCACTCATGCAGACGGAGGTCGCGGCGAAGCTCAGGACTAAGTCCCTTACGGAATCTTGCTTGCTTCTTGGCATCAGTAGAAACTTCCTCAGTTGCATATCGTGCGAGGTTACCAAACTCCCTGATGTAAGCATCCACAGAGAGTCGGCCTTGAGTGAAACTGCAAAATTCCTCACGTTTACGGTCCATGAGACCCTCCGGAATGTGATGTTCACGGAAAGCCTCGCTGAATTCAGCCCAAGTAGTGACATGGTCCGCTGGGCGCATAGCTCCATAATTTTCCCACCATAGACTGGCGGGGCCTTCAAGATGATATGCAGCAAAGGTGACCTTGTCAGCCTCAGCTACTAGCGCAGAACGCAGTTTGTGAGAAATACTGCGAAGCCAGTCATCAGCGTCGAGAGGCTCGATGGAGTGGTGGAACGTGGGTGGATGTAACTTGATGAAATCACTGAGTGACACCAAGTTATTTCTCTGATGGTGTGCTGTGTTCTGTTCAATACGCTCCAACAAACGGTTGGTCTCCCGCTTATTTCTCTCGGCTTCCAACATAACTTCGGCTAGGGAAGGAGGCTGAGGCAGGTTCGCATTCCCGACTTCACTGCCTTCAGCCTGCTCTTGGGAAGCAGGGTTATTGCGCGTGTTGACCATCCTAGGTAAACAAGACAATGATTTAGTCAGAAAGATAAGATTCCGACATAGAATACAGAATGTAAGGAATAACTCGGAATGCAAGATGATCATCCGTATGACATGGTAGATACAGAAACTGCTTCTTTTATTCCATCGTCATACACACCATACAAGGTTTAGTACAAGACCAAACAAGGTACTAGTACGGTGAAAAGAGGATTACATCTCATCGGAGGCATCCCAAGCTCCTATACATTATTTTTCTACACCTCCGGAAGGCGGTACAAACTAGGTCATATCCCACGAGTCACGCAGGACGATAGACGACACAGCTAGTACGAACTAGTGATACTACCACTAACTCAGACCGATCCGTAGTAGTCCTCGTAGAAGTCACCTCCATAGCCTGGAAGCTCAACATGATCATCCGGAAACAGACGATCTCGCGGAGCTTGTGGACCATAGGGGCTAGGATGAGGTCTTGGACCAACAAACGGTGGCCTGTGGGGACCACGAGGTGGGGTGATGCCTCCTACATCACGCCAGCCCATCACGTCTGGCAGAGCAGATCTCACAGGATAGAGATCGCGCATATCCGAATATCCAGCTTGCACAGCCGGTGCAAACCGCGTCAAAGTGGCCCAATGGTCAGCACGGTATTGAAAAGCTCTAGCCTCAAGGCCCGATTTTCACGGTCCTTATCTTCGAGCAACTCAGCAGTGGTGCGAGTCCGTGAATCCTCCTGAGTGGGGTCAGCATAGATAGCCTGGAGATACCCTTGTGCTCCCGGAAGTGATGCTGGCATATACCGGAAATCGGAGTCCCGAAATAGGCCAGTCCTGACTCGCATGATGGTCATCATAGAGTAGGCGGCATCCTGCACAGCCATCTCAATAGTAACCCCGAGTCCATAGGAGCAGTGAAGGGGCTCGGTGGATCCAGGATAAGATGGAAATATCCTGACAGTGCAAAGATACTGGCTTTGATTAAAGTCTCGAAATTGCTCTTCGACCGTGTACTCAGGATACCAACGGTATCCAGCCTCAGTCATTACCCTGACCAACATGGCAGTATGGCCGGGTACATCTAGGCATCGAGTCAGGCGAACCACTTGATTGAGGTCGCGAGTGGCCATCTGAAAGCACAACCATAATGCAAAGGCATTAGAATTTCTAGCAAAATTCCGACAGCATAACGACTGTAAATGCTCAAAAAGGATTTTGAGACATTTGACAAAGGATTTCATACACACTCAACAACATCATATCAAAGTTCTGGGTCCATCCTAGCAACATAATGTGGTAGTAGAACTGAACTAGGCTTGTATCCATCAAACCTATAAGGTACTACTGATTAGTAACACGTGAACCTGATAGAGAGAAAAGATCCTAATTCCTTAACCCCCGGTGGAAGAATAGACTGACTCAGATCAGAATGTCATAAGATAAAGGAGTAAAAAAAGAGCCTTACGTTCCAACCCACAAACAATTCCCCTACATATAACTAAAGAATTTCTAGACTCAACATCGACCAGTTTAGCTTGGAGAACCTACAGGCAGTCCGGCTCTGATGCCAACGCTGTCAGGACCCCGACTCAATGTCACATCGATCTAGCCTGTAACACCTCATATCACTTTGTGGCCTCACGCACGGTATCCCCACGGGTGTCGCCTTACCTTTGCCCGGGACCGTTTGCGCCTTTTGGCTCACGTATATGATAGTGTCACTAGCATCCATATGATAAGGAGCCCGGGCTGACATGACTAGTCGTAAACCCAAAGTGGCACAGACTTACAGGGACAAGCATCCATGACCCAGCATCGAACATGTCGGTCATCAGCAAGTGGGTCCGTGCTGTAGCACTGGGCTAGCAGGACTCCGGTAAACCGGGCTGTAGCGGGCTAACAGGACTCCGGTACTCAATGCGTGACATTTCCCCGAAGGGACAGACACAGGAACGAAGAAGGACACATGCCGGCCAGCCTAAGTGTTCCAGAGCAGTAGCAAGCTACCATGGCTCAGTGGTAACACTAGGAGACATTTCCCGGTAAGAGAGGCTACTAAAGATAAACAAATAGATAGTCAGATCCCACACATACCAAGCATTTCAATCATACACACAATATGCTCGATATGTGCAAATACAACAAGGCATCACAACATGACTCTACGACACAAGTACTTTATTTAAGGCTCAGAGAGCCATACATAACATACACATAAGTACGGGTCACATGACCCAGCATTCAAGTCATACAGTCATACAAACCAGCAGCGGAAGTAACTTGTCTGAGTACAGACAACTAGTAAAATAAAATAGGCTTGGAAAGCCTAGCTATACTACGTGGTCCTTCACAAGCTCAGGATCACCACCTGGGCCTTAGCCTACTCATTGATGTCAACGTCTACGAAGAACCCATCATAAGGGGTTGCAGCGTCTTCTGTAAAAATGTAAATTATAGCAACATGAGTACAAAGGTACTCAGCAAGACTTACATCAGATCCTACATACATGCACATTATCAAGAAGGGTTGGTGGGGTTATTGCAGCAAGCCAGCTTTGACTCTTGGCTAGGCTATCCTACGAGACTCCAACTTGAAATGGTTTTGCGCACACGAGTCCACTACTCACCACTTCAATACACTACCGAGGATCCACCTCCGTCTTCCCACGGAAGAGCCATCCTCGGCACTCACACTTATCTTGAGGCTTTTAGTAGTTTCCATTTACTTGTCTATGAACTGTATAGGCAACCAAGTAGTCCTTTACCGTGGACGCGACTATTCGAATAGATCATGTTAACCCTGCAGGGGTGTACTTCTTCATACATGTTTCCACCACTTAGCGTCTCCACACGACATGTGCTCGGCAGACTTCAAGCGAAAGCCGACGTGGGTGTAGACCACGACCTACCTAAACACCTAAGTCTCTAGTCCAGGTTTATCGCCTATCCAGGTTCCATCCGCAGGGAGTCCGGCCGAGGTTTCCCATACGGCCCCGAACGATGTATATAGGGTTCCCGAGATACCTAACGGGTATTCGGTACACCATGCCACGTACCTACCGCATCACAGCCCACCCCTACGGTCAGCGCTGTCCACGGCCTCCAGTAGGCTACAAACACCAGAAACTACTTGCAACTCCTGGACAGAGGACTAGGGTGAATAAGAAGTCGAGCGGGGTCATATTTCAGGGCCCAATGCATGGTAGTAGCTGTATCTTAAATCACACATACAGATCTCAGTGCTTAAGGTCGGCTTCAATGAAACAACCCACCATGTACTCCTACATGGCCTCTCATCGATACCTTTACCAAATCGTGTTCACCACATCACTCTCAGTACCGACATGATCATTTCACTCTAGCCCATCACCCAGATGAACCAGACCTGACACGACTCTAAGCATAGCAGGCATAGCAAGGTAGGAACAACACACATACATGGCTCAATCAACTCCTACACATGCTAGTGGGTTTCATCTAGTTACTGTGGCAATGACAGGTCATGCAGAGGAAATGGGTTCAACTACCACAGCACACAGCAGTTTGAAACGCGTTGTCTTAATGCAGTAAAAGAGAGCAAGAGCGAGAACATGGGATTGTATCGATATGATCAAATGGTTGGTTGCTTGCCTGATGGGTCGATGCACTGATATGGTTCTTCGCTAGGGTAATCACGGTACTCCTTGGAGGCAGAACCTGCCGCAAAGAACACCGATACACAGCCATCACCAAACAATGTGCAACAATATGATGCATGCATGAAACATGGCAATATGAGTGTGTTGGGCTAATGCAACTAAGACCAGAAGGGTTTGAACCAATTTGAACCAAAGATTCAAATTTCAAACTCATACATGGCCCTTTAAAGTGTTTTATCTTGTTCTGCACTAAACATCAAGTTAGCTTGCTTAAACATGCATGAAACTAGTACAGATGGATAGATTGGATTTTTCTGATCATTTTTCATATATAAAACTTTGCATTTGGAGCTACAGATTATTTTCTATGATTTTTTGAAGTTTGGGTTATTTTCTGGAATTTATAAATCATTTTAGATTTATTTTAATTCCAGAAAAGGATTACTGCGTCAGCATGAGGTCATGCTGACCTCAGCAAGTCAACAGACCGGTCCAGGTCAAACTGACCAGTGGGTCCCGCATGTCAGTGGATAATTAACTAAATTAATTTGGTTTAAACTAATCTGGATAATTAGCAGAAGGGGGCCCCACCTATCATTGACTCAACAGAGTCAACCGGGGCCCACCCGCGGTCAAAGCCAGGTCGGCTGCACCGGCGTTTAGCCGCCGGCGAGCCCGAGGCGGCGGCGGAAGTGGTTTTGGCCGTTCCGACCACCAAATGGGTCGCGGAGGCCATCGGAGTGGAGCTGAGGACGAGCCGCAGCTCTTGGTGGAGTCCGTTGGGGTCGGGGTGGCCGGAGTTGGCGCCGGCGGCGACTTTGGCAGCCACCGGAGTTCGGGTGAAGGCGAACTCGGGGCTAGGGTGTGCGGTGAGGTGCGGGGAGTGCACGGTTGGACCCAACACAGCGTGGTGAGTGCGTTGGACACCGTGAGGTGGCCGAAGGATGGCCGGGAGCACGTCGGCGACGAGATCCGCGGCGGTGCATGCGGGTGATCTTCGTGCGGTGGCTACACGGCTCGGGAACGAGAGAGGGAGGGTAGGAGGGGTAGCTAGGCTCACAACGCACCCGTAGAGGCCACCGGCGGGGTCGGGGACGAGCTGAGGCAGCGACGGCGTTGAAAGGGATCTCCGGCGACGGCGAACTCGGGCGAGGTCGGTGCGGTGGACTCGGGCCTTGCGAGCACACGGGGCTCAGCTAGCTCGATGAAGTGGACGGCGGCGAAGCTCCTGGACACGACGAGAAGACGCACGGGCGTCGGGGAGCGCGGCTACGACGTAGGCACGGCGGCGGTGGTGTCGGCCATGGCTGGGGAGCGCGAGGGGGAGGAGCTGGAGAGGAGAGGGGGCGTCTGGGGGGTTTGGGAGAGAGAGGGGGAGCGATCCACGACGTTAGCCGGGTGAGTGGAGCGGCGAGGCGGCGAGCAGGTGCGTGGCACCCATGCGGTGCTTGCCGTCGAGCACCTGCCTGCCTGCCTGGCCGGCAAGCAGCTCGCTGGCGCGGCGCTGGGCTGGGCCGGCAGGTGGGCCGGGTGCTGGGCGCCAGGTAAGTTTTTCTGTTATTCCCTGTTTTTTGTTTTTTTAATTCCTCTGCAACTTTGTTGAATTATTAAAAATACTTAGGCAACTCCTAAAATCACCAAACTACTCCTGGTCCATAGTTGGATTATTTCCAACATGAAACATTTTAGTTTGGAGATATTTGGGCATTTGAAATATTTTATATAATTTTAAATGCCCAAATTCAAATATTTATGATTTAATTCAAAGACCCTAAGAACCTAGGAAAATGTGCATCACTTCCGGCAGAGGTTCTGAACCAAGACAAAAATGATGGGCATTTTAGAAGGGCATTTCAGGTTCATTGAAAAAGTTTTTAGTAAACCCTAGTTGGTTTCAGAGGGGGCTGGGGGTTCTGTCATCCCCATTTCAAGTTTCTGATGAAAGAATAGACATGATGCAACACTCTAATGCATGAACTAGCTAGGGTGTGACACCCATTGCTAATAGTCAATGGGTAAGTCCTGTCCATTGTGTCCCTAAGAAGGGAGGTATTACTGTTGTTCCTAATGATAAAGATGAATTGATCCCACAAAGAATTGTTAGAGGTTATAGAATGGTAATTGCCTTCCGCAAATTAAATAAAGCTACTAAAAAGGATCATTACCCTTTACCTTTTATTGATCAAATGCTAGAAAGATTATCTAAACATACACATTTTTGCTTTCTAGATGGTTATTCTGGTTTCTATCAAATACCTGTGTCAAAAGAGGATCAAGAAAAGACCAATTTTACTTGCCCTTTGGTACCTTTTCTTATAGATGTATGCCTTTTGGTTTATGTAATGCACCTGCTACCTTTCAAAGATGTATGACTGCTATATTCTCTAACTTTCGTGAAAAGATTGTGTTTTCATGGATGATTTTTCTGTATATGGAACTTCTTTTGATGATTGCTTAAGCAACCTTGATCGAGTTTTGCAGAGATGTGAAGAAACTAATCTTGTCTTGAGTTGGGAGAAGTGCCACTTTATGGTTAATGAAGGCATTGTCTTGGGACATAAAATTTCTAAAAGAGGTATTGAAGTTGATAAAGCTAAAGTTGATGCTATTGAAAAGATGTCGTGTCCTAAGGACATTAAAGGTATAAGAAGTTTCCTTGGTCATGCCGGTTTTTTTATAGGAGGTTCATTAAAGACTTCTCAAAAATTTCTAGGCCTCTAACTAATCTCATACAAAAAGATATTTCGTTTGTCTTTGATGATGATTGTGTAGAAGCATTTGAAATACTTAAGAAAGCCTTGATTTCTGCACCTATTGTTTAGCCTCCTGATTGGAATTTACCCTTTGAAATTATGTGTGATGTTAGTGATTATGCCGTAGGTGCTGTCCTAGGACAAAGAGTTGATAAGAAATTAAATGTTATCCAATATGCTAGTAAAACTCTAGACAATGCCCAAAGAAATTATGGTACAGCTGAAAAAGAATTTTTAGCAGTTGTATTTGCTTGTGATAAGTTCAGACCTTATATTGTTGATTCTAAAGTAACTGTTCACACTGATCATGCTGCTATTAAATATCTTATGGAAAAGAAAGATGCTAAACCTAGACTTATTAGATGGGTTCTCTTGCTACAAGAATTTGATTTGCATATTATTGATAGAAAAGGAGCTGAGAACCCCGTTCTAGACAACTTGTCTAGGTTACAGAATGTTCTTGATGACCCACCACCTATTGATGATAGCTTTCCTGATGAACAATTAGCTGTCATAAATGCTTATCGTATTGTTCCATGGTATGCTGATTATGCCATTTACATTGTTGCTAAATTTATACCACCTAGTTTCACATACCAGCAAAAGAAAAAGTTTTTCTATGATTTAAGACATAACTTCTGGGATGGCCCACATCTCTATAAAGAAAGAGTAGATGGTGTTATTAGACGTTGTGTACCTGAGCATGAACATGAACAGATCCTACGCAAGTGTCACTCTGAGGCTTATGGAGGACACCATGCTGGAGATAGAACTGCAAATAAGGTATTACAATCCGGTTTTTATTGGCGTACTCTCTTCAAGGATTCCCGTAAGTTTGTCTTATCTTGTGATGAATGTAAAAGAATTGGTAATATTAGTAGACATCAAGAAATGCCTATGAATTATTCACTTGTTATTGAACCATTTGATGTTTGGGGCTTTGATTATATGGGACCATTTCCTTCCTCTAATGGGTATACACATATTTTAGTTGTTGTTGATTACATTACTAAGTGGGTAGAAGCAATTCCAACTAGTAGTGTTGATCATAGCACCTCTATTAAGATGCTTAAAGAAGTTATTTTTCTGAGGTTTGCAGTCCCTAAATACTTAATGACTGATGGTGGTTCACATTTTATTCATGGTGCTTTTCGTAAGATGCTTGCTAAGTATGATGTTAGTCATAGAATTTCATCTCCATATCACCCACAGTCTAGTGGTCAAGTAGAAGTAAGTAATAGAGAGCTTAAATTAATTTTGCAAAAGACTGTTAATAGATCTAGAAAGAATTGGTCTAAGAAACTTGATGATGCATTATGGGCCTATAGAACTGCATATAAAAATCCTATGGGTATGTCTACGTATAAGATGGTTTATGGAAAAGCATGCCACTTACCTCTCGAACTAGAACATAAAGCATATTGGGCTATTAAAGAGCTCAATTATGATTTCAAACTTGCTGGTGAGAAGAGACTATTTGACATTAGCTCACTTGATGAGTGGAGAACCCAGGCCTATGAGAATGCCAAACTGTTTAAAGAAAAAGTTAAAAGATGGCATGACAAAAAGATACAAAAACATGAGTTTAATGTAGGTGATTATGTATTGTTATACAACTCTCGTTTAAAATTTTTTGCAGGAAAACTCCTCTCTAAATGGGAAGGTCCTTATGTTATCGAGGAGGTCTATCGTTCCGGTGCCATAAAAATCAACATCTTCGAAGGCACAAATCCGAGGGTGGTGAATGGTCACAGAATCAAACATTATATCTCAGGTAATCCTATAAATGTTGAAACTAATGTTATTGAAACCATAACCTCGGAGGAGTATATAAGGGACACTTTCCAGAATGTCTCAACCTCCGAAAAGGAAGAGGTATGTGGTACGGTAAGTAAACCGACTCCAAAACAGTTGTAATAGCAATTTTTCTCCGTTTTGGAATATTTAAGAAAATAGGAAAATAAGAAGCAGTCCAGAAAGGACACGAGGCATCCTTGAGGGTGGAGGGCGCGCCCTACCCCCCTTGGGCACGCCCCCTGCCTCGTGGGCACCTCGTGTGCCCTCCGGATTCTGTTTTCTTGCATGATACTTCTTTTGGTCGGTAAAATATCATTATATAATCTCCCGAAGGTTTTGACCACCGTACCACACAAATATCCTCTGTTTTTGTTTTGAGCTGTTCTGCTGAAGATTTAGATCAAGATGTTTTCTCAAGAGTCAGTCGGGGAGAGTCGGGTGTCTCATCCGACACTGGGACCAAGAGCAAACAGTGATGCTGACCACTTTGGGCCATCAACGGAGGAAGAGATAGAGGCTGACCTGAAAAGGATAGATGCCATGGAAGAGGATGAAGAAGTTACTTCTTGTTTCAGAGCCAGATTCACGATAGGGGCACTACAGGGCTCAGCTATTCCAAACTCGGTCACCCCTTCCAATGTTAGATTTCTCTCTTATGAAAATATGAAAAAGAGTGTTACTTGTTCTCCCGTAGCTATGCAACATCCATTGGTGAAAGGAGCTTTAGCCATCACGTGCAAGCTCCATAAGGAAATAATTGACCTAAAGCAGCAAGTCAATAAGCTTCAGGAAGATAATCGTATCTTGAGGGGCATCATCGCCAAGAATATCACGTCACCAACTCTAAAGAAAGAGACATAAATACATGGGTATGCGCACTCCCCTTGGCAACTACCAAGCTTGGGGGAGTGCCCCGGTATCGTATCACCATCACACTTTTATCTTTACTATTTTTCTTAGTTAGATCCTTTTGGTAATATCTTGATCTAGTAGAATAAAGTTTTAGTATGATTTAGTTTTGAGTTTTGCTTTATGATCCTTCTATGTAATCGAGTCCGTGAGCTATATATATAATAAATATTAGTTTTAAGTCAAGGACTTGATTATCTTGCTATGATCTTGAGAAAGAAAGAAGGGGAGAGATAGAATAAAAAGAAATAAAGAGATCATATTAATCTTATGGAGAGTAATGACTTCACATATAAAGAGTATGATGAATAAAAGTTGTTGAGAGTTGACAAACATAGTTTTGGTCATCGTTGCAATTAATAGGAAGTAATAAAGAAAGAAAGGTTTTCACATATAAATATACTATCTTGGACATCTTTTATGATTGTGAGCACTCATTAAAATATGACATGCTAAAAAGTTGATGTTGGACAAGGAAGAGCACGTAATGGGTTATGTTTTCTTACATCCGAAATAAATTATATTGGCATGGATCATCCAACATGTTGAGCTTGCCTTTCCCTCTCATGCTAGCCGAATTCCTTGCACCAAGTAGAGATACTACTTGTGCTTCCAAATATCCTTAAACCAAGTTTTGCCATGAGAGTCCACCATATCTACCTATGGATTGAGTAAGATCCCTCAAGTAAGTTGGCATGGTTGTAAGCAATAAAAATTGCTCTCTAAATATGTATGATTTATTAGTGTGGAGAAAATAAGCTTTATACGATCTTGTAATGTGGAATAAATAAAAGCGACAGACTGCATAATAAAGGTCCATATCACAAGTGGCAATATAAAGTGACGTTCTTTTGCATTAAGATTTCGTGCATCCAACCATAAAAACACATGACAACCTCTGCTTCCCTCTACGAAGGGCCTATCTTCTATTCTTATCTTATACTTTATATAGGAGTTATGGTGATCTTCACCTTTCCTTTTTACATTTTATCCTTTGGCAAGCATTGTGTGTTGGAAAGATCCTGATATATATAGCTAATTGGATGTGAGTTTTCATGAACTATTATTGTTGACATTACCCTTGAGGTAAAAGGTTGGGAGGCAAAACTATAAGCCCCTATCTTTCTCTTTGTCCGATTAAAACTTCATACCTATAAGTATTGCGTGAGTGTTAGCAATTGTGAAAGACTAAATGATAGTTGAGTGTGTGGACTTGCTGAAAAGCTCTTATATTGACTCTTTCTGATATTATGATAAATTGCAATTGCTCCAATGACTGAGATTATAGTTTGTTAGTTTTCAATGAAGTTTCTGATTCATACTTGAAATTATGAATGAATTGTTACTTTAGCATAAGAAATCATATGACAATATATATTTATGTTGCTTTTATAAGGATGATCATGATGCCCTCATGTCCATATTCTATTTTATCGACACCTCTATCTCTAAACATGTGGACATTTTTTCGATACCGGCTTCCGCTTGAGGACAAGCGAGGTCTAATCTTGGGGGAGTTGATATGTCCATTTTGCATCATGCTTTTATATCGATATTTATTGCATTATGGGCTGTTATTACACATTATGTAACAATACTTATGCCTATTCTCTCTTATTTTACAAGGTATGCATGAAGAGGGAGAATGCCGGCAGCTAGAATTCTGGGCTGGAAAAGGAGCAAATATTAGAGATCTATTCTGCACAACTCCAAAAGTCCTGAAACTCCAAGGGAGTCATTTTTAGAATATATAACAAATATTGGGCGAAGGAAGCACTAGAGGGGGCCACCCACCATCCACGAGGGTGGGGGGCGCGCCCCACCCCCTGGGCGGGCCCCCTGCCTCGTGGTCCCCCTAGAAGGCCTCCGGTACCCATCTTTGGCTATATAAAGTCTTTCGCCCTGGAAAAAATATCATAAGCAAGCTCTCGGGATGAAACTCTGCCGCCACGAGGCGGAACCTTGGCGGAACCAATCTAGGGCTCCGGCGGAGCTGTTTTGTTGGGGAAACATCCCTCCGGGAGGGGGAACTCATCACCATCGTCATCACCATCGATCCTCCAATCGGGAGGGGGTCAATCTCCATCAACATATTCACTAGCACCATCCCATCTCAAACCCTAGTTCATCTCTTGTACCCAATATTTGTCCCAAAACCTGAGATTGGTAACTGTGGGTTGCTAGTAGCGTTGATTACTGCTTGTAGTTGATGCTAGTTGGTTTATTTGGTGGAAGATCATATGTTCAGATCCTTTATGCATATTAATACCCCTCTTATTATGAACATGAATATGATTTGTGAGTAGTTACGTTTGTTCCTGAGGACATGGGAGAAGTCTTGCTATACGTATTCATTCGATATTTTGATGAGATGTATGTTTTCTCTCCTCTAGTGGTGTCATGTGACCATTGACTACATGTTTGGGAAGTAATAAGTAGATGATGGGTTGCTAGAGTGAAAGAAGCTTAAACCCTAGTTTATGCGTTGCTTTAGAAGGGGCTGATTTGGATCCATATGTTTCATACTATGGTTAGGTTTACCTTAATACTTCTTTTGTAGTTGCGGAAGCTTGCAAGAGGGGTTAATCATAAGTGCGATGCTTGTCCAAGGAAGGGAAGTACCCAAGCACCGGTTCACCCACATATCAAATTATCAAAGTAACGAACATGAATCATATGAGCATGATGAAAACTAGCTTGACGATAATTCCCATGTGTCCTCGGGAGCATTTTCCTTTATATAAGAGTTTGCACAGGCTTGTCCTTTGCTGCAAAAAGGATTGGGCCATCTTGCTACACCTTATTTGCTTTTGTTACTTGTTACCCGTTACAAATCACCTTATCACAAAACTATCTGTTATCGATAATTTCAGTGCTTGCAGAGAATACCTTACTAAAAACTACTTATCATTTCCTTCTACTCCTCGTTGGGTTTGACACTCTTACTTATCGAAAGGACTATGATAGATCCCCTATACTTGTGGGTCATTAGCCCTCCTGTCTTGCCGCCTCCTCATGCACTCTTCAAACTACTTTTAATTTTCCTAATTTTTTAAATATTCCAAAACAGAAAAAAATTGCCATTGGAAACATTTTGGAGTTGGTTTACTTACCGTACCACATACCGATTCCTTTTCTGAGATTGAAACATTCTGGAAAGTCTCCTTTATGTACTCCTCCGGTGTTATGGTATTAATTATACTAGTCTCAACATTTATGAGAGTACCTGAGATATAATGTTTGATTCTTTGACCGTTTACCACGTTTGGATTAGTGCCTTTGGCATTGTTTCCTTTGATGGCACCAGAATGATAGACCTCCTGTAACACCCACTATGCGGCTATATCCCCCATGTGTCGGGGCACGACTTAGAGGCATAGCCGCACGGTAGTTTTTTTGCAAGAGGGGTAATCTTCGCACAATCCCATGTACTGAATAAGAAAGGGCTAAAGAGTTGGCTTACAATCGCCACTTCAAACAATACATAAATAATTCATACATCATCCAAATACACTCAAAGACCGACTACGGTCAAATCCAACAGAAAAGGAAGATAAACCCCAAATTCTAGATCCCCGATCGTCCCAATTGGGCTCCACTACTGATCATCAGGAAAAAACGAAACATAGTAACGACCTAGATCCTTGTCGAACTCGCACTTGAGTTCGGTAGCATCACTGGCACTGGTATCCTCGGCACCTGCAACTGTTTGGAAGTATTCGTGAGTCACGAGGACTCAGCAATCTCACACTCGTGAGATCAAGACTATTTAAGCTTATCGGTAGGAGAAGGTAGTGAGGTGGAGCTACGGCAAGCACTAAGCATATATGGTGGCTAACATACACAAATAGGAGCGAGAAGAGAAGCAGCGCAACAGTCGAGAAGCTAGAAGTGATCAAGAAGTGATCCTGAATCTACTTACGTTCAAGCATAACACAAGACCGTGTTCACTTCCCGGACTCCGCCGAAAAGAGACCATCACGGCTAAACATGCGGTTGATGCATTTTAATTAAGTTAAGTGTCAAGTTCTCTACAACCGGATATTAACAAATTCCCATTTGCCACATAACCGCGGGCACGGCTCTCAAAAGTTTATACCCTGCAGGGGTGTCCCAACTTAGCCCATCACAAGCTCTCACGGTCAACGAAGGATATTCCTTCTCCCGGGAAGACCCGACCAGTCTTGGAATCCCGGTTACAAGACATTTCGACAATGGTAAAACAAGACCAGCAAAGCCGCCCGATGTGCCGACAAATCCCGATAGGAGTAACACGTATCTGGTTCTCAGGGCACACCGAATGGGCCAGACGTCGGGTTAGCATAGACCCTGGTTTCCCAGGGGGCGCCGGACATCGCCCAGTTTGGACCAACACTCAAAGGAGCACTGGCCCGGGGGTTTAAAATAAAGATGACCCTTGAGTCCACGGAACCCAAGGGAAAAAGGCTTAGGTGGCAAATGTTAAAACCAAGGTTGGGCCTTGCTGCAGGAGTTTTATTCAAAGCGAACTGTCAAGGGGTTCCCATAACACCCAACCGCGTAAGGAACACAAAATCAAGGAACATAACAACGGTATGACGGAAACTAGGGCAACAAGAGTGGAACAAAACACCAGGCAAAAGGCCGAGCCTTCCACCCTTTACCAAGTATATAGATGCGTTAATTAAAATAAGACATATTATGATATCCCAACATATCCATGTTCCAACATGGAACAAACTTCAACTTCACCTGCAACTAGCAACGCTATAAGAGGCTGAGAAAAAGCGGTAACATAGCCAAACAACGGTTTGCTAGGAAGGTGGGTTAGAGGCTTGACATGGAGACATGGGAGGCATGATAAAACAAGTGGTAGGTAGCGCGACATAACGATAGAGCGAACAACTAGCAAGCAAAGATAGAAGTGATTTCGAGGGTATGGTCCTCTTGCCTGCAATGTTCTCAGAGTCGTCGAAAGCTTGATCCTCATTAGCGTACTCAACAGGTTCCTCGGTCACGTACTCATATCCCGGCTCTACCCAAGGCAAGAACACAAGCAATGGAACAACAATCAATCACGGTGCAATGCACAAGCAACATGATGCAATACATCGCATGATATGCAATGCCTATGCGTGCTTCGGAAGGGAAAGAATGATCAAGGCATCAACTTGGCAAACCAAGTATGCTTCTGGAAAGATGAGATGATTTCGGTTGAAATCGATATAAAGATCACCGGAAACGGATGCACGGTTTGCAATTGGCAAGCAAAACAAGAATGACGCAAAATTGCGATTAACAACACAATGGCACTTAGAATGCAACAAGAAACTAAGCTACTGCACTCCAACATAGCAACAAAGCATATGGCAGTGATGTACAAGAGATGATTGACAAAACATGAACACTGAGATACGGCTAAATCACACTAGAACATGTTCAAACAAGCATGGAAAAAGTGCAAAAGATATCAGCCTCACAGACTTAGTGAAAATACTAACATGTCAAAACAACATCAGGAAGCAATGTTTAGAGCAAGAAAACATCATGCTACAGGAACATATCATAGCAAACAAAGGCATGGAATTATTCTATTAAATGCATAGAACAAAACTCCCTTACTGAACATGAGCCAAAAAGGCACAGAAGATATTATTGGCACCCATGTAAACATAGCAAGTTTAATTAATAGTTTTAGACTGAAAAACAGAGCATGGCATAAACATAATTATGATAGCCAATTTGTGAGCTCATGCCACTCATCACAAAGCATTGCATGACAAAACAAGCATACCAACCGTAAGAGTACATGTTCATGAAGCTAACCATGGCAAGAGCAAGTTAATAGGATGCATGGATCACTAGCAAAAACCATGGCAATATTGATTAACATGTTACCAATCCGCCAGGAACATTTGATAGCAAAAGTAGAGCAAGCAAAAGACATTCTAGAGCACTCCATAATTGCACCCAGGGGCATGAATGGATAGAGAATAACCACATGTTCAAAACATCCTTACTGAAGTATCCCAAAATAATCATGGATCTCAATGTAGCATCAATTTTACATGGCATCAGAATAACAGCAGGAAAAGGAGTTGGCAAAATTCTAAGTCCTTGAAAATAGCAACATTGTGGAGCCAACTTTGCATGCTTGTGCTAATCACCACATAGATCAAAAAAAATACAAGACTTTCACCTCTGTATATATGGCATGGTGTAGTTCAAAACACATGTAGACCTCATGCTCATATGGAACACACATCAACTGCAACAAAAATAACAAATCACCATGTTCTGATAAGCACCAGCAGTTAACATTTTATAGCACTCTTGCATCAATGAAAATTGCACCATAATGGACAGTAACATGCATGTAAATGCTTCTAACATTAAGAGCTCAACGAGACGAACATTTCAACATATCATAAACATGATTTGGAGCTACGGTCACCAAGATGTGGCATGATGAATAGGGGCATAAAACATCACACATTTGGGACTTAGACGAAAAATAGAGTCAACCTCGGGCTTGCACGGAAATCGATGAGGCGGCGGATCTCGAGGTTCGCCGGAGACGTTCGCCGGAGATGAAGCCGGAGAGAAGGAGGGAGTTGGCCGCAGCTCGCCGGCGGCGTCGGGGCGCGGAGGAGGCCAGGGCGGTGCCGAATCCGGGGTAGATGATCCGGAACTGACAGGAGCTCAGCGAGGGCGGCGCCGGCCGGATCTGTAGCGGCGAGGCGGCGGGGACCAGCGATGTCGGAGAGCGCGGCGGCGGAGGCGACGCGCGGGAGGAGGAGCGGGGCAGCACGGGTGAGCGCCCGGGTCTGGAGGGCCGGCTTCGGGCCCCGCAGGCCGGCGGCGGGCATGGAGGAGTGAGTGGGTGGCGGCGGTTGACATGGCGGTGGGGTATTGGGCGCGGGCCGGCGGCGTCTGAGGTGGCGTCTTGCGATTGGCCATGGTGACGCGTCCGGTGGACACGTCCGGCGCGGACGGACTTGTCCGGTGGCGCAAGGTGGAAGAAGACTAGGGTTTGGACTACGAGATTTTTGGAGGGGTGCACATATTTATAGGTAGAGGGAGTTTGGAGTGTCCAACAGAGGTGCGGTTTTTGCCCACACGATCGTGATCCGACGGCGAAGAACATGGAGATGGTTTAGATGGGTTGTTGGGCTGTTTTGGAGGGGTGTTGGGCTGCAACACACAAGGGGCTTTTGTGGTTACCCCATTAACCGTTGGAGCATCAAACGACCTCCAAATGGAACAAAATTTGACAGTCGGTCTACCGGTGGTGTACCAAGGCCACTTGAAAAATCTCGGCCCATTCCTAGAACGTTTAACTCCTGCTCACGAAAAGAGACAAGAGGGGTGCGTTGGGTGCATGTGGTAGTGTCGGATTCTGAAACGGACAACGGGGAAAATGCTCGGATGCATGAGACGAACACGAATGCAAATGCGATGCACATGATCACATGATATGAAATGCATGACATGAAAAAAAATGCAAAACGAATACAAATCCGAACCACAAAGGGAATCTCATAACTTAAAGCCAAAAATGGCAAGAGTCGGAGTTACAAATATGGCAAGTTACATCCGGGGTGTTACACCTCCTCGATAATGTAAGGGCCTTCCCATCTAGAGAGAAGCTTTCCTGCAAAAAATCTTAAACGAGAGTTGTATATCAAGACATGGTCACCTACATTAAATTCACGCTTTTGTATCCTTTTGTCATGCCATATTTTCTTTTTCTTTAAATAACTTGGCATTTTCATAGGCTTGGTTTCTCCATTCATCAAGTGAGCTAATGTCAAATAATCTCTTTTCACTTGCAAGTTTGAAATCATAGTTGAGCTCTTTGATTACCCAATAAGCTTTATGTTCTAATTTAAGAGGTAAGTGACATGCTTTTACATAAAACATTTTATATGGAGACATACCCATAGGGTTCTTATAAGCAATTCTATAAGCCCATAATGCATCATCAAGTTTCTTAGACAAATTCTTTCTAGATCTATTAAAAGTTTTTTGCAAGATCGATTTAATTTCTCTATTACTCAATTCTACTTGACCGCTAGACTAAGGATGATAAGGATATGCAATTATGTGGTTGACATCATATTTAGCAAGCATTTTACGGAAAGCACCTTGAATAAAGTGTGAACCACCATCAATCATCAAATATCTAGGGACTCCAAACCTCAGAAAAATAACTTCTTTAAGCATTTTAATAGAAGTGTTATGATCATCACTACTAGTTGGAATAGCTTCTACCCACTTAGTAATGTAATTAACAACAACTAAAATGTGTATACCATTAGAGGAAGGAAAAGGTCCCATATAGTCAAAGCCCCAAACATCAAATGGTTCAATAACAAGTGAGTAATTCATAGGCATTTCCCTACGTCTACTAATATTACCAATTCCTTGACATTCATCACAAGACAAGACATACTTACGAGCATCCTTGAAGAGAGTAGGCCAATAAAAACCAGATTGTAATACCTTGTGTGTAGTTCTATCTCTAGCATGGTGTCCTCCATAGGCCTCGGAATCACACTTGCGTAGGATCTATTCTTGTTTATGCTCAGGTACACCACGTCTAATAAAACCATCTACTCCTTTATAGAGGTGTGGGTCATCCCAAAAGTAATGTCTTAAGTCATAGAAAAACTTTTTCTTTTGCTGGTATGTGAAACTAGGTGGTATAAATTTAGCAACAATGTAATTAGCATAATCAGCATACCATGGAGCATTGTGAGAAGCATTTACGACAGCTAATTGTTCACCTAGAAAGCTATCATCAATAGGTAGTGGGTCATCAAGAACATTTTCTAACCTAGACAAGTTATCTGCTACAGGGTTCGCAGCACCCTTTCTATCAATAATATGCAAATCAAATTCTTGTAGAAAGAGAACCCATCTAATAAGTCTAGGTTTAGCATCTTTCTTTTCCATGAGATATGTAATAGCAGCATGATCAGTGTAAACCGTCACTTTGGAATCAACAATATGAGATCTGAACTTATCACAAGCAAAGACAACTTCTAAAAATTCTTTCTCAGTAGTAGCATAATTTCTCTGGGCACTGTCTAGAGTTTTACTAACATAATGGATAACATTCAATTTCTTATCAACTCTTTACCCTAGAACATCACCAACAACATAATCACTAGCATCACACATAATTTCAAAGGGTAAATTCCAATCAGGTGGTTGAACAATAGGTGCAGAAATTAAGGCTTTCTTAAGTATTTCAAAGGCTTCTACACAATCATCATAAAAAGAAAATGGGACATCTTTTTGCACGAGATTAGTGAGAGGCCTAGAAATTTTACAGAAGTCTTTAATGAATCTTCTATATAAACCAGCATGACCAATGAAACTTCTTATACCTTTGATATATGTAGGACACGGCATTTTTTCAATAGTATCTACTTTAGCTTTATCAACTTCAATACCTCTTTCAGAAATTTTATGCCCCAAGACAATACCTTCATGAACCATAAAGTGGCACTTTTCCAAATTCAAGACAAGATTAGTTCCTTCACATCTTTGCAAAGCTTGATCAAGGTTTCTTAAGCAACCATCAAAAGAAGTCCCGCAAATGGAGAAATCATCCATGAAAACCTCAACAATCTTTTCAGAAAAGTCAGAGAATATAGTAGTCTTACATCATTGAAAGGTAGCAGGTGCATCGCCTAAACCAAAAGGCATACGTCTATAAGCAAAAGGACCGAAATGGCAAGTAAAAGTAGTCTTTTTTATCCTCTTTTGACACGGGTATTTGAGAAAAACTAGAATAGCCATATAGAAAGCAAAAGTGTGTATGCTTGGACAATCTTTCTAGCATTTGATCAATAAAAGGTAGAGGGTAATGATCTTTCCTAGTAGCTTTGTTTAATTTGCGAAAATCAATTACCATTCTATAGCCTGTAACAATTCTTTGTGGAATCAATTCATTCTTATCATTAGGAACAACAACAATACCTCCCTTCTTAGGGACACAATGAACAGGACTTACCCATCTACTATCAGCAATAAGATAGATTATACCTACTTCTAGAAGCTTTAATATTTCATTCCTTGCCACTTCTTTCATGTTTGTATTCAACCGCCGTTGATGATCAACGAGTGCTTTAGCATCAGGCTCCATATTAATTTTGTGCTGACATAGAGTGGGACTAATGCCCTTAAGATCATCAAGAGTATATCCAATAGCAATGTGGTGCTTCCTTAGAGTTTGCAACAATTTCTTTTCTTCATGCTCTGAAAGGTTAGCACTAATAATAACAGGATATATCTTATTTTCATCAAGATAAGCATATTTCAAAGTATCAGGTAATTGCTTAAGCTCAAACACGGGATCACCCTTGGGTGGAGGAGGATCCCCAAGAATCTCAACAGGCAAGTTGTGTTTCAAAATAGACATTTGGTTAAAGAATATTTCATCTAATTCGTTCCTTTCGTTCATAAACATATCATTTTCATGGTATAGCAAATATTGTTCTAAATGATCAGTAGGAGGCACATTAATAGAAGCAAGACTAATAATTTCATCCTTAGTAGGCAATTCTTTATCACGAGGGTGTCTACGAAATTTAGAGAAATTAAAATCATGAGACACATCCCCAAAACTGATAGTAACAATTTCTTTCTCGCAGTCTATCCTAGCATTAACAGCGTTCTAGAAAGGTCTACCGAATATAATGGGACAAAAATCATCTTGTGGGGAACCAAGAACAAGAAAATCAGTAGGCTATTTTATTTTCCCACACAAGACTTCAACATCTCTAACAACCCCAATTAGTGATATAGTATCTCTATTGGCAAGCTTAATGGTAACATCAATATCTTCTATCTCAGAAGGTGCAATATCATTCATAATTTCTTGATATAAAGTAAAAGGAATTGCACTCACACTAGCACCCACATCACATAAGTCATGATAACAATGATCCCCTATTTTAATAGAAACTATAGGCATGCCAACAATAGGTCTATGTTTATCTTTAGTATCTGGTCTAGCAGTTCTAGCAGCTTCATCACAAAAATAAATAACATGCCCATCAATATTATCGGCCAAGAGATCTTTAACCATAGAAATATTAGGTTAACTTTAATTTTTTTCAGGGGGTGTAAGTGTTCTAGTATAACTCGTACGAACCACAGTTGAAGCTTTAGCATGATACTTTATCCTAACAAGGAAAGGTGGTTCGCATATTAACATATTTTGGTACTAACTTATTGACATAGTGCCAAGTGCCAGTTGCTGTTTTCTGCATGTTTTTTACATCATAGGAAACCAATATCAAATGGAGTCCAAATGTAGTGAAACCTTTTGTGGATTGTTTTGGACTAGAAGACATCCAATGGGCCGGAGAAGCATCTGGGGGTGCTCCGAGGGGAGCACAACCCAGCAGGGCGCGCCTGGAGGCCCAGGCGCGCCCTGGTGGGTTGTGCCCACCGTGGTTGCCTCCCGAACCGCCTCTTTACTCTATAAATACCCCAATATTCCAGAAACCCTAGGGGAGTCGATGAAACTCAAATCCAGCCACGGCAAGTTCCAGAAACACTAGATCCAATCTAGACACCATCATGGAGGGGTGCATCATGTCCATTGGTGCCTCTCCGATGATGCGTGAGTAGTCCTCTGTAGACCTTCGGGTCCGTAATTATTAGCTAGATTGCTTTCTCTCTCTCATTTGATTCTCAATACAATGGTCTCTTGGAGATCCATATGATGTAATTCTTTTTGTGGTGTGTTTGTTGGGATTCGATGAACTTTGAGTTTATGATTAGATCTATCTTTTTATCCATGAAAGTTATTTGAGTCTTCTTTGATCTCTAATATGCATGATTGCTTATAGCCTCGTATTTCTTCTCCGATATTTGGGTTTTGTTTGGCCAACTTGATCTATTTATCTTGCAATGGGAAGAGGTGCTTTGTGATGTGTTCGATCATACGATGCTTGATCCCAATGACAGAAGGGGAACCGGCACGTATGTATCATTGCCATTAAGGATAACAAGATGGGGTCTATTTCTACATAAATAGATCTTGTCTACATCATGTCATCGTTCTTATTGCATTACTCCATTTCTCCATGAACTTAATACACTAGATGCATGCTACATGGCGGTCGATGTGTGGAGTAATAGTAGTAGATGCAGGCAGGAGTCGATCTACTAATCTTGGACGTGATGCCAATATAATGATCATTTCCTGGATATCATCATGATTATTTGAAGTTCTCTCAATTGCCCAATAGTAATTCGTTTACACACCGTTTGCTATTTTTCTCGAGAGAAGCCACTAGTGAAACCAACGGCCCCGGGTCTCTTCTTTATTATATTTTCCTTTGCGATCTATTTTCCTTTTCTTTTATTTTCAGATCTATTAAACCAAAAATACCTTTCTGCAATTTATTTTATTTGGCGTTTGATCTATCAACTTATTACAACTTTCTCACATCCGTTTGCCAATTTCCGGCGCCGTTACCCGAAAGGGATTGACAACCCCTTTAATATGTCGGGTTGCGAGTATTTGTTATTTGTGTGCAGGTGATGTTTACGTAGTGTTGCCTGGTTCTCCTACTAGTTCGATAACCTTGATCTCATCACCAAGGGAAATACCAATCGTTGTTGTGATGCATCATCCCTTCCTCTTTGGGGAAATACCGACGTAGTTCTAGCTGACATCAAAACGAATTTCTGGCGCCATTGTCGGGGAGACATCATCAACATCTACCAGGTTCCTAATCACAATTCTCATCTCCTTGCAATTTAAATTATTTGTCATTTGCCTCTCATTTTCCTCTCCCCCACTTCATGAAAATTTGCCATTGAAGGCAAGTTCGGGGGCTACTGAGAGAGTCCTGGATTATGGGGTCTTTGGGTGTCCGGGCCATGTAGCATGGGCCGGACAGATGGGCCGTTATAGAAGGCCTTCCCCCATGTCTGGATGGGACTCTCCTTCGTGTGGGTGGCAAGTTTGGCGTCCAGATGTATGATCTCCTTTCTGTGTAAACTGAAGGATTTAGTCCGTAGAGGCTATCAGAATTCATATAGGCTAGGCAGATAGGGTTTAGCCATTACGATCTCGAGGTAGATTAGCTCTTGTAACCCCAACACTCCTCAAAGTCAATCAAGCAGGAAGTAGGGGTTTACCTCCATCGAGAGTGCTCGAACCTGGGTAAACACCATGTCCCCTTTGTGTCCTGTTACCTTCAATCCTCAGACGCACAATTCAGGACCCCCTACCCGATATCGGCCGGTTTTGACACTGACATTGGTGCTTTCATCGAAAGTTGCTCTGTGTCGCCAATGGAAGGATCAACGGATCGCCTTGTCATTAATGACAACATCACCTCTGGAAGGGCCCTAGCCTCAGGACAAGTCCTCCAGGTCGGCTATTTCACCATGGGTTCACGCCTGGACTTTAAGCCAAAGGCAGCCCCCACAATCGCCAAACATCACCTCCGCATCAGCCCCGAACACTTCGAAAAGATGGATCCAGCAGATGTCTCATCCTTGAACGAACTGCTAGATTGCAACGCCGCCCTGGGATTCACAACAAACTATGATCTGATTGAGCTTAAACCCGATCAGAGGGAAATCAACTCCCTACCGATCACCCATCTGGTGGCGGTTGTGGAGGAGCGTGCCAAGAATACTTCTCCCCCTAAGTTATGAACAAGCTATGTTTGGATTTCCGGGCCCTGCATGTCGGATATCCGACCACGAGAAGAGACCGTATGTCCTCCAAACATAGAATCATGCATCGAGCCTGAAAGTCTCCAGGACCCTCTAGATCCTGGACTAGCGACCTCGGAGATTCTTCAAGCTCTGGATTCAATGGCGGGTCAGGGTTTAGTATTTCTTGCACACCCACCACAAACAATATTCCCCAAGCAATTCAGGTCCTCCAGATGTATGCAACCTAATGTACGTACGACAGCAGCCTCAGCAAACGGTCAATCACTTCTGGGCCAGGTTCCTCCTTGTTAAAAACAAGATTAAGGACTGCTGCAACAAAGATGCGGTTTCAGTCTTCTACCGCAAATGATGGATGAGGTAATCCTCAATGCCCTCAACCGCCGCCGCATACTGAACTTTGCAGATTTGACACACATAGTACAAAAGTGCTTCGCAATGGAAAGCGCTTGGAAAGCTCAGACAGCCTGATGGGATCCCCCTGCCTTCAAGAAGTCCACAGGACGGGCAAAAAGGATGCACCCTTACGGGCCACTCGACTATCACCTCATTGACAAGAGAACCAAATCCTTCACAGGACATAGAACTGTCCTTAACGAACTGCTCGACAAGCCCTGTCAAATAAACACTACACCGAATACTGAACCAACACACAGCCTTCGGGCATGTTGGGTGCTCCGGCAAGTAGCTAAGAGTGGAGGCTATCCTCACCAACATCACCCCGGTGACGCACTCTTCGGAGGTCGAAGATCTCAATGTCTTTACGGTCTTCAGGACCTTTTCCTCAAATAATCGGCGCAAAAGGGCGCTCCGCGACCTCGCCGAAGTCAACCACATAGCTGCAATAAATCTCTGGAATGGTATGGCAATAACTTTTACTGTCGATGATGAACCAAGGGCCAGATCAATCCGAGCACCTGCCGCCTTTGTCTTAAACCCAATTATGGATGGCATCAGGCTCACTAAAGTGCTCATGGATGGCGGCAGGAGACTGAACCTCATCTACGAGGATACACTCCAAAAAATGCAAATGGGCAAAAGTCGCATCGAGCAAAGTGGCACCACCTTTCGAGGCATTATCCCCAGTCGAGAAGCATGAAGCTCGGGGAAAATTAAGCTTGATGTGGTGTTTGGCACGCCGGAGAACTACAGGTCCGAAGAGTTGCTCTTCCATGTGGCACCTTTCAGTAGCGGATATCACACCCTTTTGGGGCGAGACACATTCACACGCTTCCAAGCTATACCCCATTACGGGTACATGATGCTCAAAATGCCAGGGCCCAACGGAGTTATCACAATCACCAGTGATCCGAATATAGCACTCCGCGCCGAAAACAAAACGACATCTTTGGCCTTCAAGGCACTATCTGAGGCCCTCAAGGCCGAAGAGTTAACCACTCCATGTTCTATAGTGGACAAAGACGATGTAATCCTCGATAAGAGGCCCAAGTCCACTTCTTTCAAACCAGCAGACGAAATAGTTAAATTTCAAGTGCACCCGATGGATCCCAACAAGAAAGCTTCCACCGGAGCACAGTTGGATCCGATGTTCGACGTCGCCTTGCGAGCGTTCCTGCGCGAGAATTGGGACATCTTCGCCTAGCACCCTTCGGATATGCCGGAAATCCCATGCAGACTGGCTGAACACAGCCTCAACATAATAAAGGGGTTCATACCAGTCAAGCAAACGCTGCGACAATTTTTCGAACCCAAACGACACGCAATGGGGGAGGAGCTAGCCAAGCTACTTGACGCCGGGTTCATCAGAGAGATCAAACACACAGACTATCTGGCAAACTTGGTCATGGTGCCAAAGAAGGATAAATCCTGGCGCCTCTGTGTCGATTTTAAGGATTTCAATAAGGCTTGCCCTAAGGACCCTTTCTCACTACCCCGCACAGACCAAATAATTGACGCCACTGCAGGACACGACTCACTGTGTTTCCTCGACGCATACTGCGGATACCATCAAATCAAGATGAAGGAGTCCGACCAAGCTGCAACATCATTCATTACCCCCTACGGGCCTTTATTCTTCAACACTATGCCTTTCAGGTTCAAAAACGCCGGCGCCACTTACCAACGCACGATTCAAACATGTTTGGAAAAGCAAATCGGCAAGGCAGTGGAGGCATACGTCGATGATGTTGTCATCAAGACTAAACACGTCGAATCATTAGTGGACGATCTACGAATCACATTCGACAACCTCCGAACATATGACATATGACTCAATCAGGAAAAATGTGTCTTCGGCTTTCCAGCCGGAAAACTACTCGGGTTCATCATTTCCAATAGAGGAATTGAAGCGAAACTGGCAAAAATCCGAGCCTTGTCACAATTGGCAACACCAACAGACTTAAAGCAAGTCCAAAAACTAGCCGGGTGTGTGGCAGCCTTGAGCCGCTTTATCTCCAGATTAGGGGAGAAGGCGCTACCACTTTATCGACTCCTCCGACACACCCACCACTCCAAGAGGACGGAAGCGGCTAAAGCCGGATTGGAAGAAAAAAATCTTTGTTAGCAAGTAACCCAATCCTTGCCACACCAAGTGTTGGCGAACCTATGTTGCTCTACATATCTGCGACTCATTAAGTAGTAAGTGAGGTGCTCGTCGTTGAACGACAGGAGGAGGGTCATAAATTCCCACTCCAGAAACTGATGTACTATGTATCGGCGGTTCTAACACCGTGCAAATCTCAATACCCACAGTATCAAAAGATAGTGTATGCGGTCTTCATGGCATCCCGGAAGTTGCCGCACTACTTTCAAGAGTGTTCCATCATGGTGGCTTCTGAAGTACCACTCAATGACATCATAAACAATCGGGACACCACCGACCGCATCGCTAAATGGTCCATCGAGCTCTTACCATTTGAAATAACATACAAGCCACGCCGAGCTATTAAATCTCAGGTGTTGGCCGACTTTGTCACCGAATGGACAGAAGCCGAACTCCCCAAGGAGTACAACACATACTCCAACTAGGTAACGTACTTTGACGGCTCTAAAATGTTAGCCAGATTGGGGGCTAGTGTAATCCTAACATCCCCAACATGGGACATAGTCCGTTACACGTATACAGACTCCAACAATGCGGCTGAATATGAGGCACTATTCCATAGTCTCCGAATGGCCGTTTCCATGGGCATACAACGCGTCGAGTTGCATGGGGATTCGAACCTCACGATATCCCAAATAAATGGAGATTTCGATGCAAAAGATCCAAAAACGGCGGCATACCGCAATGCCATACTCAAAATATCATCTCGGTTTAATGGGCTCGAGTTTCATCATGTCGCTCAAGAAAATAATCAGGCAGCAGACATCCTTGCTCGAATGGGCGCTAAACGTTACCCCGTCCCACCTAACACCTTTGTGGAAATGCTCTTCAAGCCATCCATGGTATGGCAGGACGAGAGCGACAACACTAGTCCGGATCCGATCACACCCCCGGTTGCTGAACACAAGTCTGATATCATCGGGGGCTCGGACACTGAAATGGCACCTTCCGCCCATTTAATCATGGTTGTCATCGCTCCATGGACCGAACCCTACAAAGGTGGGAGCTCCCAGATGACCAGAATGAAGCCCGTCGCAAAGTCGGACGCTCGAAAACCTACAAAGTTCATGAAGAAGAACCCTACAAGAAAAGTACTACTGGAGTTCTTCAAAGATGTATCTCCGAAGAGGAGGGACGGCAGCTCTTGGCCGAAATACATGCTGGCCTCGGTGGCCATCACGCGGCAGCCTGGGCCCTCGTAAGTAAGGCCTTCCGTACAGGTTTCTTTTGGCTGACGGCCTGAGCAGATGCACAGGCACTTGTACAGCGCTGTGTCGGATGCTAGTTGTTCGCCAATCAAAGTCATATGCCACCCACCGCCCTAAAAACAATTCCCATTACCTAGACTTTTGCGGTCTGGGGGCTAGATATGGTGGGACCCCTAAAAGGGGAAACCATAAGAAGAAATATCTTCTGGTCATGGTGGATAAGTTCACTAAGTGGATAGAGGCCAAACTAGTAAAAACTGTTGAAGCCGGGCCGGTGATCGACTTTATATCCGACGTTGTGCACTGCTATGGTGTCCCAAACAGCATTATCACTAACAATGGCTCTAACTTCATAACCGATGAGGTGAAAAATTGGTGTGCTAATCTGGGCATTAAGCTCGACTACGCCTCAGTATATCACCCTCAAACAAACAGTCGGGTTGAACTGGCTAATGGCCTGATAATGAGTGGCATCAAACCCAGACTAGTGCGATCCCTAAGGGAGTCAGATAAACATTGGGTCGAGGAACTCGATTCCGTACTCTGGGGGCTGCGTACCATGCCCAATCGCATGACCGGATACACACCTTTCTTCATGGTGTACGGCGCAGAGGTTGTCTTGCCCTGCGACATTATTCATGACTCACCTCGAGTGGGAATGTATGAAGAGAGGGAAGCCGAGATCGATCAGCAGGACGACCTGGATGGCCTGGAGGAGGAGCGCAATGTTGCAAAAGCATGTTCCGCATTCTATCAATAACAGGCTTGGCGATACTAAAACAAAGAAGTGCCGGGGAAGACTTATAACGTTGGTGAGCTCGTTTTATGCCTCCCAGAGAAGAAAAAGGACAAGCTCAAACCAAAATGGGAAGGTCCCTTCATTATAGATGAAGTTCTCACTGGAGGAGCCTATCGCCTTCACAATGCATCGGATAATCGCTTAGAGTCGAACCCGTGGAATGCTGCTCTGCTCCGAAGATACTACACATAAGTTCAACCATACTTCTTTTCGTTCTCTTTTTCTTTCTTCTCTTCATCTATTTTTCATTTTCTCATTTTTGTACGATTTCCATGATATGTTCGGATAAGCTGAACACTTGAGAGGTACACATCATTAAATGTACACACCCCAGCATGACTGGGGTCTTCTGTAAATAGAAGCTTATCATTATCCCGAGCCTAGAGCTCACAATTATGTGTCATTTGCTCATATACATCCTTTTTTCCATTATATGCACCTCTATGACTTAAGTTTTTGCCAAGCTGGGTTGCCTTGATCCTATGCTTATGCCCTACGTTCTCGATTGTTCGGCTAGGGCATAAAGGGAGCGCCTCTGGGATTGTTACAACCGGGTTATCCGGACAGGTTCCTGAGACGGGTGAAGCCGAAAGCTAGTGTTCTTAAGGGAATAATTGGTCGGCAATCAAATGACAGATTGTTGCAGTATTGCAACTACTTTAAAACAATGCGAGACAGTTTTTCTGTATTACGGATCGCACACCCCGGCACGTGTACGCATAGTATGCTAACCCAAGGAAAGGAACCCTTAACAGAACTATTTTCCTTCGAAGATGTTTCTTACATATATAATATAACATACATTCCGAACTCAAATTTTGTCTGTTTGAGCACAATGACCTGGTTGCTTGGCTTCCGGATATAATACACACTTCTTTCATTTCAAAAAAAGTACCCAGAAACACTCCACCAGTTTTTGTTCGGAGGACAAAAGCCAAAGGCCTGCGATACAGTCCTTACAGTCCTCCTGTGAGTACTTCACAGCTATCATTATAGTCCTCCTGTGAGTACTTCACAGCTATCATTACTTGGTCATAAACCAACTTCACTGGAATTTCTTTCCCATCTGGTCCTTGTGGTCCTACTTGGGCCATATGATTTGGGTCCAGTTTAGTGAAGCGTGTCTTCACCATAGCCCAGGATTCTCATGCGCCTTCGCAGCAGGCGGAGGTCTTCCATAGCTTGAACCGGCACTGGGCACCTTTGAACATGTCTGCCAGGCCCTCCATACTTTCCGGAGGGGTATCAGATGGCCATAAAGCTTTCACCATACTTTTATGGCTTTTCGGGCCCGAGCATGTACCACAGATAGTTCCTTCAGCATGTCGCCTTGAAATCTGGATACTTCTTCCTCCGGTCGACCAGTCAACAGGCCTGTGGCAACTGAGTCATGACATTTTTAATTAAGGGATTGCACATAAGCACCTAGCATGGTTCTAAATAAGAGAGGAAGACATACCGAACATGTCGCCTTTCAGCTTCTCATTTTCCTTCTGAGCGGCCCATAACTGAGCCTTTAAGCTCTCTATCCCTGTCATGTTTATTCTTCCTGGACACACTCGTTGTGCCCCTTTTAATTTCTGCCAGCTCGGCGGTGACAACATTTAACTGTGTCTGATTTGCTTCTAGATCCTAGGACAACGCGGTATTTTTCTCTTTGAGAACCCGCGGGTGATAGCGATCCTTAAATCGGTTTAACTCACCTCTTAATGTCTCGGGGGCTACTGGCATATGACTATCACAAATTGCGTAAAATTTTACTTGTATGTCCTTCAAGAACAGCTGAATGACTCCGGCAAGTCCGTGTCAAGCGGCTCGGAGATACGCATCCACCAAACTGAGTGCGGTAAACACTTGTTCGAAAAACACCGAAGCCTGCATAGCCTCTTTCAATCGACAGTGATTCATCATGCTTTCCACTTTGGAATTCGTGATGGATACGTCATCCAGATCTTCTTAAGGAGGCGATACTGGCATTGCATCGGCTCGCATCCTAGTTGACGAGTCCGGCACCGGACCAGTGGACATTCGGCTAATCAGGCATTTTTCAACCGTCGGTCGCGGACTCCTCCTGATGTCAAGTATAAAAGGAGACTTTTCACAATTCGGACTCATGCCTAGGAATGTATTAGAGCACACATACCTCTTGGAAGGCTGTGAGGTCTCCACAGCACTCCTGGTCCCTTTTCGCTTTGAACAACGACCTTGCCTAGAGCCGCCCTTGAGGGAATATGGTCCCTAGAGCGCTGATCCTATTAAAATCTAGATCAGTACAAGAGATAGAAATGCAGATAAGGATTTCCTTTTAAGGACCCTCTGAATACTCACAATGCAGAAGGGATAGAGGTGGGGGTAGTTGGCGGTAATAGCCACCTCCGAACCGTCAAGGCTTGCTTGATAAAATACCCCTTCATCAAACTCTACATATATGTCCAGATCCTCACAAAATCCAGGATCTTTATCATGGTTATGATCCTCTAGCTGGGGAGCGGGATAGTGGACGTCCTCGGTAATCTTCCTCCATGACTGTTGGTGGCAACAAAGGTCAAATTTGATTAAGTGTATGTAAAGCAAAAAAAAAATACAGACGATCGAAATCTTACCCATTCAATGGGGGTGTACATGGAATAACCCTCCCCGCAGTTTAACCAGAGAAACTCTTCCTTCTCACCCTTATATAGATCGGCCAAGATTGAGGCCAGTTCGGCTGGAGTATTCGTACCCTTCCGTCTGTAGCGGGATGCATCGTCTTCTTTGTTGTAACACCATAAAGGGGTTACTCTGGATTGAAGATGCTGGACACACCTCTTTATTGCAATGGCCATAACCTCAACTATCGAGAGTTCAGTATGGGCTTAGAGCCTGACCTTGCTGACCAATCTCTTTATCTCTGCACTTTCCTCTTCCTTGGGGCTTCAGGGACACCAGTTGAGGCGCTTCTTTAAAGGCGCACTGGAAAATTCAGGGAGGCCGCGCCGAACTGGATCCAACAGCGGAACGTCGTCCATATAGACCATTTCGAAGACTACGAGGTGTCCCGATCCGGCTATGCGCCATACTTCAGCGCCGCCCACTTCAAATATGGAACCTCCCCGGTGGCAGGGAACGAGGCAAAAGAACTTCATCCATAATTCAAAATGGGCCTCGATGCCTAAGAATAGCTCACAGAGTGTAACGAAACCTGAGATGTACAAAATCGAACCTAGGGTGAGGTTGTGTAGTTGGATTCTGTAAAATTCATATAACCCCCTAAGGAAGGGATGGATTGGAAATCCCAGGCCCCATAACAGGAATGGGACGAAGCACACCCTCTCCTCCTTATTGGGGCTGGGGAAGTTCTCAGTCATCGAGTCGTTGCATGGGGGGGTAACCCTGCGTCTGGAGTCG
The DNA here is from genome assembly GCF_002162155.2 of Triticum dicoccoides. Classification (NCBI taxonomy): domain Eukaryota; kingdom Viridiplantae; phylum Streptophyta; class Magnoliopsida; order Poales; family Poaceae; genus Triticum; species Triticum dicoccoides. Next base: position 142,050,179 of record NC_041384.1, read on the forward strand.
GCTTAGCTGAAGATGAGGCACATAGCAACTCTGCTAATCACCCTCTTGAGGTCCACAGGGGCGGGAGGAGGAGCCTGGGGCACCAATCATGCTGGAAAGCTTTGTTCGTGGCTAATCTTGACGGTTTCCCTGTTGCGTGATGTGAGATGGCATTAGGAAATCTACATCTCCTTATATAGATGTTATCTGAGCACAGAGAGGGGCTTATTTCCAAAAAAGCATGCACCATTCATATTGACTTGGCACGCGGAAATCAAAGCATCAACAGGGGGAATCGTAAAAGACAAAAATGTCGAGGTTACCGCTGGACTATCGTTGGTCCGAAATATAATGAAGAACCCGCCTTGCAAAGACGAAGACATGAGTCGGATACTACGTCGTCATTGAAGGCGAGTTCAGGGGATACTAAGGGAGTCCTGGATTATGGGGTCTTCGGGTGTCCGGGCCATGTAGCATGGGCCGGACTGATGGGTCGTGATAGAAGGCCTTGCCCCGTGTCCGGATGGGACTCTCCTTTGCATGGGTGGGAAGTTTGGTGTCTAGATGTATGATTTGCTTTCTCTGTAAACCGACTTTGTACAACCCTAGGCCCCGCCGGTTTCTATATAAACTGGAGGGTTTAATTCGTAAAGGCTATCAGAATTCATATAGGCTAGGCAGCGAGGGTTTAGCCATTACGATCTCGAGGTAGATTAACTCTTGTAACCCCAATACTCATCAAAGTCGATCAAGCAGGAAGTAGGGTTTTACCTCCATTGAGAGGGCCTGAACCTGGGTAAACATCGTGTCCCCTTTGTCTCCTGTTACCTTTGATCCTCAGACGCACAGTTCGGGACCCCTACCCGAGATCGGTCGGTTTTCACACCGACAGTAGTCACAATGACTCAAGAGTACAACAAGTTGTGTCTTTTCTCCAATACCAACAACAATGATTTTATTGGCACTCCCATTGCTCCTCTCACGACTAGTGCGGAGTCTTGTGATATTACTACCGCTTTGCTGAATCTTGTTATGAAAGATCAATTTTCTAGTACTTCTAATGAGGATGTCGCGTCCCATCTTAACACATTCGTGGAATTATGCGGTATGCCAAAGAAAAAAGATGTGGACAATGATGTTGTGAAGATGAAATTATTTCCATTTTCTATGCAAGATCATGCAAAAATTTGATTTTCCTGTTTGCCTCGCAATAGTATGATTCTTGGAACAAGTGCAAAGATGCTTTTATTACTAAATATTTTCCGCCCACAAGAAATATTTCCCTTAGAACCCAGATCATGAATTTCAAGGAAGTTGAACATGAGCATGCTGCACAATCTTGGGAAAGGATGAAAATTATGCTTAGGAATTGCCCAACTCGTGGGTTAAATCTTTGGATGATTATACACAATTTTTATGCGGGGTTTAATTTTGTTTCTCGTAATCTTTTAGATTCCGCCACGGGTGGTACTTTTATGGAAATTACTTTGGCTGAAGCCACCAGATTTCTTGATAATATTATGGAAAATTATTCACAATGGCATACATACATAGCTCCAAGTAGTAAAAAGTTAATTCAGTTGAAGAAATTTCTTATTTGAGTGAAGAAGTTGATGCTCTTATGAAATTGGTTGCTAATAAAAGTGCTCCCATTGATTTTAATGATGTCCCTTTGTATACTTTGATTGAGCAAAATAGTGATGTCGTAGATGTGAATTTTATCTCGCAAAACAATTCAACAACAACGCTTATAGAGGTAATTTTAATCCTACGCCTTTTCCTAGCAATTCCTCTAATAATTATGGTAATCCTTCTTATAATAATAGGAACACCTCTGATCTTGAGAATCATATTAAAGAATTTATCAACACTCAAAAGGTTTTCAATGCTACAATGGAAGAAAAGTTGAATAAGATTGATGATTTGTTTAGAAGTGTTGATATAATTTCACATGATGTAGAAAATCTCAAGATGAAATTTTTTGTTCCTAAGGTTGAGTAATCAATTAAAGTTCTTTATGTTTCTATGGATGAAAGTAAGAAAAGAACCGCTATTCTTAGAGCTAGAAGAGATTTTTAGAAAAAGCGTTTTCCAGTGATTGCTTTCATAAAAGTGACGAAGATCTTAAAATGATTGGTGTTTCTTCTATTGATTCCTTTTTTTAGTAAAATTGATATTGGTGATAAAGGGACTGGAGAAGAGTCAACTTTAGCTAGAAGGCGTCTCGATAATTCGGAGTGTGAAAATCTTGTTGAGAAAATTGATAAAAGTGGGTTTGAGGAGGTCAAAACTTTAACTAGTAATGTGCCCACTCTTTTGGATTACAAAGACTTTAATTATGATAGTTGATATTTGATTGATTGTATTTCTTTGTTGCAATCCATGATGAATTCACCCCATGCTTATGAACAAAATAAAGCTTTTACTAAACATATTGTTGATGCTTTGATGAAAGCTTTGGAAGAAAAATTGGAATTAGAAGTTTCAATTCTTCAGAAATTGCCTGATGAGTGGAAACCTACTATCAAAGTCAATATTAATAATTATGAGTGTTTTTCTTTATGTTACTTGGGTGCTAGTGTTTCTATAATTCCGAAATCTTTATGTGATGTTCTTGGTCTTACCGATATTGAAGTGTGTTCTTTAAATTTGCACTTGGCGGATGCTACTATTAAAAATCCTATGGGAAGAATTAATGATGTTCTTATTCTTGCAAATAGGAATTATGTGCCCATAGATTTTATTGTTCTTGATATTGATTGCAATCTGTCTTGTCCAATTATTCTTGGTAGACCATTTTTACGTACTATTGGTGCCGTGCTTGATATGAAAGAAGGCAATATTAAATTTAAATTTCCACTAAGGAAGGGTATGGAACACTTCCCTAGTACAATAATTAGGCCACCTTATGAATCATTCATGAGGGCATCTCATGGATCTAGAAACAAAGATGACAATACTTAGATCCTTGCTTTATGCCTAGCTAGGGGCGTAAAACGATAGCGCTTGTTGGAAGGCAACGCAATGAATAAGAATTATTTTTGATTTCTGTTCTTGAGTGTTTGATCAATTATGCTACTATTGTGATTGTGTTTTTGTGTTTTAATTAGTGTTTCTGCCAAGCAAAGCCTTTAGGATCTTCCTGGGTGATAGTTGACTTGATCTTGCTGAAAAACAGAAAATTTTGCGCTCACGAAAGTAATTCTCATTTTAACAGGAGTGTGATAAAATACCAATTATTCAAACAAAAGATTAATGTACAAATTTCTCACATGTTCCTAATTTTGCAGAATTTTTTGAGTTACAGAAGTATTCTAAATATCCAGATTGTTATAGACTGTTCTGTTTTTGACAGATTCTATTTTCTTTGTGTTGTTTGCTTGTTTTGATGATTCTATGCTTTTCTTTGAAGAGTTTTTGCCATAGAAAAGTTGGAATATAGTAGATATAATGCAAGGATAAAATATGAATGGGTTTGCAACAGTACTTATAGTAGTGATTTTTTTTCTTATACTAACGGATCTCACGAAGGTTTTGTTGAGTTTTGTGTGATTGAAGTTTTCAAGTTTTGGGTGATGTTACGATGGATGAAAGAATAAGGAGTAAGAAGGGCCTAAGCTTGGGGATGCCCATGGAATCCCAAGCTATTATCCAAAGTGAAGCAAGCAACTAAGCTTGGGGATGCCCGAGTGGCATCCCCTCTTTCTTCTAACGACCATCGGTATTTTGCTCGGAACTATATTTTTATTCGTCACATAGTATGAGTTTTGCTTGGAGCGCTTGTATGGTATGAGTCTTTGCTTGTTTTTCTTTGTGTTTTAACTCTTTAATCCTTGCTTTACACACCTATTTTAGAGAGCCAAAATTATGCCATGACTTATTAGAATTGCTCTCTATGCTTCACTTAAATCTTTATGAGCTATGGAATTGCTCTAGTGCTTCACTTATATCTTTTTGAGCACGGTGTGCTTTGTTATTTTTGAAAAAATGCTCTCATGCTTAACTTAGATTTATTTGAGAGTTAGTAATTTTTTAATAAATTCTCTCTTGCTTCACTAAAATTAATTTGAGAGAAAGAAATATTATGCTCATGACCTTCACTTATATTTGTTTGAGCTTATCAAAAGCAACACATGAAAATTAGTTACAAAGTGTTAGATATCAAAGAAGGATATAATAAAAACTTTCATGAAGATCATTAGACAAAATAAACTTGATTCCTTGTAATAGTTTTGAGATATGATGATGTGATATGTGAGTCATGTTGATGAGTAATTATGCTTTAGTAAGAATATTGGTGTTAAGGTTTGTGATTCCATATGCAAGCACAAAAGGCAATAGTTATGCAATGAAATCACATCCTACTTGTGGTCATTATTAGGTGTTAATTATGCTTAATGCTCGCTTATGAGATTATTCGTTTCTTGGTTGGTCCCTTCTCAATCTTTTGCTAGCCTTCATTTTGCACTAAGTATGATCACTACTTGTGCATCCAAAATCCTTAAACCAGTTTTGCCACATGAGTCCACCATACCTACCTATATGTGGTATTCTTTTGCCGTTCTAAGAAAATTTGTATCTGCCATGTCTAATTTTCAAAATAAATTTCTTTTTTTTGTGCTCGTACCGCTCATGAATCGGTAGGGGGTGGCTAATATATATTTCCATGCTAGATATTTTATTCTCACGATGAGTGTTTATTCACTTGTCATTGCACGAGAGTAAGGAAAAGGTATTAGGGATGCCCAGTCCCGAAATGAAAAATGAATTTAATTTAGGTTGTCAAATAATAAATTCCTTGGGAAGTGTTGGTATGAAAGACACCCGTGGATATGGCTAGCCATGGAAAGTGAAAGTATGGTGGAAAAGGAATAAACTTTAATTTCTATTTGGAAACTGCCTATGATATATCTAGCATGGAAAGTATAGGGAACTTCTCGATCGTTCTCATTGACAGGAAAAGCATGCCTCCCAAAATGTTTTATCTCTATGTTTTTTGCTTTGAGCTCTGGCACCTCCGGAAATCCCTACTTACCTCCGCGAAGGGCCTTTCTTTTATTTTATGCAATTTTTATTTTTAATTTGAGTCTCCATCTTCTCTTATAAAGCACCAACTAGGGGACACTATGATCGTACTTGAGCATTGGGTGTAGTTAATATGCGAGTGTGTTTCATGAATGGATCAATGATTGAGCATGATGGGCTAGGTATAACTTATTTTAGCGTTGATATTTTGAAAGACATGGTTGCTTGTTGATATGCTTGAGTATTTAAGTCTCATGTAAAAACTAGACTATTGCTTTGAACCATATAAAAAGTCCACATGTCCATGCTATAATGAAAAGAATATGAGATGAGCATGTTAGGCAACATTCCACATCAAAAATTATGTTTTTATCATTTACCTACTCGAGGATGAGAAAGTATTAAGCTTGGGGATGCTGATACATCTCCAACATATCTATAATTTTTGATTGTTCCATGCTGTCATATTATCATTGAGGGAGTCCTGGATTAGGGGGTGTCCGGATGGCCGGTCTATACCTTCAGCCGGACTCCTGGACTATGAAGATAAAAGATTGAAGACTTCGTCCCGTGTCCGGAAGGGACTTTCCTTGGCGTGGAAGGCAAGCTTGGCGATATGGATATACAGATCTCCTTCCATTATAAACGACTTTGTGTAACCCCAACCCTCTCCGATGTCTATATAAACCGGAGGGTTTTAGTCCGTAGGACAACATACACAACAACAATCATACCATAGGCTAGCTTCTAGGGTTTAGCCTCTTGGATCTCATGGTAGATCTACTCTTGTACTACCCATATCATCAATATTAATCAAGCAGGACATAGGGTTTTACCTCCATCGAGAGGGCCTGAACCTGGGTAAAACTTTGTGTCCCTTGCCTCCTGTTACCATCCGGCCTAGACGCACAGTTCGGGACCCCCTACCCGAGATCCGCCGGTTTTGACACCGACATTGGTGCTTTCATTGAGAGTTCCTCTGTGTCGTCGTCGTCAGGCTCGATGGCTCCTACGATCATCAATAGCGATGCAGTCCACGGTGATACCTTCCTCCCCGGACAGATTTTCATCTTCGACGGCTTCGCACTACAGGCCAATTCACTTGTCCATCTGGAGAAGATCGAAAGCTACGCCCCTGGCCGTTAGGTTAGATTTGAAAGTTTAAACTACACGACTGACATCCGCGGGGACTTGATCTTCAATGGATTCGAGCAACTACCGAGCGCTCCGCACTGTCATGACAAGCATGATCTAGCTCTGCTGCCGAACAGTGCCCTGGAGGCCGCACCCGCATTGGCTTCGACCTTTAATTCGTAGCCAACTGCACCGATCGAGGATGGGTGGTTGGACGCTGCCTCGGGGGCTCTAATCCCAACGGCAATTGAGCCGAACACCAGCCCCGCACGCTGCGAGACTCGTGACTCCAAGAAGCCGGACTCCTCTCCGGACTCCGAACCCTCCGCGCCCCTGCCGATCGAATCCGATTGGGCGCCGATCATGGAGTTTACTGCTGCGGACGTCTTTCAGCACTTGCCTTTCGGCGATATTCTGAAGACACTAAAGACGCTCTCTTTATCAGGAGAGCCCTGGCCGAACTACGGTCAGCAAGGTTGGGATACAGACGATGAAGAAATTCAAAGCCCACCCACCACCCACTTTGTAGCCACTGTCGATGATTTAACCGACATGCTCGACTTCTACTCTGAAGACATCGACGGTATGGACACCGATGAAGGAGACAATGAAGAACCAGCGCCCATTAGGCCCCCGAGCGCCACCTCGTCATATGACGTATACATGGTGGACGCACCAAAGATGATGACAAGGAGCGGAAGGACGCACCGAAGGCCTGTTCCCTCGAAAAGCAGTCAAAGCGGTGATGCAAGCGCCGCCCCAAATCCCGCCTCGATAGAAATAGCGATCGCACAGACCCAGCGCTGGAGCAGGGCGAACCGCTGCCGGACAACGGTAATCCGGATAACCAAACCGAACAAACAAATTCTATCAAGGATAATGGTCCGGACGACATAACGCCGGACAGGCACCCGGAGTAGCAGAATACCCGTAAAAGGCTTGTTGCCACCGCAAGGAGTCTGAAAAAGCAGAAGCAAAGGCTCAAGGCTGCACAAGACACACTCCAAATCAGATGGAGTAAAATGCTCAACACAGCAGTGATGTACGGCGACAATCGCCCCTCCAAGAGCTACCCAAAGCGGAAGCTGCTACCTGAATTTGATGAGGATGCCTCAGACCCCCCACAACCAAATATCAAAGCAGCCACCTGGTCGGATAGACGACCCCTCTATCAACACAGAGCGGCATACAACGCCACTCATAATACAACACGCGACCCATGCGAGGGCTCGCACCCAAAGGACGATGCAACAAGATCCATCTATGGACCATGCAAGCGCCCCCCAGCATACAATGCAACACAACAAACATCCGAACAACGCGGTACACCCAGCTACAGGGGTGCCGCACACCCCCTATGTTTCACTGATGAGGTGCTGGACCATGAATTTCCAGAGGGATTCAAACCCGTAAACATAGAGACATACGACAGAACAACAGACCCAGGGGTCTAGATTGAGGACTACATCCTTCACATCCATATGGCTCGAGGAGATAATCTCCACGCCATCAAGTACTTACCCCTCAAGCTCAAAGGGCCGGCTCATCACTGGCTTAAAGGCCTCCCCGAAAGCTCCATTGGAAGTTGGGAAGAGCTCGAAGACGCCTTTCGGGCAAATTTTCAAGGGACTTATGTCCGACCTCCGGATGCGGACGATTTGACTCATATGACTCAACAGCCCGGAGAGTCAGCCCGAAAGCTTTGGAACATGTTTCTTACTAAAAAGAACCAGATTGTCGACTGTTCGGATGCCGAAGCCTTGGCAGCTTTCAAGCACAACGTTCGTGAAGAATGGCTCGCCAGACACCTCGGCCAAAATAAGCCGAGAACGATGGCCGCATTAACAAACCTCATGACCCGCTTTTGCACGGGTGAGGACAGCTGGCTAGCCAGATGCAGCACCAGCGACCCCAGTACATCTGAAGTTAGAGATGGAAACGGGAAATCATGGCGCAACAGCAATAACAAGCGCCGGAATAAAGAAGACGGCACGAAGGGCACGGCAGTAAATGCCGGATTCAAAAGCTCTCGGCCAGGTCAAAAATCACCCACTAAAGGCACCAGGGATGAACTGTCCAGCCTCAGCAAAATTCTGGACCAAGTATGTCAGATCCATAGTACCCCTAGCAAACATGCTAATCATACCCACAGAGAATGTTGGGTCTTCAAGCAGTCCGGCAAGCTCAACGCCGTACACAAGGGGGAGGATACACCAAGTGAAGACGAGGACGAGCCTCCCAAGCAAGACACGGGGGAACAAAAGAAATTTCCACTGGAAGTCCAAACAGTAAACGTGTTACACGTGATCAAGGGAAAAAACAATGCACCACTCCTAGGAAAATATACCCAAGTGCCTGTCACCGCGAAGACCTGCCACTGGCCGTCTCAACCGATCACTTTCGACCATCACGATTACTCAGCAAGTATCCGACACGCAGGATGGGCTGCCCTGGTATTAGACCCAGTAATTGCCGGATATCACTTCACGCGAGTCTTGATGGACGGCGGCAGCAGCCTAAACCTAATATATCAGGATACAATCCGCGGGATGGGGTTAGACCCAACACAAATTCGCCATAGCAATACTACCTTTAAAGGAGTAATGCCAGGCCCAGGGGCTCGTTGTACGGGTTCCCTCCTACTATAACTTCCGTCGCGAGCATTTAACCTTCCACATTGCTCCGTTTCAAAGTGGCTATCAAGCACTGCTCGGACGAGAAGCTTTCGCTCGCTTTAATGCAATACCACACTACGCCTTCCTCACACTCAAGATGCCCGGTCCACGTGGCATCATTTCAGTGCACGGAAATATCAAGCGATCTCTGCGCGCCAAAGAGAGTGAGGCTGCCTGGGCAGCCGCACACTAAAGGCGCCCGGACTAGCAAAAGCATCCAATAGGTCGTCAAGACCTCAGACACAACTAATCGAGTCCGGCGCCGCTACTTATACCGAATAAATGGTCACACCCCTATTTGTCAATACAAGGGGCTCAACGCACGCAGACAAGTGGCAATTTCTTCTCATCTTGAATTATACATGGTTTCTTTAAAACTATCTTTTTGCACGACAACCTTTTTCACCTAAATTCCTCTCTTTTACAGACGATCATCGTGCTACACCCGTCCAGGATACGGCACAACGAAGACACAGGCGCAGACATGCAGTAGGGACCCGCTCCAAGGATTCTTTTCAGATTAAGACCCTGCGTAAACCTTTTTTACTGTCTCTTGTTGATACACATCCACCGTCGAGAAGGATGCTGACGTCTTGGCATGTGGCCACGCCAGAACAATGCACGTACCTGTACACAAGGGGCTTCTTACAAAGGCCATTACTTAGGCCCGGTTTATACCACAAAGACCGAATACCTTAGGGAGTGCTCGGCGTCGCGAGTTTGGCCCTATATGCATCAGCTCCGAATCATTGTCTTTGGTCAAATGTTGGGTTTGCCCAGCTCCTGTGTTTTGGTGCCTTACGTTCCGCTTTACCGGCTAAGGTAGCACCAGGAGAACTACTACGATTGTGCCCTGGTTCATCCGGACGAGCACCTCAGTAGAGAAAGCCGAAAACTAACTGTCATGATATAGTGTGAGACTGGTCAACCACTCGATGACCTGTTGGAATGTTAGAATTCCTCCGCCTTAATGAAGGGTCGTTTTCCGGCCAGGCATGTATGCACCCCGGGATCGGGAGAGTGCGGAGCCACCAGGGGCTATCTAGTAGCCCCACTGTCAAACTCCTATGGCTATGTGAAAGTGCTAAAGCATTATAGTCCGGTTGCCTCGCTCGCTCGGCTATCACCTCCTTAATAGGACCAAGGCATTGGGTTAAGTGTGAACGCGTGTTTTTGCAAGCACCTCGGCATTATATGCGTGGGGGTTGAAGCCGAGGACTGCAATCTTTCAGGTTATACACATGTATACATAAACGGCTGCCCAGGAGGCATCATATTACTTTCAGGCAAAAGTATAAAAATAGCCTTATAAAAATCTATAAAAGCATTTCGCTTACAATGAGATTACATATCATTCAAACATAATATTTTTTGAGCACTGGGTCTCTATCAAACGAGCACCCTCAAGAACTTCCTCAAAGTAGTGCTCAGCAGCCCTTCGACCTATGGCCGAATCCCGCGCTGCAACAGTGGTGGCATCCATCTCCGCCCAGCATGCTTTAACACGGGCAAAGGCCATCCGTGCGCCCTCTATGCACGCCGACCTCTTCATCACATTAATGCACGGCACCACGTCAAGGAACTGCTGCACCAAGCTGAAATAGCTAATCGGTTTTGTCCTTTCCGTCCATAGCTGATCCACAACAGACCTCGTGGAGAGTCCGGACAACCTATTTAGTTTGGCCCATTCGGCTAATTGGCCAGACAGCTCGGGAGAATGGAATTGTCTCCAAAATAGCTGGTCTACTTCATGGTCCGTCTGACCCTGGAAGTACTTGGCCGCATCGGCAGCGCTCGTTGCCAAATCCATATACACATCCTCCAAACTCCACAACCGATCCAGAGGGGCATACCGTGGATCTCCGAACATCCTCCGCAGCATAAAGGATTTCCCAGCTACAATATCCCCGGCTTCCCGCATCTCCTCCTTCTTTGCCCTGATAGCAGAGCGGAGGTCTTTTCCCGTCGCAGCAGCCTTCTCAAGGTCCAATGCCTTCGCCTGGTTTTCCTTTTCAAGAACCCGGCAACGGTCGGCGGCGGCTTTTAATTCCATGGCCATCTTGGCCATCTTATCTCAGCTCTCGCCATGCGCGGCCTTCTCGGCTTGCAACTCTTCGACCGCCTTCAAAGTAGCTGCGTTACCCAACCTCGCTTGTTCCTTGGCTCGGGCAAGTTCTGCCCGCAAGGCTTCAACAGTGGCAGCTCCATCTACAGTCACAACATATTAAAGATACTGGCATCATGCTACTCTTCCTATGTGGCGTTTACCAGATAATGACACTTACCCTGTGCCTCGTCAAGACTTTTGTTAACAAGCTCGATGTCGGCGTCTGCCGCATCCAACTGCCATTCTAAATAGGCAAACTCGCTAGTCCGGCTAGCCACTGGAGCTTCCATCACCTGCACATAGAGGAAGTATGGTTATTACCTGGGAATATGATCCTCTGTTCGTCATCGTTTCCGACGATGACTAAAGTCTCAGGGGCTACTATCTACACAGGGCACACCTAGCATGTGCAGGACTATCATACATTATTTTACCTACCTCAAAGCCTGTCAGTAGACTCATAAAAGCTTTATGCAATCCGCTTTCGGCAGATGAGATTCTCTCCATCACCGTATTCATCAGCACATGATGTTCATCTGAGATGGCCGCTCGCCCCACCAACTCCCTCAGAACATCCGATCGCACACTAGATGGTGCTGGACTCTTTTGTCTGCTCTCTTCGGGAGCCGGACACTGGGAGCTTCAGGGGTCAACGGGATTATCTTCTGGCCTCGCCGGACTCGGAGAGGCCCTCCGCGACGACACTTCAGGGTCGCCTACTTCCGGAGCGGAGGAGTCCGGAGGAGGCGTTTCGCTCTCCCTCATCTCTGGAAGAAGATCCCCCGAAGACGAGCTCATTTGAGAGGGGCTAAGGCCCGAACTGCAAAGATATATGTGGTGGTTATTTTCTCAGAAGAAAAAGATGGCATATCTGTACTATTAAAGTATTTCGGGTCACTTACGACTCATGGGAGAATTGATCCCCCTGCGGACTTTGTGCGGCAACAGCACCCCGCAAGGTAGGACCCTTTGTGGGAGACTTATTCTCCCATTTGGAAGCTTCAACTTCCGAATCCCCGGGCGCAGTCCTTTTCCTCCTCCGGTCGTCTTCTTTCATGGAGACGCTCGCTCCCTCGGTTAGAATGGGCAGCGTTGGAGGCCCGCGTCCGCCCGTATTATCCTCCCCGGTATCTTCCTTCAAGGGCTCCGGGCATGGTGCGACCTGGAGCATCTTTTCCAGTACCGGATTTTCTAAACCCTCAAGGAGGGGGGCGAACACCGAATCAACTTCGCCTTCGTTAGCCAGTCCTGGTCAAAAAGTGAACTCTCAGAGATAACTTTGTAACAAATGAGAGATGGTATGTTCGGCCGGAAGATTCCTTACCTGTTCGGCGGCATGGTTACTGCTCAGGCCCACGTCCTCGGTGATTTCCGGACACTCTATTTGAGGTCCGAAGAATAACTTGTACATCTCCTCGTGCGTCAGGCCGAGGAAATTTTGAATGACACGCGGTCCCTCGGGATTGAACTCCCACAAGCGAAGGGGCCGGCGTTTGCAAGGCTGGACTTGACGGACCAGCATAACTTGTATTACCGCAACCAAACTGAAATCTCCATTAAAGAGATCTCGAATGCGGCTTTGCAACATAAGCACGTCCTTGGTTGGACCCCTACTCAGTCCTCTACTAATCCATGACATCAGTTATGGTGGAGGGCCCGAGCGGAAAACGGGGGCGGCCACACTTGGCACTTCTAGGAGCCGTGATGTAGAACCACTCCTGTTGCCACAATTCAGACACCTCTGGAATGGAACCTTTGGGCCATGAAGCTCCCGTCATCTTGCGTATTGAGGCACCTCCACACGGCGCATGTTGCCCCTCGATCATCTTTGGCTTTACTTCAAAAGTCTTGAGCCATAGGCCAAAGTGACGGGTAACCCGGAGAAAGGCCTCGCACACAACAATAAATGTCGTGATATGAAGAAAGGAGTCCGGAGCTAGATCATGGAAATCTAGCCCGTAATAAAACATCAAGCCCCTGACGAAAGGATTCAGAGCAAGGCCTAGACCTCGGAGAAAGTGGGAGACGAACACGATGCTCTCGTTGGGTTCGGGGGAGGGGACGGCCTGCCCCCGGGGAGGCAGCCGATGCAAAATCTTGGCGGTCAGATATCTGGCCTCCCTCAACTTTTTGATGTCTTCTTCCGTGACGGAGGAAGGCACCCATCGGCCTTGAGGGCTAGATCCGGACATGACTAAAGGTTCGGAGCACCTGACCTGAACATTGGGCGTTTGAGCTTGAGGTGGGGGAAGGATTCGATTGAGCACGGGAGGGAAAAATAAAAGCCTTGTCCCTTTATAAAGAGGGTGAATATCAAGTGTCCTCTACGTGTCCGTTTGGACTTGCCTATAATCTAGGAGTCCTAGAAGCGGTTGGGTTACCCACGCCCGTATTGATGAGAATCCCGGAATAAGGGGACACGATCTCTGCTTTAACAAGACGTGCCAAGGAAACCGCCTCGCATGATGCGCTGGGGTGGGATAATGAAACGACTCGGATAAAGGCTTGGCCGTGGTGTGTCACACTACGGAATACGTCAGCAGATTAGATTTGTGTAAATGTTATTCTCTCTATGGCAATATGTGGAAACTTATTTTGCAGAGTCGGACACTATATTTGTGTTCAAAATCTTCTATGAAGTACTTGGAGGAGGAACCCACCTTGCAATGCCGAAGACAATCTGCACGCCGGACTTGTCATCATTGAAGCCTGGTTTAGGGGCTACTAAGGGAGTCCTGGATTAGGGGGTGTCCGGATGGCCGGACTATACCTTAAGCCGGACTCCTGGATTATGAAGATACAAGATTGAAGACTTCGTCCCGTGTTCGGAAGGGACTTTCCTTGGCGTGGAAGGCAAGCTTGGCGATACGGATATACAGATCTCCTACCATTATAACTGACTTTGTGTAACCCTAACCCTCTCCGGTGTCTATATAAACCTGAGGGTTTTAGTCCGTAGGACAACATACACAACAACAATCATACCATAGGCTAGCTTCTAGGGTTTAGCCTCTTTGATCTCGTGGTAGATCTACTCTTGTACTACCCATATCATCAATATTAATCAAGCAGGACGTAGGGTTTTACCTCCATCGAGAGGGCCTGAACCTGGGTAAAACTTCGTGTCCCTTGCCTCCTGTTACCATCCGGCCTAGACACACAGTTCGGGACCCCCTACCCGAGATCCGCCGGTTTTGACATTGCAATCATTGTTGGATGTTTTACAATCATTTCATAGTCATTTTATATCATTTTTTGGTACTAACCTATTGACATAGTGCCAAGTGTCAGTTGCTGTTTTCTGCATGTTTTTTACATCGCAGAAAATCAATATCAAACGGAGTCCAAACGCAGCGAAACTTTTTGTGGATTTTTTTGGACCAGAAGACATCCAATGGGCTAGAGAAGCACTTGGGGGTGCTTTGAGGGGAGCACAAGACACCAGGGCGCGCTTGGAGGCCCAGGCGCGCCCTGGTGGGTTGTGCCCACATCGGTTGCCTCCTGAACCGCTTCTTTACTCTATAAATACCCCAATATTCCAGAAAACCTAGGGGAGTCGACAAAAATCAATTCTAGCCACCGCAAGTTCCAGAAACACCAAATCCAATCTTGACACCATCACGGAAGGATGCATCATGTCCATTGGGGCCTCTCTGATGATGCGTGAGTGGTTCTTTGTAGACCTTCGGGTCCGTAGTTAGTAGCTAGATGGCTTTTTCTCTCTCATTTGATTCTCAAAAGAATGGTCTCTTGAAGATCCGTATTATGTAATTATTTTTGCGGTGTGTTTGTTGGGATTCGATGAACTTTGAGTTTATGATCAGATCTATATTTTTATCCATGAAAGTTATTTGAGTATTCTTTGATCTCTTATATGCATGATTTCTTATAGCCTCGTATTTATTCTCCAATATTTGGGTTTTGTTTGGGAAACTTGATCTTTTTATCTTGCAATGGGAAGAGGTGCTTTGTGATGGGTTCGATCTTATGTTGCTTAATCCCAGTGATAGAAGGGGAAACGATACATATGTATAGTTTCCATTAAGGATAACAAGATGGGGTCTATTTCTAGATAAATAGATCTTGTCTACATCATGTCATCGTTCTTATTGCATTACTCTGTTTCTCCATGAACTTAATACACTAGATGGATGCTGGATAGCGGTCGATGTGTGGAGTAATAGTAGTAGATGCAACCAGGAGTCAGTCTACTAATCTTGGACGTGATGCTTATATAATGATCATTTCCTGGATATCGTCATGGTTATTTGAAGTTTGATCAATTGCCCAACAGTAATTCGTTTACCCACCATTTGCTAATTTTCTTGAGAGAAGTCACTAGTGAAACCTACGGCCCCCTGGTCTCTTCTTTATTATATTTGCCTTTGCGATCTATTTTCCTTTGCTTTTTATTTTTAGATCTATTAAACCAAAAATACAGAAATACCTTGCTGCAATTTATTTTATTTTGCGTTCGATCTATCAACTTATTACAACTTTCTCACATCCTTTGCCTATTTCTGGCGCCGTTACCCGAAAGGGATTGACAACCCCTTTAATACGTCGGGTTGTGACTATTTGTTATTAGTGTGCAGGTGATGTTTACATAGTGTTTCTTGGTTCTCCTACTGGTTCGATAACCTTGGTCTCATCACTGAGGGAAATACCTACCGTTGTCGTGTTGTATCATCCCTTCCTCTTTGGGGAAATACCGACGTAGTTCTAGCAGACATCAATACCTAGCAGCCCTACCTGCAGAATATTTACACCAAGGGGAAATATAGTGATTACAAGAGTCTCTGAAGTCATTGATTTAGAAAACAGAGTGTGGGATTAACAATTATTAAATGATATTTTTTGGCCAATAGATGTGCAACACATTATGAAAATTCCTCTAGCTCTGGGGATGATGGAAGATTTGGTTTCATGGCACCTTAATATGATTGGAATTTTCTCAGTGAAATCGGCATACCATGAAGAGTGGGGGCATCAGCATGGACGAAAGTTGAGGATGACGAACTCATTACAAGCCTCAAGTACTAGTCAAATCTGGCGTGCCATTTGGAAATTGCGTGTGCCATCAAAAATTAAAATCCATATTTTGAGAACTTTACTAGGAGATATTCCTTGCCATGGGGTTTTAGCTAATTAATAGACACATGATTACAACCTCCCAGTGTCCACTTTGTAGTTCGGACTGTGAGAGGAACAGGCATGCCATGTTTCTATGCCCGAGGGTAAAGGAAATTTGGCAAATTCTTGGTCTACAGGAGCTGGCAAATGAAGTTTGCACAGTAGGGAGAGATGGAGGTTTGGTCCTGCCTTATCTTCTTTTATCCAATAGTACTACATGTCCGCTGGTGGCTTTTCAGCGGAATGATTTAGTAGCCACAACTATCTGGTACACATGGTGGGAATGACGCAAATACACGCTGATACATCTCCAACGTATCTATACTTTTTGATTGCTCCATGCTATTATATTATCTATTTTGGATGTCAATGGGCTTTATTTTACACTTTTATATCATTTTTGGGACTAACCTACTAACCGGGGGCCAGCCCAAATTGTTGTTTTTTGCCTATTTTAGGGTTTCGAAGAAAAGGAATATCAAACGGAATGAAACCTTCGGGAATGTGATTTTCTCAACAAACATGATCCAGGAGACTTGGAGTGGGCGTCAAGAAACAACGAAGGAAGCCACGAGGAAGGGGGACGCGCCTACCCCCCTGGGCGCCCCCACCCTCATGGGCCCCCCGTTGCTCCACTGATGTACTTCTTCCTCCTATATATATCAACGTACCCCCCCAAACATCCAGGATCACCATGAAAACCTAATTCCACCGCCTCAACCTTCTGTACCCGAGAGATCCCATCTCGGGGCCTTTTCCGGAGCTCCACCGGAGGGGGCATTGATCACGGAGGGCCTCTACATCAACTCCATGGCCTCTCTGGTGATGTGTGAGTAGTTTACTTCAGACCTACAAGTCCATAGTTGTTAGCTAGATGGCTTCTTCTCTCTCTTTGGATCTCAATACAAAGTACTCCTCGATCTTCTTGGAGCTCTATTCGATGTAATCTTCTTTTTGCGGTGTGTTTGTCGAGATCCGATGAATTGTGGGTTTATGATCCAGTTTATCTATGAATAATATTTGATTCTCCTCTGAAATCTTTTATGTATGATTGGTTTATATTTGCATGTCTCTTCGAATTATCAGTTTGGTTTGGCCTACTAGATTGATCTTTCTTGCAATGGGAGATGTGCTTAGCTTTGGGTTCAATCTTGCGGTGCTCAGTCCCAGTGACAGAAAGGGAAACAACACGTATTGTATTGTTGCCATCGAGGATAAAAAGATGGAGTTTATATCATATTGCATGAGTTTATCCCTTTACATCATGTCATATTCCTTAAAGAATTACTCTTTTCTTATGAACTTAATACTCTAGATGCATGCTTGATAGCGGTCGATGTGTGGAGTAATAGTTGTAGATGCAAAATCGTTTTGGTTTACTTGTCGCGGACGTGATGCCTATATACATGATAATACCTGGATATTCTCATAACTATGCTCAATTCTATCAATTGCTTGACAGTAATTCGGTCACCCACCGTAATACTTATGCTCTTGAGAGAAGCCACTAGTGAAACCTATGGCCCCCGAGTCTATCTTCCATCATATTAATCTTCCAACACTAAGTTATTTCCTTTGCCGTCTATTTTACTTTGCATCTTTATTTCTCTTTATCATAAAAATACCAAAAATATTATCTTATCATATCTATCAGATCTCACTCTTGTAAGTGACCGTGAAGGGCTTGACAACCTCTTTATCGTGTTGGTTGCGAGGTTCTTATTTGTTTGTGTAGGTGCGTGGGACTTGAGCATGATCTCCTATTGGATTGATACCTTGGTTCTCAAAAACTGAGGGCAATACTTACGCTACTTTGCTGCATCACCCATTCCTCTTCAAGGGAAAACCAACGTAGTGCTCAAGAGGTAGCAAGAAGGATTTCTGGCGCCGTTGCCGGGGAGATTCGCGCCAAGTCAAGTCAAGATTTGACTCCCAACAATGAGTCATTTCATGTGTCGTTGCCAAGTCAAGACATACCTAGTACCCATCACAAACTCTTATCCCTCGCATTACATTATTTGCCATTTGCCTCTCGTTTTCCTGTCCCCCACTTCAACCTTGCCGTTTTATTCGCCCTCTCTCTCCGTTCCCCTTCTCTTTCCCTATTTGCCTCTTTTGCCCGTTTCTTGTTTGCTTGTGTGTTGGATTGCTTGCTTGTCAAGATGGCTCAAGATAATACTAAATTGTGTGACTTTGCCAATACCAACAACAATGATTTTCTTAGCACTCCGATTGCTCCTCCTACCGATGCTGAATCTTGTAAAATTAATGCTACTTTGTTGAATCTTGTCATGAAAGATCAATTCGCCGGCCTTCCTAGTGAAGATGCCACTACCCATCTAAACAACTTTGTTGATTTGTGTGATATGCAAAAGAACAAATATGTGGATAATGATATTGTTAAACTTAAGCTATTTCCGTTTTCGCTTAGAGATCATGCTAAAGCTCGGTTTTCGTCTTTGCCTAAAAATAGTATTGATTCATGGAATAAGTGCAAATATGCTTTTATCTCTAAGTATTTTCCTCCCGCTAAGATCATCTCTCTTAGAAATGATATTATGAATTTTAAGCAACTTGATCATGAATATGTTGCACAATCTTGGGAAAGGATGAAATTAATGATACGTAATTGCCCTACACATGGTTTGAATCTTTGGATGATTATACAAAACTTTTATGCCTGATTGAATTTTGCTTCTAGAAATCTTTTAGATTCGGCCGCGGGAGGCACTTTTATGGAAATCACTTTAGGATAAACTACTAAACTCCTAGATAATATTATGGTTAATTATTCTCAATGGCACACCGAAAGATCTACTAATAAAAAAGTGCATGCAATTGAAGAGATTAATGTTTTGAGTGGAAAGATGGATGAACTTATGAAATTGTTTGCTAATAAGAGTGCTCCTACTAATCCTAATGATATGCCTTTGTCTACTTTGATTGAGAATAATAATGAATCTATGGGTGTGAATTTTGTTGGTAGGAATAATTTTGGTAACAACGCGTATAGAGGTAATTTTAATTCTTGGCCATTTCCTAGTAATTCCTCTAATAATTATGGTAATTCCTACAACAATTATTATGGAAATTTTCATAAGAGGCCCTCTGATTTTGAATCTAGTATTAAAGAATTTATTACATCGCAAAAGAGTTTCAATGCTTTGATTGAATAAAAATTGCTTAAGATTGATGAATTGGCTAGGAACGTGGATAGAATTTCTCTTGATGTTGATTATTTGAAACTTAGATCTATTCCAGCTAAGCATGATATCAATGAGTCTCTCGAATCCATGAGAATTTCCATTGATGAATGCAAAGAAAGAACCCCTAGGATGCGTGCTAAGAAAGATTGCTTTGTGAAAGCGTGTTCTTCTACTTTTCATGATAATAAGGATAAAGATCTAAAAGTTATTGATGTGTCCCCTATTAAATCTTTGTTTTGCAATATGAATCTTGATAATGATGGGACTGAAGATGAGCCACCTTTACATAGAAGGTGTTCCAAAAATTCAGAGTTTTAGATCTTGATGCAAAAATTGTTAAAAGTGGGATTGAAGAGGTTAAAACTTTAAATATCAATGAACCCACTATTTTGGATTTCAAGGAATTTAATTATGATAATTGCTCTTTGATAGATTGTATTTCCTTGTTGCAATCCGTGCTAAATTCTCCTCATGCTTATAGTCAAAATAAAGCTTTTACTAAACATATCGTTGATGCTTTGATGCAATCTTATGAAGAAAAACTTGAGTTGTAATTCTATCCCTAGGAAACTTTATGATGAGTGGGAACCTACAATAAAAATTAAAATTAAAGATCATGAGTGCTATGATTTGTGTGATTTGGGTGCTAGTGTTTCCACGATTCCAAAAACTTTGTGTGATTTGCTAGGTTTCCATGATTTTGATGATTGTTCTTTAAACTTGCACCTTGCGGATTCCACTATTAAGAAACCTATGGGAAGAATTAATGGTGTTCTTATTGTTGCAAATATGAACTATGTGCCCATAGATTTCATTGTTCTTGATATAGATTGCAATCCTTCATGTCCTATTATTCTTGGTAGACCTTTCCTTAGAATGATTGGTGCAATTATTGTTATGAAGGAAGGGAATATTAGATTTGAATTTCCGTTAAGTAAAGGAATGGAACACTTCCCGAGAAAGAAAATTAAATTACCATATGAATCTATTATGAGATCCACTTATGAATAGCCTACCAAAGATGGCAATACCTAGATCTATCGTTGCTTTTATGCCTAGCTAGGGGCGTTAAACGATAGTGCTTGTTGGGAGGGAACCCAATTTTATTTTTATTCCTTGCTTTTTGCTCCTGTTTAGTAATAAATAATTTATCTAGCCTATGTTTTGGTTGTGTTTGTGTTTAATTAGTTTTTGTGCCAAGTAGAACTGTTGGGAAGACTTGGGGAAAGTCTTTTTGATCTTGCTGTAAAAACAGGAACTTTAGCGCTCACGAGAATCGTTGTCATTTTATTTGGGAAGTTCTATTTAGTTAATTATTTTTGCATATGATTAACAGATAAATTCCTCACGTCTAGAAATTTATTTTAGAATTTTTGGGGTTCCAGAAGTTGCGTTAGCTACAGATTACTACAGACTGTTCTGTTTTTGACAGATTCTGTTTTTCATGTGTTGTTTGCTTATTTTGATGAATCTATGGCTAGTAAAAGAGTTTATAAACCATAGAGAAGTTGGAATACGGTAGGTTTAACACCAATATAAATAAAGAATGAATTCATTACAGTAACTTGAAGTGGTGTTTTTTATTCTTTCGCTAACGGAGCTCACGAGATCTTCTATTTTGAGTTTTGTGTTGTGAAGTTTTCAAGTTTTGGGTAAAGATTTGATGGATTATGGAACAAATAGTGGCAAGAGCCTAAGCTTGGGGATTCCCAGGGCACCCAAGGTAAAATTCAAGGACACCAAAAAGCCTAAGCTTGGGGATGCCCTGGAAGGCATCCTTTCTTTCGTCTTCGTCTATCGGTAACTTTACTTGGAGCTATATTTTTATTCACCACATGATATGTGTTTTGCTTGGAGCGTCTTGTATGATTTGAGTCTTTGATTTTTAGTTTACCACAATCATCCTTGTTGTACACACCTTTGATAGAGACTCACATGATTTGAAATTTATTAGAATACTCTATGTGCTTCACTGTAACTCCCACGATGCGGCTATATCTCCCACGTGTCGGGGCACGACTTAGAGGCATAACCGCATGGTAGGCATGTCGCAAGAGGGTAATCTTTACACATCCCATGTATTGAATAAGAAAGGGATAAAGAGTTGGCTTACAATTGCCACTTCACACAAATACAAGTTAAACATACATCATCCAGAATACAATCAAGGTCCGACTGCGGAACCAAAATAAAAGAAGAAAACCCCAAATGCTAGATCCCTGATCGTCCCAACTAGGCTCCACTACTGATCAATTGGAAAAGACACAACACAACAAACAAGATCTTCATCGAGTTCCCACTTGAGCTTAGTTGCGCCACCTGCACTAGTACCATCGGCACCTGCATCTGTTTGGAAGTATCTGTGAGTCACGGGGACTCAGCAATCTCACACCCTCGCGATCAAAACTATTTAAGCTTAAGGGTAGGAAAGGGTAGTGAGGTGGAGCTGCAGCAAAGCACTAAGCATATATGGTGGCTAACTTACGCAAATGAGAGCGAGAAGAGAAGCAAAGCACGGTCGAGAAGCTAAAAGTGATCAAGAAGTGATCCTCAAGCTACTTATATTCAAGCATAACACGAGACCGTGTTCTCTTCCTGGACTCCGTCGAAAAGAGACCATCACGGCTACACACGCGGTTGATTCATTTTTAATTAAGTTATGTGTCAGGTTTTCTACAACCGGATATTAACAAATTCCCATCTGCCCATAACCGCGAGCACGACTTTCGAAAGTTCAAAACCCTGCAGGGGTGTCCCAACTTAGACCATCACAAGCTCTCACGGTCAACGAAGGATATTCCTTCTCCCGGGAAGACCCGATCAGTCTTGGAATCCCGGTTACAAGACATTTCGACAATGGTAAAACAAGACCAGCAAAGCCTCCCGAATGTGCCGACAAATCCCGATAGGAGCTGCACATATCTCGTTCTCAGGGCACACCGGATGAACCAGACGTGGGGTTGGCATAGACCCTGGTTGCCCAGGGGGGCGCCGGACGTCGCTCAGGTTGGACCAACACTTAGAGAAGCACTGGCCCAGGGGTTTAAAATAAAGATGATCCTTGGGTCCGCGAAACCCAAGGGAAAAAGGCTTAGGTGGCAAATGGTAAAACAAAGGTTGGGCCTTGCTGGAGGAGTTTTATTCAAAGCAAACTTTCAAGGGGTTCCCATAACACCCAACTGCGTAAGGAATGCAAAATCATGGAACATAACACTGGTATGACGGAAACTAAGGCGGCAAGAGTGGAACAAAACACCAGGCATAAGGCTGAGCCTTCCGCCCTTTACCAAGTATATAGATGCATTAAAGTAAACAAGATATAATAATGATATCCCAACAAAATATACATGTTCCAACATGGAACAAACTTCATCTTCACCTGCAACTAGCAACACTATAAGAGGGGCTGAGCAAAGCGGTAACATAGCCAAACAACGGTTTGCTAGGAAAGGAGGGTTAGAGGCTTGACATGGCAATATGGGAGGCATGATATAGCAAGCGGTAGGTATCGTGACATAGCAATAGAGTGAACAACTAGCAAGCAAAGATAGAAGTGATTTCGAGGGTATGGTCATCTTGCCTGAGATCCCGCAAGGAAGAAGAACGAGTCCATGAAGAAGACAAACGGACGTAGTCGAACGAATCCTCACAAACGGGACGTTATCGGAACTAACCTGAAGAAGCAACACCGGAAAGAAGCAAACAACATAGTAAACAACCATCACATAAACATGGCATGATGCACAACCAAGTATGATGCATGTCCGCTTTAATGAGGCATGGCATGGAAAAATGCACAAACAATCCTACAAATTAAGTGGAGCTCAATATGCAACGAGTTGCATATTGACGAAACACCACATCAATTATTTAGTTCTCTCTCGTTTAAGTACTCAACAAGATTAAATGTTGGTTAGCATGGCAAGGGGTGAAGCATAAAAAACTACTTAACTAGGCAAGTTTAAATGAGACTGGGACAACAAACAACAAGTCCGGAAAATCCTCATGTGCATATTTTAGATTTGGTATGGTTCTTCCCTAAACCATATTTTAGAGTTATTAAACATGCAAAGTGAGGCATTTTTCTACCCCATTTACATATAAAGTTATGAATTAAAGCATTTTAACATGGCATATGGGAACAATTACACAAACAACATTTTTAACATTTTAAACATGGTTGAAAGTTGGATATTATGAATCTAGACACAATTCTAAGCATTTTTCATATCATGTTGCTTGAGGGGTTTTCTGCAAAATAGCAAAACCCTGGAATAAAAGGAAAATCATTCTGGAGGAAAAACATGAAACGGGCCAAAACTGGTCAGCCCAACAGTGCAGGGGGCTCGGGTGCTGCTCACCATGGGCCGTGCCCGGCTCGATGGGTGGAGGAAGCAGCAGGCCTGAAGGGGCGCTGGGCCTGGCGCGGCCCACGCGCTCGCGCGGGTCAACGGGAGTAGGGCAGCGCTGGAGCATCTCCTACGAGGGCGACGCAGGGAGCAGTTCGGGCCGACCGACGACGGAGCTGGTCGGGAGACGCCGGGCGGCGAGGCAGGTGCAGGGAGGTCCAGATCCGGTGGCAGAGGAGCCTGGCGGCGCCGGCGGTGGAGCTTGGACGAGGCGCGGCTGGCTCCCAGGATGCAGGGCACGGTGGCGGGACTTGGCGAAGGCGGCGGGACGAGCGGCGGAGGCGCTGGACCATGTGACGCCGGGGAGGTCCAGGGCACAGGGATCCGGCGCGGTGGCTCGATGTTCTCGATCCGGGCGGTGGGATCGGTGTGCTCCGACGAGGCTGAGTGGGCGGCGGCACGAGCTCTCGGGAGGTGGAGGAGGAGCTGCAAGGCAAGGAACGGGATCTGGGTGGCGGTGCGGGCGGCGGTGCGGGCGGCTTCGGGCCTAGATCGGCATGGGGCAGGCCGCGGATGGGCCAGGCGGGCCGCGGCGAAGTGGGGCACTAGGGAGGTGACGTGACCTTGCCTGATTGGCCGCGGGCGGTACGGGGTGGCCGCGCAGCCAATGGCTACGCGCCAAGTGGCACGGTGGAGGTGGAGTTCGCCGGAAATAGAGGAGGAGGGGGATTGGCAGTGGCTGGAGGCGGCAGATCCGAGGAGATGGGGTCTAGGGGTTAGGGGAAGACTAGGGTGCCCATATTTGGAAGGAAGGGGTGTATATATAGGGCAGGTATTAGGTTTAGGGGTGTTTGAGGGGCTTTCGGGGCCCTTCGACCTCGATCGAACGAATCCGAACGCGAGGGGGGGTCTAGGCTGGCCCTAGGTGGACTGCGTAGGAGGTTGTGGGCTGAGAAAGGAGAGACGAAAAGAAGGCAGCCCAGCAACCGTTTCCGGAGACCGAAAATGTCTAACGTTTTGACCGACTATATTGTCGCTATAATTATCCGTTGGGGCGTCAAACAGACTCCGAATGCAATGAAACTTGGCAGGCGACCTACTGACAACATAACAACACCGCATGCCAACTTTCATCCCATTCCAAGAACATTTTCCGGCCACTTAAAAAATAATATTTCGGACGTGCCGCGGGCGCATGTGAGTGTGTCTTGGCTCAAAACGGACAACGGACGGAACTGGAGGAACCCAGACGGATGCAAGTTTTCAAAAGATGATGATGCAATGCACATGATGACATGACAAGATGCAACACGCGAGCAAATGACATGGCAACGACGGCGAACAACTGGGAGACACCTGGCGCATCGGTCTTGGGCGTCACAACACTCCACCAGTACAAGAGGATCTCGTCCCGAGATCTAGGATGGCACCAGAGGGAAATAGAAGAGGAAGAGAAGAGGTAAAACTAAGTTGCTTCTTTGACAAACGAGTGAAACCACGAACCTTGAGAGGTTGAACAAATTGAACAAAAGAATACAACGAAGATGAACAAAGTTGAAAACACGCCGTTAGAAAAGAGGAACAAGGAACATTACTAGAACCTTGTAGGTTAAAAGATGTAAGAAAATGGTTGCAATGGACAAGAATTACAAGCAAGCACTCCGGTTGGAACGAGATGTACAAGGAACGATAAAGATCAATTACGACAACACTTCGGTTGGAAACAAGATAGAGAAGGAATAAGAATCATATAATTTGCGCAGCACTCCGACTGTAAATGGAAGGAATTGAACAATAATTTGACAAGATGAGGGGATACTTGACGAAATCAACAATACACTGCCTTCGGAACTATTGAAAGAATGGCACAGTGGGTAAGAAACATTTCAGACAGCACTCCGATTGAGAAGGGAGGCAAAACTTGACGGAATGGGAGGAACTTGAAAAGCAGGCACGACACTTCGTTTAAATGGATAAGCAAAGGAAATAATAATATCTTCACAATCCAAGATGATGAGTGAAAATAGCAACATCACAATGCTTCCGGAACGAAAGAATAGAAGTTGGATCGTTGGAAATGAAAGAATTGAGAAGAAAATGACAACTTCTGCCACAAATGAGCTTGGAGAGCACCCTTCCAAGAAGGTTATAACGGAGTTGTTGGAAAACCAAAAACGAAACGAATAAACTTGTAGTGGGCTTATGGAAAACTTCTCAAAATTATGAGGTAACAACCTACCACTCATGGGAAAAAGATTTGATTTAGATAGAAAAGATAGAAAACTTCTTCCACCAAGATGATACAGAGATAACTTGGATCATTGTCAAGCACCACAATAGCAACATTCCTTAGGGAAGGCTTCAGGTGAAATATAACCCAAGATAGCTCCAACAAAGAGATTGATGGATTGAGAAGATCTCATGCTCGAAGAAATTGATGGGTTTAACTATCTCATTCTTGACAACTATTGAATCATGACACACGAAGGGAAATTGTCAAGAATGACATAACACCACCTCAAAAGATAAGCTAGAAAGAATTGCACTACGGAATGCAAGATGAAGAATGCTTGAACACCTCAAAACAAAACACGTGTTGAGCACCATGTTTAATTTAGAGTATAGCTTGGTGGATCATAACTTCGAGAGAAATCTTGAAGAACAATTGAAGAATGAAAGGAATCCTTGATGAACCACCATGTAGAACCTCCATGAAGAACTCCGTTAATAAAAGAATAACGAAAAGAAAGAGAAGTTGAAAACACAAGGTGAATCCTTGTAATGATTTAGATGGAACTTCGCGACGATATAGTTGAGAGAGCTTGGAACTCCGGGAAAAGCAAAGATGAACCAATTGAAACCGAGAATTTGATGAACCTCCTGAATAAGGAATTGAATTCACTCGATGACACAAGAATAAAAAATAAATTATGCGTATCCTTCACCACTTAAATTGATGACAAGCAATGGATTTGGCATACTACTTATTCTCATTGAAAAGGATTAAGGAGAGATATAGCGCAATCTTGGTACGGTCTTGTGACATGCCTACCACGCGGTTATGCCTCTAAGTCGTGCCCTGACACGTGGGAGAAATAGCCGCATCATGGGTGTTACAAGTTGGTATCAGAGCCAGGTTGTGCAGGGGGGCGCCGGACATCGCTCAGTTTGGACCAACACTTAGAGAAGCACTGGCCCGGGGGTTTAAAATAAAGATGACCCTTGAGTCCGCGAAACCCAAGGGAAAAGGCTTAGGTGGCAAATGGTAAAACCAAGGTTGGGCCTTGCTAGAGGTGTTTTATTCAAAGCAAACTATCAATGGGTTCCCATAACACCTAACCGCGTAAGGAATGCAAAATCAAGGAGCATAACACTGGTATGATGGAAACTAAGGCGACAAGAGTGGAACAAAACACCAGGCATAAGGCCGAGCCTTCCACCCCTTACCAAGTATATAGATGCATTAAAGTAAATAAGATATAATAATGATATCCCAGCAAAGTATCCATGTTCCAACAAGGAACAAACTTCATCTTCACCTGCAACTAGCAACACTATAAGAGGGGCTGAGCAAAGCGGTAACATAGCCAAACAACGGTTTGCTAGGAAAGGAGGGTTAGAGGCTTGACATGGCAATATGGGAGGCATGATATAGAAAGTGGTAGGTATCGCGGCATAGCAATAAAGCAAACAACTAGCAAGCAAAGATAGAAGTGATTTCGAGGGTATGGTCATCTTGCCTGAGATCCCGCAAGGAAGAAGAACAAGTCCATGAAGAAGACAAACGGACGTAGTCCAACGAATCCTCACAAACGCGACATTATCGGAACTAACCCAAACAAGAAACACTGGAAAGAAGAAAACAACATAGTAAACAACCATCACATAAACATGGCATGATGCACAACCAAGTATGATGCATGTCCGCTTTAATGAGGCATGGCGTGGCAAAATGCACAAACAATCCTACAAATTAAGTGGAGCTCAATATGCAACGAGTTGCATATTGATGAAACACCACGTCAATTATTTAGTTCTCTCTCGCTTAAGTACTCAACAAGATTAAATGTTGGTTAGCATGGCAAGGGGTGAAGCATAAAAAACTACTTAACTAGGCAGGTTTAAATGAGGCTGGAACAACAAACAACAAGTCCGGAAAATCCTCATGTGCATATTTTAGATTTGGTACTGTTCTGCCCTAAACCATATTTTAGAGTTATTAAACTTGCAAAGTGAGCGCACCATGTTAAACTAGGCATTTTTCTACCCCATTTACATATAAAGTTTATTAAATTTGGAGCTACGGTTATTAAGTTATGAATTAAAGCATTTTAACATGGCATATGAGAAAAATTACACAAACAACATTTTTTAACATTTTAAACATGGTTGAAAGTTGGATATTATGAATCTAGACACAATTCTAATCATTTTTCATATTTGATGTTTTTACAAAAGATGTATGGTTGGTGAGTTCTTAAATGCATGTTGCTTGAGGGGTTTTCTGCAAAACAAAAAAAAACCTGGAATGAAAGGAAAATCGTTCTGGAGGAAAAAACATGAAACGGGCCAAAACTGGTCAGCCCAACAGTGAAGGGGGGCTCGGGTGCTGCTCACCATGGGCCTTGGCCCGGCTCGGTGGGAGGAGGAAGCAGCAGGCCGGAAGGGGCGCTGGGCCTGGCGCGGCCCACACGCTCGCACGGGTCAACAGGAGCAGGGCAACGCTGGAGCATCTCCGGCGAGGGCGACACATGGAGCAGTTCGGGCCGGCCGACGATGGAGCTGGTCGGGGAAACGCCGGGAGGCGAGGCAGATGCAGGGAGGTCTAGATCCGGCGGTAGAGGAGCCTGGCGGCACCGGCGGTGGAGCTTGGACGAGGCGCGACTGGCTCCTAGGATGCAGGGCACGGCGGCGGGACTTGGCGAAGGCGACGGGACGAGCGACGGCGGCACTGGACCATGTGACGCCGGGGAGGTCTAGGGCACAGGGATCCGGCGCGGTGACTCGATGTTCTCGATCCGGGCGGTGGGATCGGTGTGCTCCGGCGAGGCTGAGCGGGCGGCGGTGCGAGCTCTCGGGAGGAGGAGCTGCAAGGGGGGGAACATGATCCGGGCAGTGGTGCAGGCGGCTTCGGGCCCAGATCGGCACGGGGCGGGACGCGGATGGGCCAACCGGGCCGCAACAAGGTGGGTCATTGGGGAGGCGACGTGGCCTCGCTCGATTGGCCACGGGTGGTGCGGGCTGGCCGCGCAGCCAATGGCTACGCGCCAAGTGGCACGGTGGAGGTAAAGGTCGCCGGAAATAGAGGAGGAGGGGGATTGGTTGTGGCTGGAGGTGGCGGATCCGAGGAGAAGGGGTCTAGGGGTTAGGGGAAGACTAGGGTGCCCATATTTGGAAGGAAGGGGTGTATATATAGGGCAGGTATTAGGTTTAGGGGTGGTTGAGGGGCTTTCGGGGCCCTTCGATCTCGATCGAATGAATTCGAACGTGAGGGGGCTCTAGGCTGGGCCTAGGTGGACTGTGTAGGAGGTTGTGGGCTGAGAAGGGAGAGATGAAAAGAAGGCAGCCCGGCAACCGTTTCCGGAGACCGAAAATGTCTGACGTTTTGACCGACTATATTGTCACTATAATTATCCGTTGGGGCATCAAACGGACTCCGAATGCGATGAAACCTGGAACGCGACCTACTGACAACATAACAACACCGCATGCCAACTTTCATCCCATTCCGGGAACATTTTCCTGCCACTTAAAAAAAATCGGACGTGCCGCGGGTGCGTGCGAGTGGGTCTTGGCTCAAAACGGACAACGGACGAAACTGGAGGAACCCAGACGGATGCAAGTTTTGAAAGCATGATGATGCAATGCACATGATGACATGACAAGATGCAACACGCGAGCAAATGACATGGCAACGATGGCGAACAACTAGGAGACACCTGGCGCATCGGTCGCGGGGCGTCACATTCACTTATATCTTTTGAGCTATATAGTTTTTGCTCTAGTGCTTCACTTATATCTTTTAAAGCACGGTGGTGGATTTTTTTCTAGAAACTATTGTTCTCTCATGTTTCACTTATATTATTTTGAGAGTCCTTTAGAACAACATGGAAATTTGCTATAATATAAAAACTTTCATAGAAGTGCATTGAATACTATGAGAAGTTTGATACTTGATAATTGTTTTGAGATATGGAGAGGGTGATATTAGAGTCATGCTAGTTGAGTAGTTGTGAATTTGACAAATACTTGTGTTGAAGTTTGTGATTCCCATAGCATGCACTTATGGTGAACCCTTATGTGATGAAGTCGGAGCATGATTTATTTATTGATTGTCTTCCTTATGAGTGGTGGTCGGGGATGAGCGGTGGTCTTTTCCTACCAATCTATCCCCCTAGGAGCATGCGCGTAATACTTTGTTTCGATAGCTAATAGATTTTTGCAATAAGTATGTGAGTTCTTTATGAGTAATGTTGAGTCCATGGATTATACGCACTCTCACCCTTCCACCATTGCTAGCCTCTCTAGTATCGCGCAACTTTCGCCGGTACCATAAACCCACCATACCTTCCTCAAAACAGCCACCATATGTACCTATTATGGCATTTCCATAGCCATTCTGAGATATATTGCCATGCAACTTTCCACCATTCCGTTATTATGACACGCTTCATCATTATCATATTGCTTGCATGATCATGTAGTTGACATCGTATTTGTGGCAAAGCCACCGTTCATAATTCTTCATACATGTCACTCATGCATCATTGCACATCCCGGTACACCGCCGGAGGCATTCACATAGAGTCATATTTTTTGTCTAAGTATTGAGTTGTAATTCTTGAGTTGTAAGGAAATAAAGTGTGATGATCATCATTATTAGAGCATTGTCCCAAGTGAGGAAAGGATGATGGAGACTATGATTCCCCCACAAGTTGGGATGATACTCTGGACGAAAAAAAAGAGGCCAAAAAAAAAGAAAATAAAAAAGAAAGAAGGCCCAAATAAAAAATGAGAGAAAAAGAGAGAAGGGACAATGCTACTATCCTTTTTCCTCACTTGTGCTTCAAAGTAGCACCATGTTCTTCATATAGAGAGTCTCATATGATATCACTTTCATATACTTGTGGGAATTTTTCATTATAGAACTTGGCTTGTATATTCCAATGATGGGCTTCCTCAAAATGCCCTAGGTCTTCATGAGCAAGCAAGTTGGATGCACACCCACTTAGTTTCTTTTGTTGAGCTTTCATATACTTATAGCTCTAGTGCATCCGTTGCATGGCAATCCCTACTCACTCACATTGATATCTATTAATGGGCATCTCCATAGCCCGTTGATACGCCTAGTTGATGTGAGACTATCTTCTCCTTTTGTCTCCTCCACAACCACCATTCTATTCTACCATAGTGCTATATCCATGGCTCACGCTCATATATTGCATGAAGATTGAAAAAGTTTGAGAACATCAAAAGTACGAAACAATTGCTTGGCTTGTCATCGGGGTTGTGCATGATTTAAATATTTTGTGTGGTGAAGATAGAGCATAGACAGCCTACATGATTTTGTAGGGATAACTTTCTTTGGCCATGTTATTTAGAGAAGACATAATTGCTTAGTTTGTATGCTTGAAGTATTATTATTTTTATGCCAATATTAAACTTTTATCTTGAATCTTTCGGATCTGAACATTCATGCCACAATAAAGAAAAATTACATTGAGAAATATGTTAGAAAGCATTCGACATAAAAAATTCTTCTTTTATCATTTACCTACTCGAGGACGAGCAGGAATTGAGCTTGGGGATGCTTGATACGTCTCCAACATATCTATAATTTTTGATTGCTCGATGATATTATATTGTCTATTTTGGATGTCAATGGGCTTTATTTTACACTTTTATATCATTTTTGGGACTAACCTACTAACGAGAGGCAAAACCCAAATTGCTGTTTTTTTTGCCTATTTTAGGGTTTCGAAGAAAAGGAATATCAAACGGAGTCCAAACGGAGTGAAACCTTCGGGAACGTGATTTTCTCAACAAACGTGATCTAGGAGACTTGGAGTGGGCGTCAAGAAATAACGGAGGAAGCCACGAGGCAGGGGGCGCGCCTACCCCCCTGGGCGGGCCCTCCGCCCTCGTGGGCCCCCCATTGCTCCACCGATGTACTTATTCCTCCTATATATATCCATGTACCCCCCCAAACATCCAGGAGCACCATGAAAACCTAATTCCATCGCCACAACCTTCTGTACCCGAGAGATCCCATCTCGGGGCCTTTTTCGGAGTTCCACCGGAGGGGGCATTGATCATGGAGGGCCTCTACATCAACTCCATGGCCTCTCCGGTGATGTGTGAGTAGTTTACTTCAGACCTACAGGTCCATAGTTATTAGCTAGATGGCTTCTTCTCTCTCTTTTGATCTCAATACAAAGTTCTCCTCGATCTTCTTGGAGATCTATTCGATGTAATCTCCTTTTGTGGTGTGTTTGTCGAGATCCGATGAATTGTGGGTTTATGATCCAGTTTATCTATGAACAATATTTGATTCTCCTCTAAAATCTTTTATGTATGATTGGTTTATATTTGCAAGTCTCTTCGAATTATCAGTTTGGTTTGGCCTACTAGATTGATCTTTCTTGCAATGGGAGAAGTGCTTAGCTTTGGGTTCAATCTTGCGGTGCTCGATCCCAGTGACAGAAAGGGAAACGACACGTATTGTATTTTTCCATCGAGGATAAAAAGATGGGGTTTATATCATATTGCATGAGTTTATCCCTCTACATCATGTCATCTTCCCTAAAGAATTACTGTGTTCTTATGAACTTAATACTCTAGATGCATGCTCGATAGCGATCGATGTGTGGAGTAATAGTAGTAGATGCAGAATCATTTCGGTCTACTTGTCACGGACGTGATGCCTATATACATGATCATACCTAGATATTCTCATAACTATGCTCAATTCTATCAATTGCTCGACAGTAATTCGTTTGCCCATCGTAATACTTATGCTCTTGAGAGAAGCCACTAGTGAAACCTATGGCCCCCGGGTCTATCTTCCATCATATTAATCTTCCAACACTTAGTTATTTCCTTTGCCATTTATTTTACTTTGCATCTTTATTTCTCTTTATCATAAAAATACCAAAAATATTATCTTATCATATCTATCAGATCTCACTCTCGTAAGTGATCATGAAGGGCTTGACAACCCCTTTATCACGTTGGTTGCGAGGTTCTTATTTGTTTGTGTAGGTGTGTGGGACTTGAGTGTGATCTCCTACTGGATTGATACCTTGGTTCTCAAAAACTGAGGGAAATACTTACGCTACTTTGTTGTATCACCCTTTCCTCTTCAAGGGAAAACCAACGCAGTGCTCAAGTGGTAGCACACGCATGGTGAGCACATCTATGAGCTGGCCAGATCGGCTCAAGCTATATCAACTCTAGTGCAGAACTTCTCTCATGCAAGTATGAAGCACACTAAAATCAAAATACATGGCTGGTCCAAGCCGCCGGAGGGCTTCATCAAACTCAATATTGATGGCACATTTGATCAGAACACTAGTGCAAGAGGTACATGAGTAGTGCTACGTGATGTGGCAGGTTTCTTTGTTGATGCATCCTGTAGTGATATACCCTTTATGGAAGACGCGGGGATGACAGAAGCTAGAGGACTACGAGATGGCCTACTACTAGCGAGTGAAGTTGGATGCAACAAAATTTATGTTGAGGCGGATTGCATGGAGGTTATTGAGAACATGCAGAGCAGCGGCAACTCACTTGGACCTGCAGCGGAAATTTATGAAGAATGTTCTTTCTTATATAGTCATTGCCCTCGGGAAGCCAATATGGCGGCGGATCTGCTTGCTAAGAACTCGAAGGTATCTAGAACAATTGTTTGGAAATCAAAGCCCTCGGGTTTCTTATTAGATGTATTAACAAACAATGTATCTATATTCTCACATGGAATATAAACCGCTATGATGGCATTTCCCTCAAAAAAAGGAAAAGTGGTTTCTCAGTATAAGCAGTAGGAACAATAGGATCAACATTATAAGTAATGGTTTCTTCTTCAACTTTAATAGGTTCTACTACTTTCACTTAAATGGGAGGATGATATTTAAACCACTTCTCCATAGGGAGATCAACATGTGTAGCAAATGATTCACGGAAGGAAGCTACTATCTCACAGTCAAGTCCTATTTAGTGCTAAATTCACGAAAAGCATCGGTAACCATGTAAGATTTAACACAGTCGAACTTTTATACCTGACTCATTACCTTCCTCGAGTTCCCAATCTTCGGAGTTGCGTTTAATTCTTTCTTGTAAAACCCATTTGAATTCAATAGTCTTCTTCATAGAAAAACTAGTACAAGAAGTATCAAGTATGTATTGATCATTACGAGAAAGCCGAGCCTAAAAGTTCTGAATAATAATTTATTTTGAGAGCTCATGATTGGGGCATGAATATAACATTGACTTAAGCCTCCCCCAACCTTGAGCGATACTTTCTCCTTCACGAGGCAAAAAATTATCAATATAATTCTGATCACGAGGAACTAGATGCATAGGATAGAACTTCTAATGAAATTCCAATTTCAATCGGTTGTAGTCCCAAGTCCCAATATCATCGCATAGCCTATACCATGTCAATGCCTTCACCTTCAAATATAAAGGGAAGACCTTTTTCTTGACTTCATCCTCGGGCAAACTTGCAAGCTTAAATAATCCACAAACTTCATCCACATAGATTAGATGCATATTAGGATGCAATGTTCCATCTCCTACATAAGGATTAGCTAGCAGTTTCTCTATCATACCCGAAGGAATTTCATAATAAATATTTTCAGTAGGTGCAGTAGGTTGAGGAGCAACTCTTTGCTCTTCCGGTCGGGGTGAAGATACCCCGAACAAACCCCTGAAAGGATTATTTTCCATAGTAACAAGTTGAAGGAAATATGCCCTAGAGGCAATAATAAAGTTGTTATTTTAAATTTCCTTATTCATCATAAAGGTTTGTTATTCATGCTAGAGTTTTATTGATCAAAAACCTTAATCCACGTGTGAATACATAAACAAATATTATGTCCCTAGAAAGCCTCTACTAGACTAGCTCATTGATCAAAGATGGTTAAGGTTTCCTAACCATTGACCCGAGTTGTCATTTGATAACGGGATCACATCATTAGGAGAATGATGTGATGGAAAATACCCATCCGTTAGCTTAGCATAATGATCGTTCGGTTTTATTGCTATTGCTTCCTTCATGTCAAATACATATTCCTTCAACTATGAGATTATGTAACTCCCGGATAATGGAGGAATGCCTTGTCTGATATCAAATGTCACACCGTAACTGGGTGATTATAAAGATGCTCTATAGGTATCTCCGAAGGTGTTTGTTGAGTTGGCATAGATTTAGATTAGGATTTATCACTCCGAGTATCGAAGAGGTATCTCCGGGCCCTCTCGGTAATACACATTATAAGCTTGCAAGCAAATGACTAAGGAGTTAGTCACGAGGTGATGTATTAGGGGACGAGT
The DNA here is from genome assembly GCF_002162155.2 of Triticum dicoccoides. Taxonomy (NCBI): domain Eukaryota; kingdom Viridiplantae; phylum Streptophyta; class Magnoliopsida; order Poales; family Poaceae; genus Triticum; species Triticum dicoccoides. The sequence continues at coordinate 142,085,340 of NC_041384.1, forward strand.
AAAGAGACTTGCCGGTAACGAGATTGAACTAAGTATGAAGATACCGATGATCGAATCTCGGGCAAGTAACATACCGATGGTCAAAGGGAATTACGTATGTTGTCATTACGGTTCGATCGATAAAGATCTTCGTAGAATATGTAGGAGCCAATATGGGCATCCAGGTTCCGCTATTGGTTATTGACCGGAGAGGTGTCTAGGTCATATCTACATAGTTCTCGAACACATAGGGTCCACACGCTTAACGTTCGATGTTGATTTGGTATTATATGAGTTATGTGTTTTGGTGACCGAATGTTGTTCGGAGTCCCGGATGTGATCACAGAGTTGACGAGGAGCTCCGGAATGGTCCGGAGGTAAAGATTGATATATAGGATGATGCTATTTGGTCTCCGGAATGGTTTCAGAATGCACTTGAAAGTTATCGGAGTACCAAAGGGGTTCCAGAGGCACCGACAGAGTATTGGACCTTAGTGGGCCATGTAGAGGGGAACACACCAGCCCACATGGGCTGGTGCACCCCCCTTATGGCAGCCACACCCAATTAGATGGAAGGGGGAGGTGCCACCTCCTCTTACCATATCCCGGAGAGGGGAGGAAGGAAAGAAGGGGGTGCCTCCTCCCTTTCCTTCCCCCTTGTGCCAATTTTTGGCAGGGGGGCGCACCAAAGGGAGGAGCCCTAGGGCTGCCGCCGCGCCACTTGGGGAACCCTAGGGGCTGCCTCCTCCCCTCCCACACCTATATATGTATGTAGGGAGGGGTGCCACACAATACACAGCTTATTCCACGCCGTGTGTCGGTACCCCTCTGCCTCTAGTTTACTCCTCCGCTCTAGATCGTCGTAGTGCTTAGGCGAAGCCCTACGGGATTACTTCACCACCACTGTCACCACGCCGTTATGCTGACGGAACTCATATAATACCTCGCTCTTCTTGCTGGATCAAGATGGCAAGGACGACACCGAGATGAACGTGTGCAGAGCGCGGAGGTGTCGTGTGTTCCGTACTTGATCGGGCGGATCGAGAAGGTGTACGACTACATGAACGCGTTATGAAACGCTTCCACTTGTGGTCTACGAGGGTACATAGACACACTCTCCCCCTCGTTGCCATGCATCTCCATGGATAGATCATTGCGTGTGCGTAGAAATTTTTTCTTTTCCATGCAACGATTCCCAACAGTGGCATCATGAGCCAGGTTTACACGTAGATGATATGCACGAGTAGAACACAAAGAGTTGTGGGCGATGATAGTCATACTTCTTACCACCAACATCTTATTTTGATTCGTCAGTATTATGGGATGAATCGGCCAGGACCAAACTTACATGTCCGCGCACATGAGACCGGTTCCATCGACTAACATGCATCTAGTTTTGCATAAAGGTGGCTGGCGGGTGTCTGTTTATCCTACTTTAGTTGAATCAAATTTGACTGCGGCCGGTCCTTGAAGAAGGTTAAAACAACAAACTTGATGAAACACCGTTGTGGTTTTATGGGTAGGTAAGAACAGTTCTTGCTAGAAGCCCGTAGCAGCCACATAAAATGTGCCACAACAAAGTAGAGGACGTCGAACTTGTTTTTGCAGGGCATGTGGTGATGTGATATGGTCAAGACATGATGTGATAAACAGTATTGTATGAGATGATCATGTTTTGTAAGATATCTGACAACCGGCAGGAGCCTTATGGTTGTCTCTTTATTGTATGAAATGCACAACGCCATGTAATTGCTTTACTTTATCACTATGCGTTAGCGATAGTTGTAGAAGCAATAGTTTGTGAGACGACCACGACGCTACGATGGAGATCAAGGTGTCGAGCCAGTGACGATGGAGATCATGAAGATGCTTTGCAGATGGAGATCAAAACATGAGATGATGATGGCCATATCATTTCACATATTTTGATTGCATATGATGTTTATCGTTTATGCATCTTATTTTTCTTAGTACAGCGGTAGCATTATGAGACGATACCTTCACTAAATTTCATGGTAAAAGTGTTCTCCCTGAGTATGCACCGTTGGTACAGTTCATCGTGTTGATACACCATGTGATGATCGGGTGTGATAGACTCTATGTTCACATACAACGGGTGCAAGACAGTTTTGCACATGTGGAATACTTGGGTTAAACTTGACGAGCCTAACATGTACATACATGGACTTGGAACACTGGAGACTGAATGGTCGAACATGAATCACATAGTATATATGATTGACATAGAGATGTTCACCATTGATTACTACCCCATCTCACGTGATGATCGTACATGGGTTAGTTGATTTGGATCATGTATCACTTAGATGACTTGAGGGATGTCTATTTAAGTGGGAGTTCTTAAGTAATTTGATTAACTGAACTTAATTTATCATGAACTTAGTCTTGATAGTTTTGCATATCTATGTTGTAGATCAATAGCTTGCGATATAGCCCCTATATATTTTTGATATGTTCCTAGAGAAAAATAAGTTGAAAGATGATAGTAGCAATGATGCGGACTGGGTCCGTGATCAGAGGATTATCTTCATTGCTGCACAGAAGAATTATGTCCTTGATGCACCGCTAGGTGACAAGCCTGTTGCCAGAGCAGATGCAGACGTTATGAACGTTTTGCAAGCTCGATATGATGACTACTTGATAGTTTAGTGCGTCATGCTTTACGGCCTAGAACTGGGACTTCAAAAACGTTTTGAATGCCATGGAGCATATGAGATGTTCCAAGAGCTGGAAATTGGTATTTCAGATTCATGCCCATGTCAAGAGGTGTGAGACCTCTGACAAGTACTTTTCTACAAGATGGAGGAGAATAGCTCAACCAGTGAGCATGTACTCGGAATGTCTGGGTACTACAATCACTTGAATCAAGTGGGAGTTAATCTTCCAGATAAGATAGTGATTGACAGAGTTCTGTAGTCACTATCACCAAGTTAATAGAACTTCGTGATGAACTATAATAAGCAAGGGATGACAAAAACAATTTCAAAGCTCTTCACGATGCTGAAATCGGCGAAGGTAGAAATCAAGAAAAAGCATCAAGTGTTGATGGTTAAGAAGACTACCAGTTTCAAGAAAAATGTCAAGGGAAAGAAAGGGAACTTCAAGAAGAAATGGCAAGCAAGTTGCCACTCCCGGGAAGAAGCCCAAAGCTGGACCCAAGCCTGAAACTGAGTGCTTCTACTGCAAAGGGAATGGTCACTGGAAGCGGAACTGCCCCAAATACTTGGCGGGTAAGTAGGATGGAAAAGTGAACAAAGGTATATTTGATATACATGTTATTTATGTGGACCTTACTAGTATTCGTAGTACCCCTGGATATTTGATACTAGTTCAGCTACTAAGATTAGTAACTCAAAACAGGAGTTGCAGAATAAACGGAGACTAGTTAATGGTGAGGTGACGATGTGTGTTGGAAATGATTCGAAGGTTGATACGATCACCACCGCACACTCCCTCTACCTTCGGAATAAGTGTTGAACCTAAATAAATGTTATTTGGTGTTTGCCTTGAGCATGAATATGATTAGATCATGTTTATTGCATACGTTTATTCATTTAAGTCAGAGAATAATTGTTGTTCTGTTTACATGAATAAGACCTTCTATGGTCATACACCCAATGTGAATGGTTTATTGAATCTCGATCATAGTGATACACATATTCATAATATTGATGCCAAAAGATGCAAAGATTATAATGATAGTACAACATAGTTGTGGCACTGCCGTTTGGGTCATATTGGTGTAAAGCGCATGAAGAAACTCCATGCAGATGGACTTTTGGAATCACTTGATTATGAATCATTTGATACTTGCGAACCATGCCTCATGGGCAAGATGACTAAAATTCCGTTCTATGAAACAATGGAGTGAGCTAATGACTTGTTGGAAATAATACATACCGATGTATGTTGCCCGATGACTGTTGAAGCACGCGCCAGGTATCATTATTTTTTGACCTTCACAGATGATTTGAGTAGGTATGGGTATATCTACTTGATGAAACACAAGTTTGAAACATTTGAAAAGTTCAAAGAATTTCTGAGTGAAGTGGAGAATCATCGTAACAAGAAAATAAAGTTTCTACGATCTAATCACAGAGGTGAATATTTGAGTTACAAGTTTGGCCTTCATTTAAAAATGTGGAATAGTTTCACAACTCACGCCACCTGGAACACCACAGTGTAATGGTGTGTCCGAACATCGTAATCGTACTTTATTAGATATGGTGCGATATATGATGTCTCTTATCGATTTGCCAGTATCGTTTTGGGGTTATGCATTAGAGACAGTTGCATTCGTTTTAAATAGGGCACCGTCTAAATCCATTGAGACGACATGTGTGAACTATGGTTTGGCAAGAAACCTAAGTTGTCGTTTCTTAAATTCTTGGGATGTGACTCTTATGTCAAAAAGCTTCAGCCTAATAAGCTCGAACCTAAATCGGAAAAGTGCGTCTTCATAGGATACCCTAAGGAAACAATTGGGTACAAGTCGGTGTCAAAACCGGCTGATATCGGGTAGGGGGTCCGGAACTGTGCGTCTGAGGATCGAAGGTAACAGGAGACAAAGGGGACACGATGTTTACCCAGGTTCGGGCCCTCTCGATGGAGGTAAAACCCAACTTCTTGCTTGATTGAATTTGATGAGTATTGGGGTTACAAGAGTTAATCTACCACGAGATCGTAATGGCTAAACCCCAGCTGCCTAGCCTATATGAAATCTGATAGCCTCTACGGACTAAACACTGCAGTATATATAGACACCGGAGGGGCCTACGGTTGTACAAAGTCGGTTTACAGAGAAAGGAAATCATACATCCAGACGCCAAACTTGCTACCCACGCAAAGGAGAGTCCCATCCGGACATGAGGGAAGGCTTTCTATCACGGCCCATCAGTCCGGCCCATGCTACACAGCCCGGACACCCGAAGACCCCATAATCCAGGACTCCCTCAGTAGCCCCCGAACTTGCCTTCAATGATGACGTAGTATCAGGCTCATGTCTTCTGCTTTGCAAGGCGGGTTGTAACGCCCCGAGACTGATGTGCCAGGTGTCTTCCAGTTATTCGTTGTTGTTTGCCTTGTCATTTCTTGCGTGTCATGCATTGCATATCATGTCATCATGTGCATTTCATTTGCATACATGTTCGTCTCATGCATCCGAGCATTTTCCCCGTTGTCCGTTTTGCAATCCGACGCTCCTATGTCACCCGGTGTCCATTTATACCTCTTTTCGTGTGAGAGTGTTAAACATTTCCGGATTGGACCGAGACTTGTCATGCAGCCTTGGTTTACTACCGGTAGACCGCCTGTCAAGTTTCGTACCATTTGGACTTCGTTTGATACTCTAACGGTTAACCGAGGGACCGAAAAGGCCTCGTTAGTGTTGCAGCCCAACACCCTTCGAAAGTGGCTCAAAACCCACCTAAGACCTCTCCATCATCTCGGTCGTTCGATCATGATCGCGTGGCCACAAGCCGCACCTCATTTGGACTCTCCTAGCTCCTCCTACCTCTATATATAGATCATCTCCCAAAAATCTCGGATCTCCTTCCACCCTAACCCTAGAAAAATTCCTCTCCGCGCGGCCGGACACGTCCGCCGGCCGCCGGACACACCGCCGCCACCACTCAGGACGTGCCACCTGTCGCCACCGCACTCCTCCCGCTGCAGGCCCGGGAAGCCCGCACCGGACCCCCGAGGCCCATCGCCCGCGCCCCGCCACCTGGGAGAGCTGCGCCGCCCTGCGCCTCTCTCCTCTGCCGCAGGACACCGCGCCGGCCGGAGCTGCCCCTCGCCGGCGAGCTCGCGCCACCGCGCCGGCCTCCGCCTCCAGCGCCCCCGCCGTCCCGCTGCTCCGGCGCCGTCCTGCGCCACCGCACCTCGCCGTCCTCTCTGGCCGGCCTCCTCCTCGGCACCCTCGTCCTCTCCGGCGGCCCCAAGTCTGACTCCGGCGGCTACAGTACTCTAGCGACGAACCTCGATCGGCGTGCAAATCTGGATCTGGATCGGTTGACTTTTCCTCCCAAAACCCTAGTTTTTTTGCGTTTTTCATCATGTTGTAACTCCGCATCCGTAGCTCCAATTTGCGTGTGTAGCATATCAAAATGTTTGTCTCAGAGAGTACATCATTTCATCTCATTGCATCATTTTCATTTGAGCCCATCTTGATTCCCGAAATGCTGTTGTAAGAGGGCTATGTGATATAATTGTCAGATCTGTTTCATCAATTAGCTATTTGTCATTTTTGCCATGATTAATGTGTGCATGATATGCTCCTGAGCTCTACATGAGTTTTCTTATATGACATGCCATCTTTACAGAGGTGCTTACCATGTATTTTTGTGATATGTGTGGTTACTAGCACAAGCTTGCAAAGTAGTGCATTCGTTAATGCTGATTTCAGGGATTTAGGATTTTTCTAAGTCCTTGTCCTGATTTTGTCATTATGCCATATGTTCATGTTGTTTCCTAGTGATCCGTGCCTCTTTTGAGGATGATCAGTAAGGATAATTTGTTAACATTGTGCTTCTTTATCCATCCATGTCTTTGTTTGCATTTATGGAGCAACCTAGCTTGAGTCAATCGAGCTCTACTTTTGCCATTTCGTGAATCCTGGCAGATTGTTGACTTGTTAGCGATTTTGCCGAGGATGTTGCTATTGATCCGTGCATGCTATGTTGTTGTTCTTGCCATGTCTAGCTTCTATGCCATGTATTCTTGATGGGTGTATGCTTAGTTTGTCATGCCATGCTCTGTAGTGAGTGCATCGAGCTCGTGAACATGCCTACTCGTTAACAGATTTGCATGCTCCAGTTTTTCACCAAGTCTGTAATCTGATTATGTTTTTGCCATGTTCACATGCTTGCAATTGTATTTTCTTATCCCTTTTGGCTCAAGGTCACTAAAGGACTTTTTTTAATTTCTTTGAGTAGCTTCATTTAATGCCTTTCTTTGCCATGTTAAGTTCCTGTAGCATATAGTTTTCATGCTCCAAAGTGTGCTACCTGATGTTAAATTCCAGACTTGTGTTAATTTCACCGAGTCTGAAACCTGTTATCATTTGCACTTTTGCCATGCTTGTTTGAACCTGTTAATGGATGAATTGGCCGTATCTCAGTGTTCATCTTCTGTCAAGAATCATGAGTGGATCCCTGCCATGTATTTTGTCATCATGTTTGAGTGCTGTAGCATAATAATCTTGATGCTTTTAGATGGCTACTTGCTGCTTATCGCAGACCAGTGCCATATTTGTTTTTCTTGCCATTTCCAAACCGTGCATCCGATTCCGGTGATCTTTATATCGATTTCAACCGAAATCACCTCACCTTTCCAGTGGCACTCTTGGATTTCCATGTTGAGGCCAGGTTCAATCAATCCTTGTCAAATCTTGCATATGCATCACATATCGCATCCCGCATAGCATACCATGTTTGCATCATGTTGTTCGAGCATTGCATGTGGTTGATTGTGTTCCTTTTGCTTGTTTGTCTTGTTTGGGTAGAGCCGGGAGACGAGTTCACTAACGAGGAGCCCATTGAGTTTGCTTATGAGGATCAAGTCAACTCTGACAACTTTGCAGGCAAGATGATCATACCCTCAAAATCACTTCTATCTTTGCTTGCTAGAAGCTCTCTCTTTTGCTATACCTATGCTACGATGCCTACCACTTGCTCATCATGCCTCCCAAATTGCCATGTCAAACCTCTAACCCACCATGTCCTAGCAAACCATTGATTGGCTATGTTACCGCTTTGCTCAGCCCCTCTTATAGCGTTGCTAGTTGCAGGTGAAGATTGGAGATCATTCCTTGTTGGAACATTGTTTATTGTTGAGATATCACCATATTATCTTGTTTATCTTAATGCACCTATATACTTGGTAAAGGGTGGAAGGCTCGGCCTTTTGCCTAGTATTTTGTTCCACTCTTGCCACCCTAGTTTCCGTCATATCGGTGTTATGTTCCCGGATTTTGCGTTCCTTACGCGGTTGGGTTATAGTGGGAACACCTTGACAGTTCGCCTTGAATAAAACTCTTCCAGCAATGCCCAACTTTGGTTTTACCATTCGCCACCTAGCCTCATTTTCCCTTGGGTTCCATGGACTCAAGGGTCATCTTTATTTAAACCCCCGGGCCAGTGCTCCTCTGAGTGTTGGTCCAACCTGTCAGCTGCCGGTGGCCACCAGGGACAACTCTGGGCTGGCCTACCGGAACCTTGGACAATCTGGTGTGCCCAGAGAACGAGATATGTGTAGCTCCTATCAGGATTTGTCGGCACATTCGGGCGGTGTTGCTGGGTTAGTTTTACCATTGTCGAGGATGTCTTGTAACCGGGATTCCGAGCCTGATCGGGTCTTCCCGCTAGAAGGAATATCCTTCGTTGACCATGAGAGCTTGTGATGGGTTAAGTTGGGACTCCCCTGCAAGGATTTGAACTTTCGAAAGTCGTGCCCGTGGTTATGGGAAGATGGGAATTTGTTAATGTCCGATTGTAGATACCTTGAGACTTAACTTAATTAAAATGAATCAACCGCGTGTGTTACCGTGATGGTCTCTTCTCGGCGGAGTCCGGGAAGTGAACACGGTGTTGGAGTAATGTTTGACGTAGGTTGTTATAGGATCACTTCTTGATCATAGTTCTTCGTTTGTGCTTTGCCTTCTCTTCTCGCTCTCTTTTGCGAACAGGTTAGCCACCATATATGCTAGTCGCTTGCTGCAGCTCCACATATTACCTTGCCTTACCTTTAATCTTAAATAATCTTGATCGCGAGGGTGCGAGATTGCTGAGTCCCCGTGACTCACAGATTACTTCCAAACTAGATGCAGGGACCGATGATACCGTTCCAGATGATGTGCTTGAGTTCAAGTGGGAGAGTTCGACAAAGACTCCCATCATTACTATGTGTCTTTCCCAGATGATCAGTAGTGGTGCCCAGTTGGGGCGATCGGGGACCGCGTCCCATGTTGGGGTTGATCTTTTATTTTGGTGCCATAGTCGGACCATGAGTGTATTGGATGATTGTAATGTTATTCATGTATTTGTGTGATGTGGCGAGTGTAAGCCAACTATGTATCATTTTCCCCTATTATCTATTTACATGGGTTGTTGTGAAGATTACCTTACTTGCGACATTGCTTTCAATGCGGTTATGCCTCTAAGTCGTGCTTCGACACGTAGGAGATATAGCTGCATCGAGGGTGTTACACGGGTTCTTCATCATATTTAGGACCAACGACAGTCCGGCGATAACCTAGACGTTTTTGTCTTTTACGATTCCCCCCTCCCGACTTCTCGATTTCCGTGCATCAGGCGAATATGAACAGTCCATGCCTTTTTTGCAAATAACCCGCTCTTCGTGCTCAGACGGCATCTATATAAGGAGTTGTAGATTTCCTAATGCCATATCACATCACGCAAAAGGGAAACCGTCGAGTTTAGCCATGAACAAAGCTTTCCAACATGACTGGTACCCCAGGCTCCTCCTCGCGCCCCCATGGCCCTCAAGAGGGTGATTGGCAGAGTTGCTCCGTGCCTCATCTTCAGCTAAGCCGACTCCA
>NC_041384.1:142095474-142141428 GCF_002162155.2 Triticum dicoccoides
TGGATCTAGTCTCTGTTCGAGTGGGATTATATTCAATCGGCAACAACGCTATGACTGAGAACTTCCCCATCCCCAATAAGGAGGAGAGGGTGTGCTTCGTCCCATTCCTGTTACCGGGCCTGGGATTTCCAATCCATCCCTTCCTTAGGGGGTTATTGGAATTTTATGGCATCCAACAACACAACCTCACCCCTGGTTCGATTTTGCAAATCTTAGGTTTCGTTGCCCTCTGCGAGCTATTCTTAGGCATCGAGGCCCATTTTGAATTATGGAGGAAGTTCTTTTGCTCGTTCCCCGCCACCGGGGACGTTCCATGTTTGAAGTGGGCGGCGCCGAAGTATGGCGCATAGCTGGATCTGTATACCTCATAGGAACACCTAAAGAGGTATACCAGTAGTGGTCTTTAGAATGGTTCTATATGGACGATGTTCCGCTATCGGATCCAGTTCGGCGCACCCTCCCTGAATTTTTCGGTGCTCCTTTAAAGAAGCGCCTCAACTGGCGCCCCCGAAGCCCCAAGGAAGAGGATTGTGCGAAGATAAAGAGATTGGTCAGCAAGGTCAGGCTGCTAGCCCATACCAAACTGTCGATAGTTGAGGTTATGGCCATTGCAATAAAGAGGTGTGTCCAGCCTCTTCAATCCAGAGTAACCCCTTTATGGTGTTACAACGAAGAAGACGATGCATCCCGCTACAGACGGAAGGGTCCGGATATTCCAGCCGAACTGGCCTTAATCTTGGTCGATCTGTATAAGGGCGAGAAGGAAGATTTTCTCCAGTTAAACTATCGGGAGGGTTGTTCCATGTACTCACCCATTGAATGGGTAAGATTTCAATCGTCTGTATTTTTTTTGCTTTATAGACACTAATCAAATTTGCCATTTGTTGCCACCAACAGTCATGGAGGAAGATGACCGAGGACGTCCACTATCCCGCTCCCTAGCCAGAGGATCATAACCGTGATAAAGATCCTGGCTTTTGTGAGGATCCGGACATATATGTAGAGTTTGACGACAGGGTATTTTATGAAGCGAGCCTTGATGGTTCGGAGGTGGCTAGTACCACCAACTACCCCGACACTATCCCTTTTGCATTGTGACTATTCAGAGGGTCCTTAAAAGGAAATCCTTATCTGCATTTCTATCTCCTGTACTGATCCAGATTTTAATAGGATCTGCACTCTAGGGAGCATATTTCCTCAAGGGCGGGCCCTACGCAAGGCCGTCGTTCAAAGCGAAAAGGGACCGGGAGTGCTACGGAGACCTCACAGACTTCCAAGAGGTACGTGTGCTCTAATACATGTGTAGGCATGACTCTGGATTGTGAAAAGTCTCGCTTTATCCTTGACATCAGGAGGAGTATGCTGCGGACGGTTGAAAAATGCCCGATTAGCCGAATGTCCACTGATCCGGTGTCGGACTCGTCAACTAGGACGCCAGCCGATGCAATGCCAGTTCCGCCTCCTCAAGAAGATTCGGATGACGTATACGTCACGAATTCTGAAGTGGAAAGTGTGATGAATCACCGTCGATTGAAATAGGCTATGCGGGCTTCGATGTTTTCCGAACAAGAGTTTACTGCACTCAGTTCATTGGATGCGTATCTCCGAGCCGCTCGAGACGGACTTGCCAGAGTCATTCAGCTGTTCTCGAAGGACATACAGGTAAAAGTTTACGCAATTTGTGATAGTCATGTGCCAGTAGCCCCCGAGACTTGAAGCGGTGTGTTAAACTGATTTAAGGATCTCTATCACCCGCAGGTTCTCAAAGAGAAAAATACCGCGCTGTCCGAGGAGCTAGAAGCAAATCAGACACAGTTAAATGTTGTCACCGCCGAGCTGGCGGAAATTCGAAAGGGCACAATGAGTGTGTCTTGGAAGAATAAACATGACGGGAAAAAAGACAAACTATCCGAAGAGAAAATATCTTAAAGGCTCGGTTATCAGCCGTTCAGAAGGAAAATGAGAAGCTGAAAGGCGGCATATTCGGTATGTCTTCCTCTCTTATTTAGAACCATCCTAGGTGCTTATGTGCAATCCCTTAATTCAAAATGCCATGACTCTATTTCCACAGGCCTGTTGACTGGTCGACCGGAGGAATAAGTATCCGGATTTCAAGGCGACGTGCTGAAGGAACTGTCTGTGGTACATGCTCCGGCCCGGAAAGCCATGAAAAGTATGGTGAAGGCTTTATGGCCATCTGATACCCATACGGAAAGTATGGAGCGCCTGGAAGACCTATTCAAAGGTGCCCGGTGCGGGTTCGAGCTATGGAAGACATCCACCTGCCGCGAAGGCGCACGAGAAGCTTGGGCTATGGTGAAGACACGCTTCACTATACTGGACCAAAATCATATGGCCCGAGTAGGACCACAGGAACCAGATTGGAAAGAAATTCCAGTGAAGTTGGTTTATGACCAAGTAATGATGGCCACAAAGTACTCGCAAGAGGACTATAAGTTAGAAAGTCTTATAGATGGAGTAGATAAGGAATAGGTGTCTGTATTAGTCAACATGTACCTTTTAGCCGAACATGTGAAAATTTTGTCATCGCAGGCCTTTGGCTTTTGTCCTCCGAACAAAAACTTGTGGAGTGTTTCCGGATACTTTTTTTTTGAAATGAAAGAAGTATGTATTATAATAGGAAGCCAAGCAACCCGGTCATTGTGCTCAAACAGAAAAAATTTGAGTTCGGAATGTATGTTATATTATATATGTAAGAAACATCTTCAAAGGAAAATAGTTCCGTTAAGGGTTCCTTTCCTTGGGTTAGCATACTATGCGTACATGTGCCGGGGTGTGCGATCCGTAATACGGAAAAACTGTCTCGCATTGTTTTAAAGTAGTTGCAATACTGCAACAATCTATCATTTGATTGCCGGCCAATTATTCCCTTAAGAACGCTAGCTTTCGGCTTCACCCGTCTGAGGTACATGTCCGGATAACCCGGTTGTAACAATCCCAGAGGTCCTCCCTTTATTCCCTAGCCGAACAATCGGGAACGTAGGGCATAAGAACAGGAGCAAGGCAACCCAGCTTGGCAAAAACTTAAGTCATAGAGGTGCATATAATGGCAAAAAGGATGTATATCAACAAACAACAAATATATTGTGATCTCTAGGCTCGGGATAATGATAAGCTTCTATTTACATAAGCCCCCAATCATGGTGGGGTGTGTACATTGAAGGATGTGTACCCCTTAAGTGTTCGGCTTATCCGAACATATCATGGAAATCGTACAAAAATGAGAAAATGAAAAATAGATGAAGAGAAGAAAGAAAAAGAGAACGAAAAGAAGTATGGTCGAACTTTTCGCAGAATCTTCGGAGCCGAGCAGTGTTCCACAGGTTCGTCTCTAAGTGATTATCCAATGCATTCCGAAGGTTGTAGGCTCCTCCAGTGAGAACTTCATCTATAATGAAGGTACCTTCCCATTTTGGTTTGAGCTTGTCCTTTTTCTTCTCTGGAAGGCATAAAACAAGCTCACCGACGTTATAAGTCTTTGCCCGCACTTCTATGCTTTGGTATCGCCGAGCCTGTTGTTGATAGAATGCGGAACGGGCTTTTGCAACATCGCGCTCCTCCTCCAGGCCATCCAGGTCGTCCTGCTGATCGAGCTCGACTTCTATCTCTTCATACATGCGCACTCGAGGTGAGTCATGAATAATGTCGCAAGGCAAGATAGCCTCTGTGCCGTACACCATGAAGAAAAGTGTGTATTCGGTCGTGCGATTGGGCATGGTCTGCAGCCCCCAGAGTACGGAATCGAGTTCCTCGAACCAATGTTTATCCGACTCCCTTAGGGATCGCACTAATCTGGGTTTGATGCCACTCATTATCAGGCCATTTGCCCATTCAACCTGACCGTTTGTTTGAGGGTGATATACTGAGGCGTAGTCGAGCTTAATGCCTAGATTAGCACACCAATTTTTCACCTCATCGGTTGTGAAGTTAGAGCCATAGCGGTGTACAACGCCGGGTATAAAGTCGATCACCAGCCCGGCTTCACCTGTTTTTACTGGTTTGGCCTCTATTCACTTACTGAATTTATCCACCATGACCAGCAGATATTTCTTCTTATGGCTTACCCCTTTGAGGGGCCGAAGATACCTAGACTCCATACCGCAAAAGGCTAGGTAATGGGAATTGTTTTTAGGGTAGTGGGCAGCATATGACTTTGATTGGTGAATAACTGGCATCCGACACAACGCTATACAAGTGCGTATGCATCTGCTCGGGTCGTGGGCCAAAACAAACATGTACAGAAGGCCTTACTTTCGAGGGCCTGGGATGCAGCGTGATGTCCAACGAAGCCAGCATGTATTCGAGCAAGAGTTGTCGTTCCTCCTCTTCGGAGATACATCTTTGAAGAACTCTAGTAGTACTTTTCTTTTAGAGTTCTCCTTCATGAACTTTGTAGGCTTTCGAGCGTCGGACTATGTGACGGGCCTCATTCTGGTCATCAGGGAGCTCTCGCCTATTAAGGTAGGCTAGGAAGGGTTCGGTCCATGGAGCAATGACAACCATGATTAAATGGGTGGAAGGTGTCATTTCGGTGTCCGAGCCCCCAATGATATCAGACTTGTGTTTAGCAACCGGGGGTGTGATCGTCTCCGGACTAGTGTTGCCACTCTCGTCCTGCCATACCACGGATGGCTTGAAGAGCCTTTCCACAAAGGTGTTAGGTTGGACGGGGTCACGTTTAGCGCCCATTCGAGGAAGGATGCCAGCTGCCTGTTATTTTCTTGAGCGACATGATGAAACTCAAGCCCCTCGAACCGAGCTAATATTTTGAGTATGGTGTTGTGGTATGCCGCCATTTTTGGATCTTTTGCATCGAAATCTCCATCTATTTGGGATATCGCAAGGTTCAAATCCCCACGCACCTCAAGGCATTGTATGCCCATGGAAACGGCCATTCGGAGACCATGCAATAGTGCCTCATATTCAGCTGCCTTGTTGGAGTCCGTATACATGATTTGTAATACGTAACAGACTGTGTCCCCAGTGGGGGATGTTAGGATCACACCAGCCCCCAATCTGGCTAACATTTTAGAGTCGTCAAAGTACATTACCTAGTTGGAGTATGTGTTGTACTCCTTGGGGAGTTCGACTTCTGTCCATTCGGCGACAAAGTCGACCAACACTTGAGATTTAATAGCTCGGCATAGCTTGTATGTTATTTCAAATGGTAAGAGCTCGATGGCCCATTTGGCGATGCGGCCGGTGGCGTCCTGATTGTTTATGATGTCATTGAGTGGAACTTCGGAAGCCACTGTGATCGAAAACTCTTGAAAGTAGTACCGCAATTTCCAAGATGCCATGAAGACCGCATACACTATATTTTGATAATGTGGGTATCGAGATTTGCACGGTGTTAGAAACGCCGATACATAATACACCGGTTTCTAGAGTGGGAATTTATGTCCCTCCTCCTATCGTTCAACGACGAGCACCGCACTTACTACCTGATGAGTCACAGATATGTAGAGCAACATAGGTGCGCCAACACTTGGTGCAGCAGGGATTGGGTTGCTTGCTAACAAAGTTTTTATTTCTTCCAATCCGGCTATAGCCGCGTCCGTCCACTCGAAGTGGTCGGTGTGTCGGAGGAGTTGATAAAGTGGTAGTGCCTTCTCCCCTAATCTGGAGATAAAGCGGCTCAAGACTGCCACGCACCCGACTAGTTTTTGGACTTGCTTTAAGTCTGTTGGTGTTGCCAATTGTGACAAGGCTCGGATTTTTGTTGGGTTCGCTCAAATTCCTCTATTGGAAACAATGAACCCGAGTAGTTTTCCGGCATGAACGCCAAAGACACATTTTTCCGGATTGAGCCATATGTCATATGTTCGAAGGTTATCGAATGTGATTCACAGATCGTCCACCAATGATTCGACGTGTTTAGTCTTGATGACAACATCATCGATGTATGCCTCCACTGTCTTGCCGATTTGCTATTCCAAACATGTTTGAATCATGCGTTGGTAAGTGGCGCTGGCGTTTTTGGGCCCAAAAGGCATAGTGTTGAAGCAAAAAGTCCCGTGGGGGGTAATGAATGTTGTTGCAACTTGGTCAGACTCCTTCATCTTGATTTGATGGTATCCGGAGTATGCATCGAGGAAAGACAGAGAATCGTGTCCTGCAGTCACGTCAATTATATGGTCAATGCGGGGTAGTGGGAAGGGGTCCTTAGGGCAAGCCTTATTGAGATCTTTAAAATCGACACAGAGGCGCCAGGATTTATCCTTCTTTGGCACCATGACCAGATTTGCCAGCCAGTCTGGGTGCTTGATCTCTCTGATGAACTCGGCTTCAAGTAGCTTGGTTAGCTCCTCCCCCATAGCTTGTCATTTGGGTTCGAAAAATCGTCGCAACGTTTTCTTGACTGGTTTGATCCCCTTTATTATGTTGAGGTTGTGTTCAGCCAGTCTGCGTGGGATTCCCGGCATATTCGAAGGGTTCCAGGCAAGGATGTCCCAATTCTTGCGCAGGAACGCTCGCAAGGCGATGTCGACCGTTGGATCCAACTGTGCTTCGATGGAGGTTGTCTTGTTGGGATCCGTCGGGTGCACTTGAAATTTAACTATTTCGTCTGCTGTTTTGAAAGAAGTGGACGTGGGCCTCTTATCGAGTGTT
The DNA here is from genome assembly GCF_002162155.2 of Triticum dicoccoides. Lineage (NCBI taxonomy): Eukaryota > Viridiplantae > Streptophyta > Magnoliopsida > Poales > Poaceae > Triticum > Triticum dicoccoides. The sequence continues at coordinate 142,102,108 of NC_041384.1, forward strand.
ACATCATCTTTGTCCACTGTAGAACGCAGAGTGGTTAACTCTTCGGCCGCGAGGGCCTCAGATACTACTATATCTGGATCACTGGTGATTGTGATAACTCCATTGGGCCCTGGCATTTTGAGCTTCATGTACCCGTAATGGGGTATAGCTTGGAAGCGTGTGGATGCATCTCGCCCCAAAAGGGTGTGATATCCACAATTGAAAGGTGCCACGTTGAAGAGAAACTCTTCGGACCTGTAGTTCTCCGGTGTGACGAACACCACACCAAGCTTAATTTTCCCAGAGCTTCGCGCTTCTCGAGTCAGGATAATGCCTCGAAAGGTGGTGTTGCTTTGCTCGATGCGACTTTTGTCCATTTGCATTTTCTGGAGCGTATCCTCGTAGATGAGGTTCAGTCCACTGCCGCCGTCCATGAGCACTTTAGTGAGCCTGAAGCCATCAACAATTGGGTTTAAGACCAAGGCGATAGGTGCTCGGATTGATTTGGCCCTTGGTTCGTCATCGGCAGTAAAAGTTATTGCCATATCGTTCCAGGGATTTATTGCAGCTACGTGGTTGACTTCCGCGAGGTCGCAGAGCGCCCTTTTGCACTGATTATTTGACGAAAAGGTCTCGAAGACCGTAAAGACATTGAGATCGTCGTCCTCTGAAGAGTGCATCACCGGGGTGATGTTGGTGAGGATAGCCTCGCCGCTCTTAGCTACTTGCCGGAGCACCCAACATGCCCGAAGGCTGTGTGTTGGTTCGGTATTCGGCGTAGTGTGTATTTGACAGGGCTTGTCGAGCAGTTCCTCAAGGACAGTTCTATGTCCTGTGAAGGATTTGGTTCTCTTGTCAATGAGATGATAGTCGGGTGGCCCGTAAGGGTGCATCCTTTTTGCCCGTCTTGTGGGTTGCTTGAATGCAGGGGGATCCCATCGGGCTGTCTAAGCTTTCCAAGCGCTTTCCATTGTGCAGAACTTCTCTACTATGTGTGTCAAATCTGCATAGTGCAGTATGCGGTTGCGGTTGAGGGCATTGAGGAATACCTTGTCTGTACAGTTGCGGGAGAAGACTGAAACTGCATCATCGTCGCAGCAGTCCTTAATCTTGTTTTAACAAGGAGGAAGCTGGTCCAGAAGTGATTGACTGTTTCCTGAGGCTGCTGTCGTACGTACATTAGGTCTCATACATCTAGAGGGCCTGAATTGCTTGGGGAATATTGTTTGTGGTGGCTGGACGGGTAAAAATCCAAACCCTGACACGCCATTGGATCTGGAGCGTGAAGAATCTCTGAGGTCACTAGTCAAGGATCCGGACGGTCCTGGAGACTTTCAGGCTCGACGCTTGATTCTATGTTCGGCGGACATACGGTCTCTTACCGTGGACGGGTATCCGGCGCACAGGGCCCAGAAATCCGAACATATATTGTTCTTAACTTAGTGGGAGAAGTATTCTCGACGCGCTCCTCCACAACCACTACCAGATGGGTGATCGGTGGGGGATTTGATTTCCCTCTGATCGGGTTTAAGCCCAATCAGATCATAGTTTGTTGCGACTCCCAGGGCGGCGATGCGATGTAGCAGTTCGCTCAAGGATGGGACATCTGTCGGATCCATCTTTTCAGAGTGTATGGGGCTCATGCGGAGGTGACGTATGGCGATTGTGGGGGCTTCCTTTGGCTTAAACTCTAGGCATGAACCCATGGTGAAACCGCCGAGCTGGAGGACCTGCCCTGAGGCTAGGGCCCTTCCAAAGGTGATGGTGTCATTAATTACAAGGCGATCCGTTGATCCTGCCATCGGCGACACAGAGGAATTCTCAATGAAAGCACCAATGTCGGAGTCAAAACCGGCCGATCTCGGGTAGGGGGTCCCGAACTGTGCGTCTGAGGACTGAAGGTAAGAGGAGACAAAGGCAACACGATGTTTACCCAGGGCCCTCTCGATGGAGGTAAAACCCTATGTCGGTGTCAAAACCGGCGGATCTCGGCTAGGGGGTCCCGAACTGTGCGTCTAGGCCGGATGGTAACATGAGGCAAGGGACACGATGTTTTACCCAGGTTCGGGCCCTCTTGATGGAGGTAAAACCCTACGTCCTGCTTGATTAATATTGATTATATGGGTAGTACAAGAGTAGATCTACCACGAGATCAGAGAGGCTAAACCCTAGAAGCTAGCCTATGGTATGATTGTATGTTGTGATTGTTGTCCTACGGACTAAAACCCTTCAGTTTATATAGACGCGGGAGAGGGTTAGGGTTACACAAGGTCGGTTACAAAGGAGGAGATATCCATATCCGTATTGCTTAGCTTGCCTTCCACGCCAAGTAGAGTCCCATCCGGACACGAGACGAAGTCTTCAATCTTGTGTATTCATAGTCTAACAGTCTGGCCAATGGAGATAGTCCGGCTGTCCCAAGACCCCCTAATCCAGGACTCCCTCAGTAGCCCCTGAACCCGGCTTCAATGACGATGAGTCCGGTGCGCAACATTATCTTCGGCATTGCAAGGCGGGTTCCTTCTCCAAATACATCACAGAAGAACTTGAAAACGAGGATAGTGTCCGACCCTGCAAAATAAGTTCCACATTCCACCGCAGAGAGAATAATATTTTCGCAGATCTAATTCACTGCTTGTTTTGGCACACGACCTTATGTCACGGCCCGGTGATTATTCGAACCGTTTCTCCACACATAACGCGAGGCGGTTTATTTACACGTCTTGCCGAAGCGGAGATCATGTTCCCTCAATTGCGGGATTCTCATTAATGCGGTCATGGGTAACCCAACCGTGTCTAGGACTCCTAGATTATAGGCAAGTCCTAAACGGCTACGAAGAGGACGCTTGATATTCACCCTCTTTATAAAGGGACAAGGTTTTTGCGTTTTCCCTCTTGTGCTCAATCGAACCCTTCCCCTGCCTCGAGTTCTAACACCCAAAGCCTAGGTTAGGTGCTCCGGATCTTCAACCATGTCCGGATCCAGCCTTCAAGGCCGATGGACGCCCTCCTCCGTTACGGAAGAGGACATTAAGAAGTTGAGGGAGGCCAGATACCTGACCGCCGAGGTTTCGCATCGGCTGCCTGCTTGAGGGCAGATCGTCCCTACTCCCGAACCCAACGAGAATGTCGTGTTCGTCTCCCACTTCCTCCGAGGTATAGGCCTCACTCGGGATCCCTTCGTGGGGGGTTTGATGTTCTATTACGGGCTAGATTTCCATGATCTAGCTCCGGACTCCTTTCTCCACATCTCGACATTTATTGTCGTGTCCGAGGCCTTCCTCCGCATCACCCCTCACTTCGGCTTGTGGCTCAAGACCTTTGAAGTGAAGCTGAAGATGATCGAGGGGCAACATGCAGCGTGCGGAGGTGCATCAATAGGCAAGATGGCAGGAGCTCCATGGCCGAAAGGTTCCTTCCCAGAGGTGTCCGAATTATGGTAGCGGGAGTGGTTTTACGTCACAGCTCCCAGAAGTGCCAAGTGGGCGGCTGCCCCTGCTTTCCGCTCGGGCCCCCCACCACAACTGATGTCATGGATTAGCAGAGGTCTGAGTTGGGGTCCAGCCAAGGACGTGCCTATACTGCAAAGCCGCATCCGAGATCTCTTCAAGGGAGATTTTAATTTGGTTGCGGTAATACAAGTTATGCTGGTTCATCAAGTCCAGCCTTGCAAACGCCGGCCCCTTCACTTGTGGGAGTTAAACCCAGAGGGACCACGTGCCATTCAAAGTTTCCTCGGCCTGACGCACGAGGAGATGTACAAGTCATTCTTCAGACCTCAAGTAGAATGTCCGGATATTACCGAGGACGTGGGCCTGAGCAGTAACCGCGCCGCCGAACAAGTAAGAAATCCTCTGGACGAACACACTGTCGTTTATTCGTCACAAAGTTATTTCTGAGAGTTTGCTTTTTGACCAGGATTGGCTAACAAAGGGGAAGATGATTCGGTGTTTGGCCCCCCTCCCTGAGGGTTTAGAAAATCCGGTGTTGGAAAAGATGCTCGAGGTCGCACCTTGCCCACAGCCCTTGAAGGAAGATACCCGGGGGATAATACGGGCGGACGCGGGCCCCCATCGCTGCCCGTTCCAACCGAGGGAACGAGCGTCTCCACGAAGGAGGACAACCGGGGGAGGAAAAGGACTGCTTCCGAGGATCCGGAAGCCGAAGCCTCCAAACGGGAGAAGAAGTCTCCCACAGAGGGTCCTGCCTTAGGGGGTGCTTTTGCCGCACAAAGTCTGCGGGGGGATCAGCCCTCCAATGAGTCATAAGTGATCCAAAATACTTTAATAGTAAAGGTATGATATCTTTTTTTCTAAGAGAATAACCACCGCATATATCTTGCAGTTCGGGCCTTAGCCCCACTCAGCTGAGCTCGTCTTCGAGGGATCTTCTTCCAGAGATGATGGAGAGCGAAATGCCTCCCCCAGACTCCTCCGCTCAAGAAGCGGGCGTCCCCTAAGTGTCATCACAGAGGGCCTCTCCGGATCCAGTGAGGCCAGAAGATAATCCCATAGACCCCCGAAGTCCCCAGCGTCCGGCTCCCGAAGAGAGCAGACAAAAGAGTCCGGCACTGTCTGGTGTGCGGTCGGACGTTCTGAGAGAGTTGGTGGGGCAAGCGGCCATCTCAAAAGAACATTGTATGATGATGAGTACGGTGATGGAGAGAATCTCGTCCGCCGAAAGCGGATTACATGAAGCTTTTATGAGTCTACTGATAGGCTTTGAGGTACGTGAGATAATATGTCATAGTACTTCACATGTTAGGTGTGCCCTGTGTAGATAGTAGCCCCCGAGACTCTTGTCGTCGAGAACGGCGGCGAACAGAGGATCATATTCCCAGGCAATAACCAGACTGCCCCTATGTGTAGGTGGTGGAAGCTCCGGTAGCTAGACGGACTAGTAAGAGCAGCTGGATGCGGCAGACACCGACATCGAGCTTGTTAACAAGAGGCTTGACGAGGCACAGGGTAAGTGTTATTATCTGGTGAATGCCACATAGTAAGAGCAGCATGATGCTAGTATCTTTAATATGTTGTGACTGTAGATGGAGCTGCCACCGTGGAAGCCTTGCGGGCAGAACTTGCCTGAGCCAAGGAACAAGTGAGGATTAGTAATGCGGCTGCTTTGAAGGCGGCCGAAGAGTTGAAAGACAAGAAGGCCGCACATTGCGAGAGCCAAGAGAAGATGGCCAAGATGGCCGTAGAATTAAAAGACACTACCGACCGTTGCCGGGTCCTTGAAAAAGGAAACCGAGCGAAGGCAACGGACCTTGAGAAGGCCACGGTGGCGGACAAAGACACCCGTTCTGCTATGAGAGCGAAGAAGGAGGAGCTGCAGGAAGCCGGGGATATTGCGGCTGGGAAACCCTTCATGTTACGGAGGAAGTTCGGAGATCCATGGTATGCCCCTCTGGATCGGCTGTGGAGTTCGGCAGATGCGTATATGGATTTGGCGGTGAGCGCTGCCGATGCGGCCAAGTACTTCCAAGGTCAGACAGATTGTGAAATGGACAAGTTGTTCTGGTCGCAATTCCACGTTCCAGAGCATCCGCTTTCATTGACTGACCAGCTAGCCGAATGGGCCGAACTCAATAGGTTGTCCGGACTCGCCATGAGGTCTGTTGTGGATCAGCTATGGCCGGAAAAGCCAAAGCCGAACAACTACTTTAGCTTAGTGCAGCAGTTCCTTGGTGCGGTGCCATGCATTAATGCGATGAAGAGGTCGGCGTGCATAGAAGGCTCGCGGATGGCCCTTGCACGGGTTAAAGCATACTGGGCGGAGATGGACGCTACCACAGTTGCGGCACAGGCTGCCGAGCATTATTTCGAGGAAGTTCTCGAGGGTGCTTGTTTGATAGAGGCCCAGTGCTCGAAGAATATTATGTTTGAGTCATATGTATTCTCATTGTAAACACAATGCTTTTATGAAGTTTTTATAAGGCTATGTTTATACTTTTTCCTGAAAGTAGTATGATGCCTCCTGTGCAGTTGTTTATGTATACATGTGTATAACCTGAAAGATTGCAGCCGTCGGCTTCAACCCCCACGCATATAATGCGGAGGTGCTAGCAAAAAACGCGTGTTCACACTTAACCCAACGTCTTTGTCGTATTAAGGAGGTGATAGCGTAGCGAACGAGGCAACCGGACTATAATGCTTTAACACTTTCACTTAGCCATAGGAGTTTGACAGTGGGGCTACTAGATAGCCCCTGGTGGCTCCGCACTCTCCCGATCGCAGGGTGCGTACATGCCTGTCCGGAAAATGGCCCTTCGTTAAGGCAGAGGAATTATATCATTCCGATAGGTCATCGAGTGGTTGACCAGTCTCACGCTATATCATGACAATCAGTTTTCGGCTTTCTCTACTAAGGTGCTCGTCTGGATAAACCAGGGCACAATCGCAGTAGTTCTCCTGGTGCTAACTTAGCCGATGAAGCGGAACGTAAGGCACCAAAACACAGGAGCCGGGCAAACCCAACATTTGACCAAAGACAATGATTCGAAGCTGATGCATATAAGGCCAAACTCACGACGCCGAACACTCCCTAAGGTATTCGGTCTTTATGGTATAAACCGGGCCTAAATAGTGCCCTTTGTAAGAAGCCCTTTGTGTCCAGGTACGTGCATTATTCTAACGTGGCCACATGCCAAGACGTCAGCATCCTTCTCAACTGTGCTGAGAATTCGGTGGATATGTATCAACAAGAGACAGTAAAAAAGGTTTACGCAGGGTCTTAATCTAAAAAAAATCCTTTGAGCGGGTCCCTGCTGCACGTCTGCGCATGTGTCTCCATTGTGCCGTATCCTGGACGGGTGTGGCACGATGATCATCTATAAAAGAGAGGAACTTAGGTGAAAAAGTTGTCGTGCAAAAAGATAGTTTTTAAAGAAACTATGTATAATTCATGATGAGTAAAAATTGCCACTTGTCTGCGCGTGTTGAGCCCCTTGTATTTGTAATAGGGGTGCGACCATTGATCCGGTATGAATTACATATAGTTGCACCAGACTCGTCTAACCGTGTCCGAGGTCTTGACGACCTGATAAATGCTTTAGTTGGTCAGGCCATTTTTAGTGTGCGGCTGCCAAGGCAGCCGCACTTTCTTCAGTGCGCAAAGATCGCTTAATATTTCTGTTCACTGTAATGATGCCACGTGGGCCGGGCATCTTAAGTGTGAGGGAAGCGTAGTGCGGTATTGCATTAAAGCGAACGAAAGCTTCGCGTCCGAGTAGTGCTTGATAGCCACTTTAGAACGGAGCGATGTGGACGGTTAAATGTTCGCTACGGAAGTTATCGGGGAAGCCGAATATAACCTTTAGTAGCAGGGAGCCCGTGCAATGAGCCCCTGGGCCTGGCGTTACTCCTTTAAAGGTAGTATTGCTTTGGCAAATTTTTGTTGGGTCTATCCCCATTTCGCGGATTGTGTCCTGGTATATCAGGTTTAGACTACTGCCACCGTCCATCAGGACTCGTGTGAAGTGGTATCCGTCAATTATTCGGTCTAATACCAGGGCAGCCCATCCTGCACGCCGGATACTTGCTGAGTAATCTGATGGTCGAAAGTGATCGGTTGAGACGACCAGTGGCAGGACTCCGCGGTGGTAGGCCCTTGGGCATATTTTTCTGGGAGTGCCATTTTGTTTCTTCCCTTGATCACGTGTAACACGTTTACTGTTTTGACTTTTGGTGGAAATTTCTTTTGTTCCCCAGTGTCTTGCTTGGGAGGCTCATCCTCGTCTTCGCTTGGTGTATCCTCCCCCTTGTGTACGGCGTTGAGCTTCCTTGACTGCTTGAAGACCCAACATTCTCTGTGGGTATGATTAGCGGGTTTACGAGGGGTGCTATGGATCTGACATATTTGGTCCAGAATTTTGTTTAGGCTGGACAGTTCGTCTCTGGCGCCCTTAGAGGGTGGCTTTTGCTCTCCCGGCCGAGAGCTTTTGAATCCGGCGTTTACTGTCATGCTCTTCGTGCTGTCTTCTTTATTCCGGCATTTGTTATTGCTGTTGCACCGTGATTTCCCATTTCCATCTCTAACTTCAGATGTACTGGGGTCGCTGGTGCTGCATCTGGCTAGCCAGCTGTCCTCACCCACGCAAAAGCGGGTCATGAGGCTTGTTAATGCTGCCATGGTTCTCGGCTTTTCTTGGCCGAGGTGTCTGGCAAGCCATTTGTCTCAGATGCTATGCTTAAAATATGCCAAGGCTTCGGCGTCCGGACAATCGACAATTTGGTTCTTTTTAGTAAGAAACATGTTCCAAAGTTTTCGGGCTGACTCTCCGGGCTGTTGAGTTATATGACTCAAATCGTCCTTGTCCGGAGGTCGGACATAAGTCCCTTGAAAATTTACCCTAAAGGCGTCTTCGAGCTCTTCCCAGCTTCCAATGGAGTTTTCGGGGAGGCTTTTAAGCCAGTGGCGAGCTGGCCCTTTGAGCTTGAGGGGTAAGTACTTGATGGCGTGGAGATCATCTCCTCGAGCCATATGGATATGGAGGATATAGTCCTCAACCCAAACCCCAGGGTCTGTTGTTCCGTCGTATGCCTCTATGTTTACGGGTTTGAATCCCTCTGGAAATTCTTGGTCCAACGCCTCGTCGGCGAAACATAGGGGGTGTGCGGCACCCCTGTATCTGGGTGTACCACGTTGCTCGGATGTTTGTTGTGTTACATCGTATGCTGGGGCGCGCTTGGTGGTCCATAGATGGATCTGGTTGCGCCGTCCTTTTGGTGCGAGCCCTCGCGTGTATCGCGTATTGGCTTGTGAGTGGCGTTGTTTGCCGCTCGATGTTGGCCATGAGGTCGTCTATCCAGCCAGGTGGCTGTTTTGATTTTTGGTTGTGGGGGGTCTGAGGCCTCCTCATCGAATTCAGGTAGCAACTTCCGCTTTGGGTAGCTCTTGGTGGGGCGATTGTCGCCGTACTTTGTTGCTGTGTTGAGTACGTTACTCCATCTGATTTGGAGTGTGTCATGTGCAACCTTGAGTGTTTGCTTCTGCTTTTTCAGACTCCTCGCGGTGGCAACATGCCTTTGACGGGCATTATGCTGCTCCGGGTGCCTGTCCGGCGTTATATCGTCCGGACTATTATCTTTGACAGAATTAGTTTGCTCGGTTTGATTCTCTTATTGCCGTAGTCCGGCAGTGGTTCGCCCTGCTCCAACGCTGGGTCTGTATGATCGTTATTTCTGCCAAGGCGAGATTTGGGGCGGCGCTTGCGCCGCCGCTTTGACTGCTTCTCGAGGGAACAAGCCTTTGGTGCGTCTTTCCGTTCCTCGTCGTCGTCTTCTTTTGGTGTGTCCACCATGTATACGTCATATGATGAGGTGAAAGTCCAGCGCCCTGTGGGCGGTGGTTCCTCTTCGCCTCCTGCATCGTTGTCCATACCGTCGATGTCTTCACAGTCGAAGTCGAGCATGTCGGTTGAGTCATCGACAGTGGCTATTAAGTGGGTAGTGGGTGGGCGTCGAATTTCTTCGTCATCCGCATCCCAATCCTGTTGGCCATAATCCAGCCAGGGCTCTCCTGACAAAGAGAGATAACTTAGTGAATTCAGAATGTCGCCGAAGGGCGCGGCGGTGAATTCCATGATCGGCGCCCAATCGGATTCGATTGGCAGGGGCGCGGATGGTTCGGAGTCCGGAAAAGAGTCCGACACCTTGGAGTCACTGGCTGCGCAGACTGTTAGGCTGGTGTTCGGCTCGATCTTCGTTGAGACTGCAGCCCCTGAGGCGGTGTCTAACCACCCGTCCTCGACTGGCACAGTTGGCTCCGAGCTAAGGGTCGGAGCTGATGCGGGCGCGGCCTCTGGGGTACTGTTCGGCGGCAGAGCTAGGTCATACCCATCACGACAGTGCGGCACGCCCGGCTGTGGCTCGAATCCGTCAAAGATCAAGTCTCCGCGGATGTCGGTCGTGTAATTCAAACTTCCAAATCTGACCTGATGGACATGGGCGTAGCTTTCAGTCTGCTCCAGATGGCCAGGCGAATTAGCCCGCAGTGCAAAGCCGCCGAATACGAAGATCTGTCCAGGGAGAAAAGTCTCACCCTGGACCGCATCGCTATCGATGATAGTAGGAGCCACCAAGCCTAACGGCGATGACACAGAGGAACTCTCAACGAAAGCACCAATGTCGGTGTCAAAACCGGCGGATCTCGGGTAGGGGGTCCTGAACTGTCTGTCTAGGCCGAATGGTAATAGGAGGCAGGGGACACGATGTTTTACCCAGGTTCGGGCCCTCTTGATGGAGGTAAAACCCTATGTCCTGCTTGATTAATATTGATGATATGGGTAGTACAAGAGTAGATCTACCACGAGATCAGAGAGGCTAAACCCTAGAAGCTAACCTATGGTATGATTGTATGTTGTGATTGTTGTCCTATGGACTAAAACCCTTTGGTTTATATAGACACCGGAGAGGGTTAGGGTTACACAAGGTCAGTTACAAAGGAGGAGATATCCATATCTGTATTGCTTAGCTTGCCTTCCATGCCAAGTAGAGTCCCATCCGGACACGATACGAAGTCTTCAATCTTGTATCTTCATAGTCTAACCGTCCGGCCAATGGAGATAGTCCGGCTGTCCGGAGACCCCCTAATCCAGGACTCCCACACCCTACTTCCTGCTTGATTGACTTTGATGAGTATTGGGGTTACAAGAGTTAATCTACGTCGAGATTGTAATGGCTAAACCCTAGCTTCCTAGCCGATATGAATTCTGATAGCCTCAGCGGACTAAACCCTCCGGTTTATATAGACACGGGAAGGGCCTGGGTTGTACAAAGTTGGTTTACAGAGAAAGGAAATCATACATCCGGACACCAAACTTGCCACTGACGCAAAGGAGAGTCCCATCCGGACACGGGGGAAGGCCTTCTATCACGGCGCATCAGTCCGTCCCATGCTACATGGCTTGGACACCCGAAGACCCCATAATCTAGGACTCCTCAGTACACCTTCTACCATAGATCCGAAGGCAAGATCTTTGTTGCCAAGAATGGAACCTTTATAGAGAAGGAGTTTCTCTAGAAAGAAGTGAGTGGGAGGAAAGTAGAATTTGATGAGGTTATTGTACCTTCTCTCGAATTGGAAAGTAGCACATCACAAAAAATCATTCCCGTGATGTATACACCAAATAGGGAGGAATCTAATGATGATGATCATGAAACTTTAGATCAAGTTACTACTGAACTTTGTAGGTCAACCAGAGCATGATCTGCACCATAGTGGTTCGGTATTCCTGTTCTGGAAGTCATGTTACTAGATCAAGGCGAACCTATGAACCATGAAGAAGCTATGATGAGCCCAGGTTCTGACAAATGGTTTGAGGACATGAAATCTGAGGTAGGATCCATGTATGAGAACAAAGTGTGGACTTTGGTGGACTTGCCCGATGATCGGCAAGCCAGAGAGAATAGATGGATCTTCAAGAAGAAGACTGACGTTGATGGTAATGTTACGGTCTACAAAGCTCGACTTGTTGTAAAAGGTTTTTGACAAGTTCAAGGGGTTGACTATGATGAGACTTTCTCACCCATAGTGATTATTAAGTTTTTTTGAATCATGTTAGGAATTGCCGCATTTTATGATTATGAAATCTGGCAAATGGATGTCAAAACTGCACTCCTTAATGGATTTATTGAAGAAGAGTTGTATATGATGCAACCAGAAGGTTTTTTCGATCCTAAAGGAGCTAACAAAGTGCGCAAGCTCTAGCGATCCATCTATGGACTTGTGCAAGCATGTCGGAGTTGCAATATACGCTTTGATGAGGTGATAAAAGCATATGGTTTTATACAAACTTACGGTGTAGCATGTACTTACAAGAAAGTGAGTGGGAGCTCTGTAGCATTTCTTATATTATATGTGGATGACATATTGTTGATTGGAAATGATATAGAATTTCTAGATAGCATAAAAGGATACTTGAATAAGAATTTTGGAACACCTCAGTGAAGCTTCTTACATATTACGCATCATGATCTATTGAGATAGATCAAGACGCTTGCCAAGATTTTCAATGATTACACACCTTGACAAGATTTTGAAGGAGTTCAAAATGGGTTAGTCAAAGAAAGGATTCTTGCCTGTGTAACAAGGTGTGAAGTTGAGTAAGACTCAAAGCCCGACCATGGCAGAAGATAGAGAGAGAATGAAAGTCATTCCCTATGCCTCAGCCATAGGTTCTATAAAGTATGTCATGTTGTGTAACAGACCTACTATGTGCCTTGCCATGAGTTTGGCAAGGGGGTACAATGGTGATCCAGGAGTAGGTCACTGGACAGCAGTCAAAATTATCCTTAGGTACCTTAAAAAGGACTAAGGAAATGTTTCTCGATTAAGGAGGTAACAAAGAATTCATCGTAAAGGGTTACGTCGATGAAAGCTTTTACATCGATCCAGATGACTCTAAGTCTCAATATGGATACATATTGAAAGTGGGAGCAATTAGCTAGAGTAGCTCCATGCATAGCATTGTAGACATAGTAATTTGCAAAATACATACGGATCTGAATATGATAGACCCGTTGACTCAACCTCTCTCACAAGCAAAACATGATCGTACCTTATTACTCTTTGGGTGTTAATCACATGGCGATGTGACTAGATTATTGACTCTAGTAAACTCTTTTGGTGTTGGTCACATGTCGATGTGAGCTATGAGTGTTAAGCACATGGCGATCTAAACTAGATTATTGACTCTAGTGCAAGTGGGAGACTGAAGGAAATATGCCCTAGAGTCAATAAAAAGTTTTTATTTCAAATTTCCTTATTTACGATAAAGGTTTATTGTTCATGCTAGAATTGCATTGATCGAAAACCTTAATACATGTGCGAATACATAAACAAATATTGTGTCCCTAGTAAGCCTCTACTAGACTAGGTCGTTGATCAAAGATGGTTAAGGTTTCCTAACCATTGACATGAGTTGCCATTTGATAAGGGGATCACATCATTAGGAGAATGATGTGATGGACAAGACCCATCTGTTAGCTTAGCATAATGATTGTTCGGTTTTATTGCTATTGCTTCCTTCATGTCAAATACATATTCCTTCGACTATGAGATTATGAAACTCCCGGATACCGGAGGAATGCCTTGTGTGCTATCAAACGTCACAATGTAACTGGGTGATTATAAAGATGCTCCAGAGGTATATCCGAAGGTGTTTGTTGACTTTTCATAGATCGAGATTAGGATTTGTCACTCTAAGTATCGGAGAGGTATCTCTGGGCCCTCTCGGTAATACGCATCATAAGCTTGCAAGCAAATGACTAAGGAGTTAGTCACGAGGTGATGTATTACAGAACGAGTAAATAGACTTGCCGATGGACAAAGGGAATTACGTATGTTGTCATTACGGTTCGACCGATAAAGATCTACGTAGAATAAGTAGGAGCCAATATGGGTATCCAGGTTCCGCTATTGGTTATTGACCGGAGAGGTGTCTCGGTCATGTCTACATAGTTCTCGAACACGTAGGGTCCACACACTTAACATTCGATGTCGATTTGGTATTATATAAGTTATGTGTTTTGGTGTCCCAGATGTGAATATAGACATAATGAGGAGCTCCGGAATGGTCCGGAGGTAAAGACGATATATAGGGCGATTTTATTTGGTCCCCGGAATGGTTTTGGAATGCAGAGGAAAGTTATCGGAATACCGGAAGGGGTTCCAGAGGCACCGGGAGAGTATTGGACCTTAGTGGGCTAAGTAGAGGGGAACACACCAGCCCACATGGGCTGGTGCGCCCCCCCTTATGGCAGCCACGCCCAATTAGATGGAAGGGGGAGGTGCCACCTCCGCTTACCATATCCCGGAGAGGGGATGAAGGAAAGAAGGGGGCGCCTCCTCCCTTTCCTTCCCCCTTGCCACTATTTGGCAGGGGGGGCACCAAAGGGAGGAGCCCTAGGGCTACTGCCACACCACTTGGGGCGCTCTAGGGGTTTCCTCCTCCACTCCCACACCTATATATATGTGGGGAGGGGTGCCACACAATACACAGCTTATTCCACGTTGTGTGTCGGCACCCCTCCGCCTCTAGTTTATTCCTCCACCCTAGATCACCGCAGTGCTTAGGCCAAGCTCTGTGGGATTACTTCACCACCACCGTCACCACGCCATTATGCTGATGCAACTCATCTACTACCTCGCCCTACTTGCTGGATCAAGATGGCGAGGACGACACCGAGCTGAACGTGTGCATAGCGCGGAGGTGTCGTGTGTTCGGTACTTGATCAGGCGGATCGAGACAGTGTACAACTACTCAACCGCGTTGTGAAATGCTTCCGCTTACGGTCTGTAATGTTACTTAGACACACTCTCCTCCTTGTTGCTATGCATCTCCATGGATAGATCATTGCATGTGCATAGAAAGTTTTTGTCTTCCATGCAATGATTCCCAACACAAGTGACAGTAAATTTTAGCACACTATATAAATATTTCCTTACCAAATTCCACTTACCAAAGGCGCTTCGCTCCCCATTAACGGCGCCAGAAAAGAGTCTTGATTATCCACAAGGATAGGGGATCTATCATAGTCCTTTCAATAAGTAAGAGTGCCGAACCCAATGAGGAGCAGAAGGAAATGACAAGCGGTTTTCAGCAAGGTATTCTCTGCAAGCACTGAAATTATCGGTAAGAGATAGTTGTGTGATAAGATAATTCGCAACGGGTAACAAGTGTAACAAAGGTGCAACAAGGTGGCCCAATACTTTTTATATCAAAGGACAAGCCTGGACAAACTCTTATACAAAGCACAGCGCTCCCGAGGACACATGGGAGTTATTGTCAAGCTAGTTTTCATCATGCTCATATGATTCGCGTTCGTTACTTTGATAATTTGATATGTGGGTGGACCAGCGCTTTGGTGCTGACCTTACTTGGACAAGCCCCCCCGCTCATGATCAACCCCTCTCGCAAGCATCCGGAACTAAGAAATAAGAATTAAGATAAATCTAACCATAGCATGAAACACGTGGATCCAAATCTGCCCCTTACGAAGCATCTCATAAACTAGGGTTTAAGCTTCTGTCACTCTAGCAACACATAGTCTACTTATTACTTCCCAATGCCCTCCCCTAGGCCCAAATCATGGTGAAGTGTCATGTAGTTGATGTTCACATAACACCACTAGAGGAAATACATCATACATCTCATCAAAATATCGAACGAATACCAAATTCACATGATTACTTATAACAAGACTTCTCCCATGTACTCAGGAACAAACGTAACTACTCACAAAGCATATTCATGTTCATAATCAGAGGAGTGTTAATTATCATTAAGGATCTGAACATATGATCTTCCGCTGAATAAACCAACTAGCATCAACTACAAGGAGTAATCAACACTACTAGCAACCCACATGTACCAATCTGAGGTTTTGAGACAAAGATCGGATACAAGAGATGAACTAGGGTTTTAGAGGAGATGGTGTTGGTGAAGATATTGATGGAGATTGACCCCCTCTCGATGAGAGGATCATTGGTGATGACGATGTTGATGATTTCCCCCTCCGGGAGGGAAGTTTCCCTGGCAGAACAACTCCGCGGGAGCCCTAGATTGGTTCTGCCCAAGTTCCACCTCCAGACGGCGGTGCTTCGTCCCGAAAGCTCCCTCTTGAATTTTCTAGGTCAAAACCCTTCATATAGTAGAAGATGGGCACCGTAGGCCTGCCAGGTGGCCCACAAGGCAGGGGGCGTGCCCAGGGGGTAGGGCGCGCCCCCACCCTTGTGGCTACCTGGTGGGTCCCCTCTGGTGCTTCCTTTGCCCAATATTTTTATATATTCCAAAATAATTCTCCGTAAATTTTCAAGACTTTTAGAGTTGTGCAGAGTAGGTCTCCCAGATTTGCTCCTTTTCTAGTCCAGAATTCCAACTGTCGGAATTCTCCTTCTTCATGCAAACCTTGTAAAATAAGAGAGAAAAGGCATAAGTATTGTACCATAATGTGTAATAACAACCCATAATGCAATAAATATCAATATAAAAGCATGATGCAAAATGGACGTATCACACATAGGCATATGCCCGCCAAGCCCCTTCCAGGCACACGGACCGTTTCTAGTAGTCCACATGTTCCACGGCTCCTTGCAGCCGAGCTATGAGCCCAAAGAAGCTGGTGGGCAGTGCCTCCGCGGGCCACAAGTTAACGCATATATCTTGGAGCACCGGCCTAGCCATACGGAGAAGCTCCACCAGCTGCTTCATTCGATGATTCAGCAACTCTGGACGAGGCGCCCCCTGGAATTGCTGCCAGAACGCCTTCTCTACCTCATGGCCCTCCTACTCGCCGAAGTGGTGAGCCGCGTCCATTGCACTCCCTGACAGATCCGTGAAAACATCTGGAGAGCACCAAAGTTGAGCTTGATGAACCCCTTGGTGCCAAAAACGCACTGAAGTAAATATGACTTACCCGCGGCAATCTGCCCCACTTGTTGGAGCGCCTCGTGGTAGGTCCTGGCTTGGGTCTGGAGCTTCGAGTGCACAAGACGGAGCTTCTCGAGCTCTTCCTTCATCTTCTTCTCCTCAGCTTGGAGGGTATCATGTGCCTCAAACATGCCCTTCAGATTCTCCTTGACCTCCAGGACCTGTGCCTGGTCCTTGCCCCTAGCCACCTTTTCGGCGGCTAGGTCCTTCTCCGCCTTGGCGGCCGCAGCCTTCTGCTGCTTGGCTTCCTACTGAGATATCACAAGCTCGGCCTTGAGTCACTCAAGCTCGGCCACAACCGTTTTCATTTAAACAGCTCGGCATTAGCATGTATCACATGAATTTATCCTCACACAAAGTAAATTTTAAAAAATGTGGACTTTACCTTGAGATTTCTTGATCTGCCTGTTCATCAGATCGAGGTCCTTCTTGGACCTCTCGAGCTTCCGATTCATCTCCGCAATATCCTCAGAGGCGGAGCTAAGACTCGAGGTAGAAGCTTGTAAACAAACAGTTCATACTTAAACCCCTGCACCAGGCATCTACATTTTGAGAATGCATGCCAGAGTCATGGGGGCTACTAATTTTTTATTAGCTTATGGTACTCTACTACAAACCCACGGCCAGTTTTTTCAAATCTAGCCCTGGGCTTGGGTGCTACTCAATGGCTACACTGTCTAAAACACTATGCCACAGTATAAGCAAAAATGTCGTCGAACAGACACACATAAATCTATTTATGGAAGTCACTCTTAAATAAAGGCATTGGAGAATACGTTGAAGCTCAAGATGAGACCTTTAAAGGCCTCACGTGTTCCGGCCTCAGCAGACCGGAAGCCCTATAGCGCCACGCAAATCAACGCACGGTGCTCTTATTTAAGGGAGGAGCTTGTTAGGGCTACATCCATCTCTTCGGTCCACCCTGCGGTAGCCTGCTTTGGGGCAGGAGGCAGGGGTGGCACAATCTTAGAGCCAACACTGAAGTGTTGGGAACTATGGTCTCCGGCTGCAATACTGGTGCCAGAGTCGACTTCGGCTGGGCCAATGCCTCGCAAAGCCCTTCTAGAACGACCTCGGGGACTTCGTCCCCTTGGTCCTGCTGGACCAAGGCCTCAGCCTTGGCCATAATGACCAACCCTCCAGCCTCCATTATGTTAGTAGGAGGGCCCGCAATAGACGTCACCTCCCCCCAAACCCCCTTGAGCGGGAGGGGGAGCAGTAGGGTTGGGCGTCCCACTTCGAGGCGATAGCCCATTGGAAGAGTCGTCGCCAAGGCGTACCTACGATGGGATGAACAAGAAACACTCATATGAATTATCCCTCGATGACCAAGTTACTGAAAATGACAACAACGTACCTCCGGGGTGTAGGCTTCTCCCTCCCCAGGGTGAGGGCATCATCGTCGTGTCTGAATTGTCAAGGAAGGTGAACTTCCCTGACGAGGCTGGCTTGCCAGCAGGCTCGGCGGAGGCCTCGCATGGCCTCTTTAGGCCATGTGGCCATATCTCGGCCTTCGCATCCTCGGACGCCGCCCTCTTCCCCTTGCGGGAAGGGTTCTTATCCTCCTCGTCCTCCTCTGCATCATCGCATGGGTCGAAGAGGCACTACAAAAAAAGACACATCCGTGACATTTTGGGCCGAACAATTTGTTTTCTGCCATGCTTATGACACTTCTATGACCATAATTGCGACAAAACCCGGTATCATCATGGATGTGGTGGGCTCCTACTACTATGACAAAAAATCATGACAGAAAATGGGCTTTTCGTCCTGGGCGGGCCGGAGGCGCAGCTGCATGACATTCTTTGGGTCGTCCATGACGGAAAAAACCGTGGTAGAAGCGAGGGCGAGGAAAATATCGGGGAGTTCCCGCTTATGGTGGGTGGTCGGGGCCGAGCGATGCATGGAGGGATTGCGCGTTCCTCTCGTACACGTACACGCGTGGCTGCGAGGCGTTCGCCAACTGAACCCGAGCGATTGCACTCCAGGCTACGCATTATTGAACCCGAGCGGTCGATCGATCTGGCTATTAACTGAACCAAATCGAGCGATTCCTTCGCTATAGCTGCTAACTGAAGCGGATCGAACCTGCTGCCTCTTGATGAACAGTGAATGTTGTTGGGGGTTGGATGAATAGTTCCCGGTGGGGGTTGGATGAATAGGACCCGGTGGTAGAAGCTAGAGTTCGTTGTCGTTGGATGAACAGGACCCCGATCGAGCCGGTTGGGGTGGACGATCAGGACCCCGTGGAGGGCTGGTTGAACAGTAGCCGGTGGAGGGCTGGATGAATAGTATCCAGTGGAGGGGTGGTTGAACAGTAGCCAATGGAGGCTGGATGAACAGGAGCCTGTGGATGAAGAGTCGCAGGTGGAGGCTGGAGGAGGTCGACGGTGGATGAACAGTAGCCCGTGGAGGCTCGAGCGAGGGTAGACGATGGATGAACAGTATCCCGTGGAGTCCCGTTTTGCGGTACGCCACACCCCTCCCGATGAATAGGACCCCCATTTCAACCATAGGAGGTCGAAGAGAAGTCCGTTTCCTCTCTTTTGCAGTACGCCACACCCCTCCCGATGAACAGGACCCTCATTTTCACCTTAGGAGGTCGAAGAGAAGTCTGTTTCCTCCGTTTTACGTTACGACAGACCCCTCGGTCGAACACAAGGCCGTTTCCTCCGTTCTGCAGTATGTCAGGCCTCGTTTTGGCTGTTTCATCTAAGCCGGTTAGCTCCCGATGAATAGCATGCATTGCATTGCCTCCTGATGAACACGACACAGTTTCTCCGTTCTGACCCAGCTGGCTAGCTGCTGATGAATAGGACACTGTCGCTGCTCTCCATTGCCTCTCCATGTACACGAGCACTGGCCGTACGTATGCGCGAGTAGGCATTCTAGGGCCCGCCCGTATGTTCGTACATGGCCATATTACTTTCTTGCACCCTGGTTGTACGTACGTGTACACGATATAGATGGGACTACGTGACTTGCTACGCCCGTGCCTCTACTACGACATGTGCCCTTCCTTACTCGGCCACGGTTCATCACTGCAGCCTGCAGACAAACCGATCGACTAGTAAGTACGTACACATTCGCGACCAGATAGACAACCCTACGTACAATTCGATCGGGTAAGTCCCAGCTGTTAGGGAGGTAAGGAGGCACTTCCTTGCATGTGAAGATATAGCTGGTGGGTCCTAGCTATTAGGGGGAGAATCGTATTTTTTTCCCGTAATATGGACACACTTCCTTGCATGCGAAGATGTAGCTGGCGGGTCCCAGTAGTAGGGGGAAACATTATTTTGCGAAATACGATGGCCCGTCCAGTGGGTCCTTGGTATCAGGTGGAGGAATCATTTTTTGCGCATAATAAGGAGGCACTTCCTTGCTGCGACTGTGGACCCAGCTGTCAGCCTCTCCACGTACAATACTCTTCTGATGAAGTCGTTCTTTAACCACATTGACCATGCCGTGCCGAGAGCACCAAGGCGGTGGACGACGGTGAGGCTTAGGAAGGGAACGACACGCAACCGGGGACTACGCGACATTGGATGCCCATGCGGAGAGGAGTATGAGGGTTGGCTGGTTCGGCTGCGGTGTGAGGCTGTCGTCGCCACAGAATAACAAGGGTTGTGGGTGAGTAGAGGGATGGCCTGGCCAGAGGTTGGAGTAGGGTGGGGCAGTCAAGCCTACGCGGCAACAGAGCCGGCCATGAGAGGCAGGAGTAGACGGCACGACCCGCGCTGGTTTGGACGGCCGGAGCAAGAATACCAGAGGTCAAAGAAGCACTACGAATGTTGGATGGACATCGTACGGTCACTGGAGCTAGAATCGTTCATATTGACTAAGTTGACAAAGCCCTCCGTCCGCGTCAACTTAGTAGGCCCACAAGTCAGCCTCCCACTATAGTGGGTCCTAGCTAGCAGGGGGGTATTCATTTTTGTGCGTAATAAGAAAACACTTCCTTGCATTCGAAAAATATAGCTGGTGGGTCCGAGCTGTCAGCGGGAGGAACATTTGTTTCGCGAATTGCAGAGGCCCTTCCGGTGGGTCCCAGCTGTCAGGTGGAGGAATCATTATTTTGCGTGTAATAAGGAGGCACTTGCCTGTGTGGGTCCCTACTATTAGCCTCACCACTTACATCGCTCTTCGGATGGTTGTTGTTTGTTGACCATGTAGACCACACCATGCCGAGAGCACAACCACGGTGGACGAGGGCGAGGCCTAGGAAGGTAATGACCTGGAGCCGGCGAAGCCACAGTAGTGGATGTCCATGTGGAGGGGAGTACGAGCGCTGACTGGTCAACTGCGGGGTGAGGCTGACGTTGGCAGAAAATAACGGGTGTGCGGGTTGCTAGAGGGATGGCCTGGCGGCAGCACAACCGGCCACGGGAGGAGGGAGCACGCAGTCCCGCCGACGCTGGTTTGGGCGGCTGGAGCGGGAAGACCAGAGATTGAAGAAGCACGACGGCTGTTGGATAGACATCCAACAGTTACTTCTCTGTGTTGACTAAGTTGACAAAGCCTTGCGTACGCGTCAATTTTTTTTAGGACAGTGTCATCATCAACCTAGTAGCCCTAGAAGTCAGCCTCCAGATTAGTGGAAAACATCATACAACCCATTAGCCATTATTTTAAATATAATTTATAGCCCACTTTCTAATCCTTAAGGATATTTTGAAGCCCATATTATTTTTA
Organism: Triticum dicoccoides; assembly: GCF_002162155.2. Classification (NCBI taxonomy): domain Eukaryota; kingdom Viridiplantae; phylum Streptophyta; class Magnoliopsida; order Poales; family Poaceae; genus Triticum; species Triticum dicoccoides. The sequence goes on from NC_041384.1 coordinate 142,123,214, forward strand.
TTAGCATTGCAGACCATATTCTGGGCACTACTAAAAAATTCAATGAAATTTTGCATACCTTGGTGGGGTCCGAACTCTTTTAATCACGAAATTTCGAGTCACGTTAAAAATAATTTTTTTAAAAATCATCTAATTTTTTTTAAAAAATTATCCGCAAAAAATGAAAGAAATTTAAAATCTTCACTAGCAAGATGCCCGTGCGTTGCACGGAACATCAAGATGCATTTGTATGAGTAGTTTATCTTGTGGGAGAAAAGAATGAATGAGGGAAGGACGTATCGGCAAATGTGGAGAGGAGTCCGGGTAAATTGTCATATTTTCCTTTCTTTCTATTAGATATAGATCGGACAGCCTATATTATAGGATGGGAGGCACACCATCTTCACCAACTCTGCTTTTTATAAGAGTGGAGAAATCCAGAAAAATGATATTTGAATGTAATTGCCGGTTGGCTTTGGTTTAAAAATTTGCAGCCCATTTCATACAACTTATAGCCCATTTTCTGGGGAAGCCCATTTCTTACTACTTACATCCCTCCTCGTCTTGAAAGGTTTGTAGCCCAGCAGCGCTGAGAAAAGCAAGTAGGCCTCGGTTGGGTATTCTCCAAAAAAAAACTGGGCTAGCTTATTCTAAGATTAGAGAAATCCAAAAAATGGTATTTGAATGTAATTTCCGGTTGTCTTTGGTTTAAAAATTCGCAGCCCATTTCTTACAACTTATAGCCCATTTTCTGGGGAAGCCATTTCTTACTACTTACATCCTTGCTTGTCTTGAAAGATTTGCAGCCCAGCAGGGCTGAGAAAAGCAAGTAGGCCTCGGTTGGGTATTCTCCAAAAAACTGGGCTAGCCATTTTTAGAAAGAAAAAAGATATCAACTGGGCTCGTCATGTGCTTAAATAAAAGCGTAAGCGTGGGCTAGATGGGCCACAGCCCCCGCACAGCGCGCGGTTGAGTTCCGTCTCTAAAACTAGAAAACAACTGGGCGAGCTGCTGGGTCCCTGGTGTTATCCGCTCGTTGTGTAATTTTCTCGTTTATTGACTACATTGACAACGGCGTGGGACCTAGTTTTCAAACAATTAGGAGGAAGTATTTTTTGGCTTGTAATAATGAGGCACCTATCGGCATTCTAGGAATGGGGGTCCCCAGACTTGCCTGCCTGCGGCCCATGGCGTGGTTGGGCTGGCAGGTTCATACGGCCTATCTTCATCGACAAGACATTCAAGACCCTCGCGAGGGGCCAAGCTTCGAGGGGCGGACGACGCAAGACCTCCTCAAGAGCGGCCTCGCCAGCTAGGCTCACGAGGGGCGGAAAGATCAAGGCAAGGCAAACCTCACGAGGCTCCTCGTGACGTGAGCCATGACGACCGAGACCAGGCGGGCGCCAGCGCGTGCAGCGTCCTCGTTTCCTCTTTGGTGCTAAGCGGGCAAGCGCAGATGTGGAGTACCGAGGCAGCAAGCAAAGTTTTCCATATTGATTCTACAAGACCAGGACCAGAAGGACGGCAAGACGGAGGTCACCATGGAGCCCAAGATGGCGTCATCACCAGAGCCGTTTGGAGGCGAAGACCACCTTTTCTCAGGATAGCTTGTACTAGCTGTCCCCTTTTGAATTGGCTGTTGTTGGTTCCCTTCCCACTCAATATTTGGGAAGAGGACCAGGGCCTATATAAGTAGAAATTGTCGGTGTTCTAGGAACGGGGGTCCCCAGACTTGCATACCTGCGGACCACGGAGTGTCTAGGCTGGCAGGTTCGTGCGACCCATCTTCATCGACAAGACATTCAAGAACCTCGCGAGGGGCCAAGCCTCGCGGAGCGGACGATGCAAGACCTCCTCAAGAGCAGCCTCACCAGGCAGGCTCACGAGGGGAGGAAAGATCAAGTCAAGGCAAACCTCGCGAAGCTCCTCATGACGTGAGCCATGACGAACAAGACCAGGCGGGCGCCAGCGCGCGCAGCGTCCTTGTTTCCTCTTTGGTGCTAAGGGGGCAAGCGAAGGCGTGGAGTACCGAGGCATCAAGCAAAGGTTTCCCTATTGGTGCAACAAGACCAGGACCAGAAGGACGGCAAGACGGAGGTCACCATGGAGCCTAAGACGGCATCATCACCAGAGCCTTTTGCAGGCGAAGACCACCTTTTGTCAGGATAGCTTGTACTAGTTGTCCCCTTTTGAATTGGCCGTTGTTGGCTCCCTTCCCGCTCACGATTTGGGGAGAGGACCAGGGCCTATATAAGTAGAACTAGCCACCACCATGGGGGCATCGGATCGACACCATCACAAGTCGGCAGCTGATTTCGATCCTCACACACACAAACTCTCCAAACGCAAGAACACCTCGACCTCGAGAGGCTGCTCTTCCTCTTGTACTATTCATAATTAGCCCAAGAGGCAATCCACCACCACCACACTGGAGTAGGGTATTACACCACAATGGTGGCCCAAACGAGTATAATTCTTGTGTGTTCCTGTGTTGAGAGTTCGTCGTGTTCGTTTGTGAGATCTTAGAGAGCTAGGGTGTGGATCGATAGGGAGAAAACCTTCGCGTGCACCCCAGTGTTCGAACCTCAAGGGTCTGCTGGGCTGGCCACGCTGCCCATTGGTCGGAGTCGGCCCTTGGGTTGCTGGACATCGCGGCCACAGACTGTCGACGGGTCGATTGGTGGGGAAGATCCTCCGGTGCACCCCTACCTGGCGTGCCAAATGTCGGATTTGGGTTTCCGGCAGACCCCTGAGGTTTGAACACTGGGGTGCGCGCGAAGGTTTTCTCCCTATCGTTCCACGCCCTAGCTCTCTAAGATCTCGCAGATGAACACGACGAACTCTCAACATAGGAAGACACAAGATTTATACTAGTTCGGGCCACCGTTGTGGTGTAATACCCTTCTCTAGTGTGGTGGTGGCGGATTGCCTCTTGGGCTAATGATGAACAATACAAGAGGAAGAACAGCCTCCTGAGGTCGAGGTCTTCTTGTGTTTGGTGAGTTTCTGTGTGTGAGGATTGTAACTAGCCACCACCATGAGGGGCATCGGATCGACACCATCACAAGTCGGCAGCAGATTCTGATCCTCACACACACAAACTCACCAAACACAAGAACACGTCGACCTCGGGAGGCTGTTCTTCCTCTTGTACTGTTCATCATTAGCCCAAGAGGAAATCCACCACCACCACACTAGAGTAGGGTATTACACCACAACGGTGGACCGAACCAGTATAAATCTTGTGTCTTCCAATGGTGAGAGTTCGTCGTGTTCGTCTGCCAGATCTTAGAGAGCTAGGGCGTGGATCAATAGGGAGAAAACCTTCCTGCGCATCCCAGTGTTCGAACCTCAAGGGTCTGTCGGAACCCCAGATCCGATATTTGGCGCCCCAGGTAGGGGTGGGCCGGAGTCTCTTCCCCACCAATCGACCCGTCGACGCTTTGTGGCCTCGATGTCCGGTGACCCAAGGGCCGACTCCGACCAATGGGTACCCTGGCCAGCCCGGGCGGTGCCACCTACCCATGAAGATCTCAACCCTGCGCTCCAGGCGGCGCGAGCGCCGCCTAACGGTGCGGGACGCGGGCGGCGCGGCCAGGCGTCATCCACCCCCACTCCACGACAAGCGTGAGCCACTGCAAGGGCCGCAAGCCACGCCGCAGCAATGGCGCCACACACCTGGCGGGAGCAGGCGAACATGCGGGCCGCGCTCACGATGGCACGAGAGTTGCTGCGGTGCTGGCTGATGGAGAGTGGACGCGACGCACCGCTGGAATGTGTCACTGAGCTACTGGATGCGGCGGCATCAGGAGCGCCGCCTTTCTGCTACCTGGTCCCGTCCCGAGCCGCTACCGGACCTCATGAAGGGCCGGGTCATGGCCGCGCACCCTCGGGAGCGCCCGGGGGCTTCACCATCAACAGGGCGGCCGGCAGCGCCGTGGGCCCCGTTGCCCCCGCGCCGCCTCTAATGAGCATGGGCACGAGCGTTGCCCCCACGGCCCAGCGAGGCGTCGCGCTATCACCCTTAGGACGCCGTGCTGGGTCGGGCAACATGGAGCGTGGGGCAGTACGGTGAGGTGTTTGGGGTGACTGCCTCGGAAGCCTATGTGCCCCGCATGATGGACCAGGATTACAGGCCGGAGGGAGACCCCGGCTCGTGGGAGGAGGAAGCATTGGGAGCTGAAGCCTTCCAAGAGCCGCTGGAGAGCCCCGCCAACTGTGCCGTTGACAATAGATACATGGTACCACTAATCCCTCAGGAGCAAGCTTATGCTAATCATGAGTCACAGATAAACCAGGCTACGACGCCAAACGGTGGTTTCGGCATGGGGATGCCTGCCCCGACAGGAGAAACCCACTAGGGGCTGCGCGGAAGGGGGCAAGAGCAAGGCCCCTCCCCCAGTCGCGGGGAGCAAGGCAACACCCGGAGGTAGGCCCTCTGCCGGGGTGGCGACTGAGGGAGTCCTGGATTAGGGGGTCTCCGGACAGCCGGACTATATCCTTTGGCCGGACTGTTGGACTATGAAGATGCAAGATTGAAGACTTCATCTCGTGTCCGGATGGGACTCTACTTGGCATGGAAGGCAAGGTAGACAATACGGATATGTATATCTCCTCCTTTGTAACCGACCTTGTGTAACCCTAGCCCCCTCCGGTGTCTATATAAACCGGAGGGTTTTAGTCCGTAAGACAACAGACAATCATACCATAGGCTAGCTTCTAGGGTTTAGCCTCTCCGATCTCGTGGTACATCAACTCTTGTAATACCCATATCATCAAGAATAAATCAAGCAGGACATAGGGTTTTACCTCCATCAAGAGGGCCCGAACCTGGGTAAAACATCTTGTCCCCTGCCTCCTATTACCATCCGCCTTAGACGCACAGTTCGAGACCCCCTACCCGAGATCCGCCGGTTTTGACACCGACATTGGTTCTTTCATTGAGAGTTCCTCTGTGCCGTCTTTAAAGATGGTACTACTGTTGGGGGAGCTTTGGCTATCGGCCAAACTCTCCGGCTAGGCGGTTTCATCATGACCGCCTGTTCGGCCGCCGCACCGACGATGACTTGTCGGGTCATCGAAAACAGCCTCCACGTCAAATCGGCACTCGCCGAATAGATGGATCCAATGGAGCTCACCTCCTTAAACGAGCTCTTGGATCGCATCACCGCCTTGGGAGTCGCTATGGACTATGATCGGATTGGGCTTAAACCCGATCAAAGGGAGATTAACTCTCCACCGGTCACCCATCATATTGCAGTGGTGGAGGAACAATGCGGCGACCTTTCCTCTATCTTGAGGACCAACTATGTCCGGATTCCCGAGCTCTCCGAGCCGGACGCCCGTTCGCGGGAGGACAACATCCAATCCCTGAACTTAGAGTCAGGCAACGGCCAGGATTATCGGGTAACACCCCGGAACTGGAACTTCCAAAATTGGAAACTCCTCGGCCCCTGGATCACAGATTGGGTAAGGGTTTGGATTCAATTACACCCACCCACCCAAACATAAGCGATCTTTCCCACATCAGGCAAGAGCCCCAGGAAATAGTACATCACTATTGGGCCAGATTCCTCCTTGCGATGAACAAGGTTAAGGACTATCGCGAGGAAGACGCAATCCTATTTTTCTGCAATAATTGCACGGACAAGGGAATCCTTAACACCATAAATCGCCGTGAGATAACACACTTCGCTGACTTGGCGTCCGTAGTACGAAAGTACCGTGCGATGGAAAGTGCCTAGAAAACCGAAACAAACTTTCGGGATAATCCGGCCCTGAATACAAACCCAGTCCGAAATAAAAGGGTGCATTATCACAATACACCCAGGTCAGCTACCAAAAAGAAAAAACCCTCTACAGGGCATGGAACCGTACTAGACGGATGGCTCAACGGACCCTGCAAAATTCATAGTACAACGGATACAATACCAACGCACAGCCTTAGAGCATGTTGGATACTCCGGCAGGTGGCCAAAAGTGGTGAGGATCTTCTTCTCCCAAATACCACAGAGTTCCATCCCGTGGATAACAATACGGTGTTAACAGTCTTCGAGACCTTCGCGTCAAATAATAGGTGCAAGCGAACACTCCGCAGCATGGCCGAAATCTGCCACGTAGCAGCAATAAATCCATGGAGTGACACGGCTATTACCTTCGATGCCAGTGACGAACCTAAATTCCAAACAGCCCGAGCACCAGCCGCACTGGTCCTCAGTCCAATCGTGGATGGCTTTCGACTCACCAAAGTACTCATGGACGGCGGCAGCGGATTAAACTTCATCTATGAGAAAACTCTTCAAAAGATGGAAATAGACCGGAACCGCATTGAGCAAAGTAGCACAACCTTTAGAGGAATCATCCCCAGTCGGGAAGCACACTGTGCTAGGAAAATCACACTAGATGTGGTACTCGGCACGCGCGATAATTACAGGTCCGAAGAAGTTACATTCCAAGTGGCCCCGTTCAACAGTGGTTATCATGCTCTTATAGGACGGGAGGCGTTCACAATCTTCCAAGCCGTACCCCATTACGGGTACGTGAAGCTCAAAATGCCCGGGCCCAACAGAATCATCTCTCTCGCCAGTGATCCGGACACAACACTCCGCGCCAAAAACAAAACAGCCGCACTGGCCCTCGAGGCATTATCCGAAGGCCTCTCGGCCGAGGAATTAACCATGCTACGCTCCACAGTGGACAGGGACAACGTGATACTCGACAAGAGATCCAAGTCCACCTCTTTTAAACCAGCGGACGAAATAGTCAAATTCCAAGTCCACCCAACGAACCCTACAAAAACAGCCTCCATCGGGGCACAGTTAAACCCCGCTGTGGACGCCGCACTACGAGAGTTCCTGCACGAGAACTGGGACATATTCACCTGGCATCCCTCAGACATGCCAGGAATCCCACGTAGGCTGGCCGAGCATAGCCTCAATATCCTAAAGGGATTCAAGCTGGTTAAGCAAGCTCTTCGGCGTTTCTCCGAACCTAAGAGACAGGCCATGGGAGAGGAACTAGCCAAGTTATTGGAGGTCGGATTCATCAGAGAAATAAAACACCCGGACTGGCTAGCAAACCTGGTAATGGTACCAAAGAAGGATAAATCCTGGCGCCTTTGTGTCGATTTCAAAGACCTCAATAAAGCTTGCCTAAAGGATCCCTTCCCCCTCACACCCATCGATCGAATCATTGATACTACCGCAGGACACGAGTCATTGTGTTTCCTCGACGCATACTCCGGTTACCACCAAATCAAGATGGCGGAGTCCGACCAAGCCGCAACGGCATTCATCACACCATACGGTCCCTTCTGTTTCAACACAATGCCTTTTGGGCTAAAAAACGCCAACGCAACATATCAGCGCATGATTCAGACATGTCTGGAGAAACAAATCGGCAAAACAGTAGATGCCTACGTAGATGATGTGGTCGTCAAAACCAAACACGTCGACTCTTTGATAGACGACTTGAGGCTCACATTCGACAACCTCCGAACATACGACATCAAGCTCAATCCAGAAAAATGCGTTTTCGGCGTACCAGCTGGAAAACTCCTGGGTTTCATTGTCTCTAGTAGAGGTATTGAAGCTAATCCGGCCAAAATCTGAGCTTTGTCACAGTTGGCTACCCCAACAGAACTCAAACAAATCCAGAAGTTAACTGAATGCGTGGCGGCTCTATGCCGCTCTATCTCCCGCTTAGGAGAAAAGGCTTTACCCCTTTATCGCCTCCTTCGGCGCACCGAACACTTTGAGTGGACGGATGCGGCCGCAGCCGGATTGGAAGAAATAAAGGCAATTTTGGCAACCAACCCAATCCTGGCCACGCCAAACATCGGTGACCAATGCTGTTGTACATTGCGGCAACTCATCAAGTTGTAAGCGCGGTGCTCGTTCTCGAACGAGAAGCGGATGGACAAAAATTCCCTCTTCAAAAGCCGGTATGCTATGTATCCACTGTCCTCACTCCATGCAAATCATGGTACCCGCATTACCAAAAATAGCATATGCGGTATTCATGGCATCGCGGAAGCTGCGACACTACTTTCAAGAGAGTTCGATTACAGTAGCCTCAGAAGTGCCACTTAATGATATTATAAACAACCGCGACGCTACGGGCCGGATTGCGAAATGGGCCATTGAGCTCCTCCCGTTCGACATAACATACAAACCTTGATGAGCCATTAAGTCGCAAGTATTGGCCGACTACGTCGCCGAATGGACGAAGGCCGAACTCCCTAAAGAGTACGGCGCATACTCCAATTGGATCATGCACTTCGACGGTTCTAAAATGATGGCTGGTCTAGGGGCTGGCGTTGTCCTGACGTCCCCAACCGGAGATACCGTTCAGTATGTATTGCAAATATTGTATACAAACTCCAACAATGCAGCCGAATACGAAGCTCTGTTGCATGGTCTTCGGATGGAAGTCTCCATGGGCATTCAATGCCTGGAGGTGCGTGGGGATTCAAACCTCGCAATATCCCAAATAAATGGAGACTTTGACGCCAAGGATCTGAAAATGGCGGCCTATCGAAACGCCTTCCTAGAAATGTCAGCTCGGTTCGAGGGGCTCGAATTTCACCATGCGGCTCGGGAAAACAATCAGGCGGCAGATATCCTCACCCGCATTGGCGCAAAACGCGATGCGGTCCCCCCAACATATTCTTGAAAAGGTTGTTCATACCATCCGTAGTATGGGAAGGGGACACCGGTAACAACAGTCCGGACCCAGCCAAAATACCCGATACCGAACTCTCTGACACAATCGGAGGCTCCACCACCGAAATAACACGTTCAACCCACGAAATAATGGCCATTATTGCCCCATGGACAGAACCATTCCTAGCCTACCTAACTAGACAAGAACTTCCAGAGGACCAAAACGAGGCACGCTGCATAGTGCGGCGATCCAAGGCCTACAGGGTCCGTGAGGGAGAATTGTACAAAAAAAGCACTACTGGAGTCCTTGAAAGGTGCATCTCCAAAGAGGAAGGGCGGAATCTTTTAGCAGAAATTCACGCCGGACTCGGCGGTCATCACGCTGCAGCCCGGGCTCTGGTAATCAAGGCCTTCCGTACAGGATTCTATTGGCCAACGGCCCGGGCAGATGCACAAGACTTGGTCCAACGTTGTGCCGGTTGCCAGCTCTTTGCAAATCAAAGCCACATGCCACCCACCGCCCTCCGAAAAATCCCCATTACATGTCCCTTTGCGGTCTGGGGGCTTGACATGGTTGGACCCCTTAAAGGGGGAACCCACAAGAAAAAATACTTATTGGTCATGGTGGATAAATTCACCAAATGGATAGAGGCCAAACCTGTTAAAATAGTCGAATCCGCACCGGTGATAGACTTCATATCCGGGGCTGTACACCGTTATGGCATCCCCCACAGCATCATCACTGATAATGGCACGAACTTCATGGCCAACGAGGTAAAACTCTGGTGCAACAAAATGGGCATCAAGCTCGATTATGCCTCAGTCTATCACCCACAAACCAACGGTCAATTCGAGCGAGCAAACGGTCTTATAATGAGCGGCATTAAACCCAGGTTAGTGTGTTCCTTAACGGAATCTAACATGCACTGGGTAGAGGAGCTCGACTCCGTACTCTGGGGGCTGCGGACCACGCCAAATCATAGTACCGGATATACACCCTTCTTTATGGTGTACGGTGCAGAGGCAGTCTTGCCCTGTGCTATAATTCATGACTCACCTAGAGTGCGCATGTACGAAGAAAGAGAAGCCGAGCTCGATCGGCAGGACAGTCTAGACACCCTGGAGGAGGAGCGCGACGTAGCCAAAGCCCTTTCCGCATTTTATCAGCAACAGGCTCACAGATACCAAAGCAGAGAAGTACGGGCCAAAATTTATAACGTTGGCGAACTAGTTCTATGCCTGCCGGATAAGAAAAAGAACAAGGTCGAGCCCAAATGGGAAGGTCCCTTCATTATTGACCAAGTTCTGACCGGTGGAGCATACCGACTGCAAGATGCATCGACTAGTCGACTCGAGCCGAACCCATGGAACGCGGCCAGGCTTCGAAGATTCTACGCCTAGCACCGGACTCTATGTTAGTCCCCTACCTTTGTCCATTTTTTGCATATACATTATCTATCTTGTTTTCCTTTCTTTCTGTCTTTTATTATTCCTCTAGGCTTTCAAGGGTCACCTTGTGCCTCGCTTGCACATTACAGATGCGCTAGCCGCAGTCTTCATACCTGGGGGCTTCTTTCACAGAAGCCTCATGCCCAATACATGTGTTGTACTTCCGCATGTACCTTTTTTCACCATTATATGCATCGATATGACTTAAGTTTTGGCCAAGCTGGGTTGCCTGGCTCTTGTATTTATGCCCCACGTTCCCGTTAATTCGGCTAGGGCATAAGGGGAGCACCTCTGCGATTGTTACTGCCGGGTCCGCCGGATGTGTACCTCAGACTGGGTGAAGCCAAAAGCTAGCGTTCTTAAGGGAATATTCGGTCGGTGAACAAAATATGATTTTTATTTCATTGTCCATATCTGCCCCCAGATGTTTTTCCTGCGTTTCCTATCGCAGTCCTGACATGCACTTTAGGGCATGCTTACCCAGGGAAAGGAACCCTTAATGGAACTATTCTCCGTGGAAGATGTTTCTTACTACCCATGTAATATAACGTAACTAGTTGGGCACTTGTCTGATAAAGCACTAATGACCCCTATGCCTGGTCTCCACGCATACCCCGGTTCTTATTTAACTGAGCGGGTATTCGGATACACTTTAATTACCTACAATCTGGCTATCGGGCCCGAAGGTTGAAGTGAAAAGGTCTGCAACGACAAATGACCTACAATCTGGCTAGAAGGCATTATGCATGTCACTTTAATTACATAGTCATGCAGACTGACTAAATTCCTCTTCTATACCATCCAACAGGTGGTGTAGCTTACAATCCTGTTGGGAATACTTTGCGGCTAATTCTACTTGCCCATAAACTAAGCTAACGGGGATCTCTTTTCCGTCGGGCCCCACAGGTCCAACCTCGGCCATGTGATTTGGGTCTGCCTTAGTATACCGCGTCTTCATCATGGCCCAGGCTTCTCTGGCACCCTGTCGGTAGGCTGATATCTTCCATAATTGGAAGCGCCTCCATGCTCCCTTGACCTTCTCCGCAAGCTCTGCAACGCCCTCTGGCAGGGAGACGAACGGCCACAAGGCCTGGGCAACACCCTGCATCACCTGCCGAACTTGTTCGTGCAGATGTGACAGCTTGGACAGAAGATCACTCGCAGACCCGGGCATTTCCTCCGCGGGACGACCCGTCATCATACCTACAGACATTACGCTGTTAGTTGGCTTCTTCGCCGAACTCCTTTAAAAGGATTCGTTCAAGCACTTACTGAAAATGCTATGCCGAAGCCGCTTATTCTCCTTCTCGGAGTCTGCAAGCTGGCCCTGAACGTCTTTTAGTTCCACGTTCAGCTTAATATTGGTGTCTTGGAGATTGTTTTTCTCCCGCCTAACCTCAGTCAGCACGCGTTTGCCAGCCTCTAGCTGTCGCATAACATGCTGATCCCCCGGATTTTCTCCAGATTCATCTGCAAAATCTATTGTTAGATCTGCAGCCACGGTGCACACTATATGGTAACCATCATTCTTTAAAGTAAATGTTACCAGCGGGAGGCTTTTTCTGTTCCTGTAATGTGGCAACAACGGCCCGCGGTTGGGTCTTGCATTCCTCTAGCTCCTGGGACAGACTAGTATTCTTCTCTGTAAGGACCTGCACAGTAAAGATGATCCTTAAATCAGTTCTGCTAACTGTTTCAAGTCTCAGGGGCTACTGATACATATAAATCGCCAGATTTACTCACCCGTACATCCATTACATACTGATTCGTGGCTCTGGCTAGACCATCCTGAGCGGCACGGAGGTACGCCTCTCTAGAATTGAAGGCGTCAAACGCCTCTGGTGAGAAACAAGCGTCGCGGAGTACGACCCGGCGGCACCTATGATTCATGGCGCTTTCCACTTCTGAGTTTGTAGCGGATAATCTATCTGCATCCTCTGTAGGAGGATTATCCGGCGCCTACCCCATATCGGCTTCTGCCTCCATGTTCGGTCCTGGCGCCCAACTCGTGGAAGCGTGATTGGCAGCATCGCTGGACATATTCCGGCGAGCGTTTTTTCTATTAAAGAAACACGGGCGTCGTTACATTTTGAGGAAGACGACAACCATGGGGCGGGGTTTTTCTTATACCTTTGCGCCGGCGTCTCCGTCCTGACCGCCTTCCTTTTTGGCCTACTCGGCCTCGGTGCCTCTTGTTGGCGAGTTGCTACGGGTTCGGCAGGGCGTCTCGAATGCCTTCCCTGTAAAAGATGCCATGTGTATATGGTGGGTGAAGTGCCTAAAAGGGGGTCCTAGTTTTGGAGTTGGGACTTTTGATTTTTCTTACTTGCGATGCAGGGAGCAGTCCGGGATAGTCGGCCGTAATGGCCACCAGGGCATCGTCGCAGCTTAACTGATAGAACTGTCGGTCTATCAGCTCCACGGAGATAACCGGATCTTTTTCAAGTCCGGAGTCGAGGGCCCGGTCAGGGTCCTCTGGTTGTGGAGAAGGGCTTCTGACCTCCTTTATGGCTTTTCGCAATTCCTGCCGCAAAGTGGCAAGGTGAATACTTACAACAAAGAATGCGGGAAAAATGCGAGCAGGTAGATATAACTTACCCAGCTTGGAGGATTGTACATGGAGAATCCATCCCGTGGCTTGATGCGGGTGAACTCCTCTTCCTCACCCTTGAACAATTCAGATAGAATTTTCACTAGAGCGGCAGCATTGTCCGGACCCTTACCCCCGCAGCGGGTGGCATCATCCGCCCCGTTATAACACCACAAGGGGTGCCCACGATATTGAAGTGGCTGCACTCCCCGCATTATGCAAATCGACATAACTTCGATTATTGTCAATCCTGATCGAGCCAGTGCTTTGATCCGATTCATCAGATAGAGGACTTCTTCGTTGTCTTCCGCCTGGGGGCTCCATGGGCGCCAACTTCGGTGCTCCTTCAGAGGAGCATTGTTGAACCCAGGAAGACCCCGCCGAACAGGGTCCGGAAGGGGGACGTCCTCCATATAAAACCATTCTGAAGGCCAGTCTTCGGACGGCTTCTTTGGGGTACCGGACAGGTATCTGGTATCGGCGATGCGCCATATTTTCGGCTCTGCCCACTTGATAAAGTGATTCCCTCTGTGTGCGAGGGACAAGGAAGAATAGCCTTTTCCACAGCTCAAAGTGAGCCTCGCAGCCCAGGAACAACTCGCAAAGAGCAACATAGCCGGTGATATGTAGAATGGAGGCAGGGGTGAAATTGTGTAATTGGAGGCCGTAGAACTCCAGGAGCCCGCGAAGGAATGGATAGCTTGGAAATCCGAGTCCCCTTAGTAAGTAAGGAACAAGGCAGACCCGTTCCCCCATGGAGGGACAGGGAAAGCTCTCCGCTTGCTCCCCACCATTGTAGGTGGCAAGCCCGGCTCGAACGGGTACCATATACGCCGGAGGGAGAAATCCCTTGGTTTGCAGTTCGACCAATCGACTGTGTGGAACTGAACACCTCTCCCAATCACCGAGCTTAGGGCTACGGGGGTGGGAGGAGGAGCTGCGGAGGTCGGCCATGCTGGAATGGATCTTTCTGAAACGCGCTCTGATGGATTCTCACTAAGGGGAAGATGGTGTGGATCGGATCTAAGAACCCCTATCCCTTTAATAGACAATTTATTTATCTGGATAGGGGGGCAAATGTAAAAATGCCCTGGCGCCTCGTATTCGTTCGACGCATGAGATATAGCCCTTATTGGGCACAAAAGCCAAGAGGATCAACACTTACAAGGCCGGACACTGCTTACAAACACTTGGAAATTGGAGAAGAACCCACCTTGCAATACCGAAGACAATACAGCGTGCCGGACTCATCGTCATTGAAGCCTGGTTCGGGGGCTACTGAGGGAGTCCTGGATTAGGGGGTCTCCGGACAGCCGAACTATATCCTTTGGCCGGACTGTTGGACTATGAAGATGCAAGATTGATGACTTCGTCTCGTGTTCGGATGGGACTCTACTTGGTGTGGAAGGCAAGCTAGAAAATACGGATATGTATATCTCCTCCTTTGTAACCGACCTTGTGTAACCCTAGCCCCCTCCGGTGTCTATATAAACCGGAGGGTTTTAGTCCGTAGGACAACAGACAATCATACCATAGGCTAGCTTCTAGGGTTTAGCCTCTCCGATCTCGTTGTAGATCAACTCTTGTAATACCCATATCATCAAGAATAAATCAAGCAGGACGTAGTGTTTTACCTCCATCAAGAGGGCCCGAACCTGTGTAAAACATCGTGTCCCCTTCCTCCTGTTACCATCCTCCTTAGACACACAGTTCGGGACCCCCTACGCGAGATCCGCCGGTTTTGACACCGACATCGACCACGACCTTTCCCCTGGAAGAGGACCCGTGGTCGCCGAGGGCACCGCTGGCATCCCCTCTGCCCTCGCTCGGCCGTCCAGGCTTTCAGTCGTCCCAGCGGTGGTAGAGGGTGGCGCAAGGTGGGGCCCTCACCTAGCGATATGAAACAAGGCCGGTTCCTGTGAAGCAAGGCCCAGTGCCTGTGAAGATCGCTGCCTGTGACACTCACGTAATAATGAGTGGGGTTGTACACGCGCCGGAGTCTCCGGAAAGCCGCCCTCGGGCCTCGGGGGCTCCCTCCCACGCCTAGTGGCAGCACTTAGGTCCGCACTGGTGAGAAGACGTCGAAGAATAGACTAGGCGTCGGACGTGGCCATTCGCTTTGGATCTCTTTTCTGTAACCTTGCCTTCTGGATTTGGATTTAAGTTGAAGTCAAGTTTTCATTTGATGCGCGTGGGGTATTCCTTTTCTCGTTCGAGTCATTTCTTGCAGTCTCGTTCTTGCCTTATTTTGGAGTACGTGCCAGTCGCTCCCCCCTCGCGGGGCCCTCGTGAGCCGGGCTGAGCATGAAGCACACGAACCACACGCGTGTCGAGCCGTGGCGGCCGCTCTCTTGTCACACGGCCTTCTTGGGCGCGGCGACAGATGCATCAGGGGCTCCTCAAGAACCTGCAATCCCTCGGGCCAGTTTGGGCTTGCCAAAGCTAAGGTAAAACCGTAACAACACCCTTGTCCCGGGGTGCTAAAGCTCATGAAAACGCAAACTCAATTTAGCGCCAAAGGATAAAAACTGCTATTGTTTACATGAGGGGCACCCCCTCTCAAAATGCTCTTACAATGTTCTAGGGCCACGCCCAAGTTTTTACAGGATAAATAACAGGGAAATAGGGAATCAGCCGGATATGTCGCTCGCCGCATCCCCCATGTCTTCTTCAGACGCGCTGCGGGCATCGCTATCACCATCGCTGGCGTTGCCTCCGCCTTCGCTGACGTCGATGACGCCGTCATCAACCACGTCACCTGCATCCGCCGCAACCACAACCCCATCATCGTCAGAAGCGAAGGCCACGACCAGCGCATCCACGTGGTCCTCGACCCACCGCGCCAAGTCGCCCCGGATGGCTTCCGGCATGGGAGCGATAGCTGCATCAAAATTGAAGTCGAGGACATTGTTCCAGATGTGGCTAAAGATGCGGGAGAATGCGCGCCCGAGCAGACTGCGACTTCTCTCCTCCACGAGCTGGCGAGCCCTGTTAGACCAGGCTTCCAGGCACGTCATCATGTTGGTGAAGAAGGTTAGGTGACTGGCGTAGTCATTTGAGTGGGGAGGCGGTGCATTCTCGTCACAGATAAAGCCCGGGCGGCATTTGCCCTGCTCCGGAGACCCTGAAGCATGGGGGCGTGCTTGCGCTCCAGCGTCCGCCATTGAAGCACTTCCTCCCTGTTTTGCCATGTGACGGCCTCGGCGTCATAAACCCACCTCTGAAGAGAAAGCAGCTCGGCGCGGGCGGAGGCCAAGTCTGCCTGCGCCATGACCAGGGTGGCGGACGTGGCCTCCTCGCGCCTCTTCGCCTCATCTAACCTGGGCCGGAGAGCGGTGGTCCTGCCCGCTGCCACAGTTCCCGCAAGCTTCAGCTTCAAGGCGTGTTGACCATCAAGATCTGCGCGAACCTCGGCCACCCGACGGCATCTTCCGCTTGGTCAACTTGACGCTCCCTCGTCTCCAGTTGCTCAAGCTCGAGGCTGTGCTCCACGGCTTCCAGAGCCAGCGCCTCTTCGCACTTCCGGACCTCATATTCCTCGGCAGGCGTCCCCCTTAGAGCCACGAGGGCGGCCTTGCGCGCCTCCACTTGCTGCTCGAGGGACGCACTCCAGGCGTGGAGCTCCCACGAGCGCTTCTCCGTAGCCTCACAATGGCGGTCAGCTTCAAGAGCCTCCTCCAGAGCTCGGGAGCAGGCTTCACGGGAGGCCGCAAGGGAGGCCTCGTCCTTCGCGTTGTCCAGTTCACGCTGGTGGCGCCCGAGGTTGATGGCCACCTTCAGCTTGTGCCGCTCCTCCGCCGACCAAAGACCCTCGGCCTCAAGGCGCGCTTCGACACCCTCAAGTTCTTCGCCAAGTCTGTCCATCGTGCCCATCGCCTCCTGGAAGAGCTCGTGACGAACGACGCTCCGCCCGCACTCGAACTCAAGTGCACAGCCCATCTTGCCCTTTGCTACAGGGGCTGTGGGCGACACCCAGCGCGGAGCGCCTCCTCCTGGCAGGGGGCTGGGGGCTGGCGCGGCCCTGGCGCCGACCGGCCTTCGCGAGGGGCCCAAACCGGGCAGGTCCCGTTGCTTGAAGAAGATCCCGCCAATGGGGACAGGCAGCTGTCGAACACGGCCAAGGGAGGAGCCCTTGGCATGCCTGCTGCGCTCCGAGCAAGGCCATGGAGAAAAGATGACGAAGGCCCAAGCTCGGGGCGCCTTGATGACAAACCGACTCCCTCGACTGACCCCACACCATGAGCGGCGCCCGAACCTGTGACACTGGAGCTTGGAGGGTGCGACGAGACGAGACGGAGCTGCTTCTCAGGAGGCTTCATAGCCTCGGTAGAAGGGGTCCTGAGATGACAATCATCAGGGAAGGAAGGCGGCACACAAAAGATCACCAAGATAAGATACTTATTCGTCAATGGCAATGTACTTTCGTCGCTTCAACGGCCCGAAGGTACCACTTCTACTCGAAGATCCTTTCCACTTGCGGAGCTCCTCGAAGTCCATGCAAAGCCGGCTGAAGTGCTGAACGTGGCGGCCAGTGTGGGTAGTAGTCGGGGAAGTTCTCAAGAGGACAGCTTCAGGGGTGCCTGGTTGCGCAGAACAGCCGGGCGTCGTCTCACCACGACCTCCCCAGGCGGCGTCTACACATCAGCGCTCGAGCCGCCAGCCTCTGGTGGCACTCGTCCCCTCGCACCCACATTCGGGACGAGCTCGGCAACAACAACCAAGAGGGGAACCATGCTGGCAGGGTTCTCATGGGATCCCACTAGGCTGTCCGGACGCAGCCCCCACTCGTCGAAGGAAGACATGCCAGCAGCGAATTCGACTTTGTTCCTGCATCGTTACAGGAGACAGTTCTTCCCAGGCTAGTCGTCCGGCAAAGAGACACATGTCAGGACCTTGAGCATTGTTTGCTGCGCCCCAAGGGGGAGCCCAGACTCCTGAAGCCTCATGTGGTCCTGACTGTTGAGAAAGGTCCACATCGGGTGAGAATGGCGTTGAAGCGGAGCATCCCAGCGCTTGATGAACTCCTTCACCACCATCGGCGCGGTCACGCTGCGGTCCTTCAACATTCTTAGCATGAACTAGACAGGGGCAAGACAGGGGCTCGTGAGCCTCTCGTGTCCCCAGCCAGAGTGGGGAACGGCAGGCGTTGACAGGGCCTGGAGAAGAGGGCTGAGCACACCGGCGTCGACAAATACCCACCGTATCTGAAACTCGCACGCGGATGGAGGAAGCTCGAAGTCAATCCCCGTGCCAGCCGTCGCGGCCACGGCCTGGAAGCTTACGCACCCCGAGCTTTGCCGGTAATCAGTCAGATGCAGCGAGAAGAAGTGGTGGAGAAGGGCCACAGAGGGAGCAATGCCCACCATGGCTTCACACACGAAGGCGAAGACAACGAGGAGAGTCACGGATTGGGGGTCGAGATGCAGCACATGGATCTGGTAATGTTCAAGCACCGCGTTCAAGAAGGCAGAGAAGGGGGGATCAGGCATTCCCAGAGGACATCAATGAAGATTGGGACCTCGGTGACCGCCCGA
>NC_041384.1:142141632-142167630 GCF_002162155.2 Triticum dicoccoides
TCCATGGCCTTGTCGTTGAGCACCAAGGACCGGCCGACTGCAGGCTCGGCAGCTGGAGGTGAACCAAGCGGGGACAGAGGCTTCTTCCCCTTGTCTACTTGTTTCGGCGCCATGGCAGCGAAGCAAGTGGAGTGCAGGTAAGATTGGAGAGGAGGAGCAGAGTCCCAAGGAAGTAGAAGGACCGAGGGAGCAAGGCGTGCACAATGGGAGAATAACTGTGTAGGTTGCGAGGGCCGCATAGCCAGGTAGTTTCAAAGGCGGCGTGGGGAAGCGGAGACACCCACGTCCAATCAACCGCCATGCGTCAACCGAGGCCGCAGGCTTTTGGGGCCCGCGACGCTCCACACTTGACCCTTTGGCTTCGCCTCGACGCCAAGGCCGAGCGCGCCTTGGGCCCGGGGGCTACTATCGGCATTCTGGGAACGGGGGTCCCAGACTTGCCTGCCTGCGGCCCATGGCGTGGCTGGGCTGGTAGGTTCGTACGGCCCATCTTCATCGACAAGACATTCAAGACCCTCGCGAGGGGCCAAGCCTCGCGGGGCGGACGACGCAAGACCTCCTAAAGAGCGACCTCTCCAGGCAGGCTCACGAGGGGTGGAAAGATCAAGGCAAGGCAAACCTCACGAGGCTCCTCATGACGTGAGCCATGACGACCGAGACCAGGCGGGCGCCAGCGTCCTTCCTTCCTCTTTGGTGCTAAGGTGGAAAGCGCAAGTGCGGAGTATCGAGGCATCAAGCAAAGGTTTCCATATTGATGCAACAAGACCAGGACCAGAAGGACGCAAGACAGAGGTCCCCATGGAGCCCAAGACGACGTCATCACCAGAGCCTTTTGCAGGTGAAGACCACCTTTTCTCAAGATAGCTTGTACTAGATGTCCCCTTTCGAATTGGCTGTTGTTAGCTCCCTTTCTGCTCAATATTTGGGGAGAGGACTAGGGCCTAAATAAGTAGAACTAGCCACCACCATGAGGGGCATTGGATCGACACCATCACAAGTCGGCAGCTGATTCCGATCCTCACACACACAAACTCACCAAACACAAGAACACCTCGACCTCAGGAGGTTGTTCTTCCTCTTGTACTGTTCATCATTAGCCCAAGAGGCAATCCACCACCACCACACTAGACTAGGGTATTACACCACAACGGTGGCCCGAACCAGTATAAATCTTGTGTCTTCCTGTGTTGAGAGTTCGTCGTGTTCGTCTGCGAGATCTTAGAGAGCTAGGGTGTGGATTGATAGGGAGAAAACCTTCACGCGCTCCCCAGTTTTTGAACCTCAAGGGTCTGCCGGAACCCCAGATCCCACAGCACCTGCTTGCATAATGCAATGACCCTGGTGGGTCCCTACTGTCAACCTCTCCATGTACAATCATCTTCTGATTCCTCTCGGTTGTTGACCATGTTGACAACGCCAGACGATGGCCGGCACAGCGAGCAAACCAAGGTGGAGAACAATGGTGAGGCCTCGAATGGGAACGAACAGGAGACGTGGAAGATGCGGCGAGGTAGTGGCAGACGGAGGGGAGTACGAGGGTAATAACATGTAACTCAAGCTTACAAACGGTAAAAGAAGCCCAAGGATTAATTGTTCATGAAATTTAGACAAAACCCAGATTGAACATGGCAATAACATCTAACCCAACCACTCTTTTTCGCAGTCACAAACAAATGGATCGGTCTGATCCATAAAATCAACATCCTGTGCAAAAAAAACATTGTAGGATGACTACAAATTGTGGTAAATACAAGCCGAGCACATTCAGAAGCCCGTTTGTCCAACTGAAACTTCTTTTTTGCTGTTCAACATGTTTGTTCGTGAGAAATCTCTTGTTGTAAAACTTAAGCCTCATGGACAATAGTAACCTCGCATTCAACAGGAAGAATCTGACAAGGCTTCTGTTTGCCTGGTTGGATGCATATCCATCCATTGTTATTGTCCTCAAACAAATGTCATGAGAAATGAGAAAATCCTAGTGCTTATTACGCCACCGATTATTTATATGTGTTTTCTCCATGTGTTAGCACTACCTAAGTAGACATGAAGATTGAAAACAGTTAAGGTCTGAAAAAAGAGTATGTCGAAAGAGCGACAATTCAATGGTTAATTCTAGTATAATATATATGGGCTTTCAATGTGCATGAAATCATCACCTTTATATATAAATTCTCCAGAGATCGAAACCATCGCAACAATCCAATAATTATGTTCAGATCAAAACTAACCATTCTGAAATATAAGATCTTAACAGAATCCAGCAACATTGATAGGCTATCCATGGATGTACTCTTCATTGAGCATATAACATAATATTAGTACCCAAAGTGTAAGATGATATAAAACTATGCGCACAAATGAAAAATGCATCTTATGATTACAAATGTATAGATGATAATATACGATACCTAAAAAGTGAGGAGCCAGACACCAACTTGTTGTGATCATTAAACGGATCAAAAATTACACCCAAGGTCTCCAGTTTGGGAGCGGAGACAACAATTATTTTCGAAGGTTTATAACAATAAGGAAGGAGCAACCTTTGAAGTGAAGGGCATCTTCGATGATGAGCTGTTATCCTTCAAAACAAATTCCAATACTTTTAAGGTGAGGCGACTTTATTTGGAGACAACTGATAGGGATTTCTATTCCCAAAACAATCAGCAAGCACTCCAGGGCAGGGTAACTGGAGTGTGATGCTGTGCAGTGAGGCTTCCAACAAATAAACCACCACAAGCAGAAGTTTTTTTAGCAGTGGGAGTCGAAGCATTTGTACCAGATCGTCTGGTAGATGGCACCGGGCCAAGGTGGCGGTGTGGAGAGAGGAGGAAAACCACAAGATGGACAATGGTAGTGTGGGAACAAATTCTTGGTGTTTGGTTCATGGTATGAAACTTTTGTGGTAATGGTAGAACTCAAACTGCTGGAGTTTTTTTAATTCAGGGGATGTCAGCAAAGCGTCCACCATGCAGGGTATGGACAGCAGGTAGCATGTGGGGATGCAGAGGCGTTGAATGGGGCCCTGCTGGTGAGAGGAGACAGTAGCTCTGAGGAGATCAAATTCAGGAAGGACATATATCTGACGACAGTAGAGATTGAGGGGCACGGTGCGCCATAGAGGGTGCCACCGAGTTGAGACGACTTGTGTGCGGCAACAATCCTTGGTGGGGAGAAGCGAGATGATCTCCGCAAGGATGTCACCCGGGAGATCGCTGATGCGGTCCACTAGAGATTCTACGGGTTCTTCAGATCTGGGTGGGGAGCTCGCCGCTTCTCCTCGCGTTGCCGGGTGCGGGATCTACAACTGGCTTTGCCTCTGGTGGGAGCCTCATCTTCTTGGTGCCGGGGCCAGCCGACTCCATTTTCCTTCCGGGGTCGCGCCGAGCTCACGGGTTTGAGAATAGTAGCCAGAGACGAGCCTATTGGCACTGCGAGTGGGGAAGAAGGAGGGTTGGGGTTTTCTGTAGGAGTGGAAGAAGAGGAGCAGGCATTTTCTGTACGAGTGAGGAAGAAGGTGAGCGGGGGGTTTCTGTACGAGTGAGGAAGATGGGGAGTGGGGAGAATTGGGGGCGATGGAAGCGGGAGAGTCCAGTGAGTTGTAGTATAAGTGGAAGCGAGGAGGAAGGAGGGTTTTCTAGGATCGCCCCCTCTTCATGAAATATGGGCTTCTCCTAGCAAAAAACAGAAGCAAATGGGCTTTAAGATGGATAGGCTTTTGTATCGGCCCAGTCGGCTGCCCGTGTTTCGTACTAGAGGGCCTTAACACTAGAGGCAGGCCATTAGAGAAACTCTCCTGCTCTCCTGCTTATTTCCCATTCGAAAGAAAATAAGAGACGCCTCCAGCTTAATTATGGCTCCTCATCGGTTAACGTACCAATAAGCTTATTTCATCTTGTGTTGGTCATTCTACCTACTAAAATTGAGTAGTTAAGAATGTAGGAATACCTGGAGCATCGTGAGGTCAGCTGACAGCAGGTTCCACTACAATTGAGGTTTGTGCTTCCGTTTGCACAAATAGACACCATATGGAGATAGACAACCCTGTTTGCACAAATATGTAACAGGGCTATTTAAGCAGTGTCATTTTTTTGCAGCGACATATGATTAACATGAGCATCTCATATGTTATCAATGGCATTACAGTGACAATATGAAAAAGTGTCATTATCTAACAAGTGCCATCACATCAAATCAACACTGGCACTAGATTAAATGGGGCTTACATTAACATGCATAAGAATTGCATTATGAGTATGTGATAACAAGGGCATGCACGGTTCAAGGGGTTTTAACGGGGATTAACAGGGATTGTGGGAGATTAAATCATGTACAAGCCTAATTCCCCTCCATTCCTCTCCAAACCCCTTGGGAGGATGTTGAACCGATCAAGGCCTAAGACTATCCACAGTGGGAGTAACTTAATTCCATACGGTATCATAATATGATACTCAACCCTCTCTTTCTTCATTTAATTCTACACCACCACATCAAATTTCCCTACTAGTTGGCATGCATGATACTACTTATGACACTCCCATTACAACCAGCCTGGTAGAATTAATATACCTAATCTAAATGGTCGCTGCCTGATCTCTTTGTCCTCCTCCAGCATCTGGCTGAAGAAGAATCGTGCAAGACACCGGCTCCATTCATGGGCATTGCCTCGGCGGTGGCCTTCATGGGATACAATCGGCAGCGGCCTCCCGTGTTCTACTTCTCCTCGATGATGGCAGCGGGCAGGGACGTGCTGGCCGTCACCTCGTCAACATCCGCGGTGGTTTCTTTCTCTGCCTGCATGGCGCGGCTACGCACGTGTCGATGGTGGTTGGCGCAGTCGCAGACACTAGAGGCGCTGTACGACGTGGTGGCATCGAGGGCAGCAACGATGCCCGTGCCGCCGTGCTCCCCGACAAGCCGGCATGGAGCAAGATGGCACTCTTCCTCGAGCTGTATTGGAGCGGCCAGCTGCGAAACCACGCGCTGGCTTAGTGCGGCAACTACCTCTGATGGGCTAGGCAAGGTAGGTGGAGCAGCGAGCTTCCTTGCTCTTAACTGCCGAGCTCAGCGGGCACCTAGGCAGCTTCTATGCCAGAGAACTGCTCTTCCTGCTCATCGGATGCCGCCGAAAGAGTGGAGAAAATGGTGGAAGGAGGAGCTTGGCCGGCGTCCTTCCCCTGAACGGACATGTGCGGCTGGAGTGGGTTTCTCGCATTCCATGCAGGTTTAAATGTAGTTTTTTGAATGTGGCAAGGAGGCGGGTACAGCTGGGAGTGCAGCGGGCGGTGCAATGGGCCGGCGCGCCGCTTCAAATGGCGGGCATAGTGAGAGGTCGCATCCTCCCTGACCCCTTGACCATGGACCTTAACGGTGTACATCACCTTTGTGTCCAGATCTGAGATGCCACGTGTACCAGATAAATGACTCCAAGTTCGACCACTGTGATTCTAGGTGCGAGCCGAGGAACACTGTTGGAGACACCCCCTCACAATTTTCCTATTCCTTGATTTTACTCTGCGAAGAGAGTACTTGCTCTAAATGATGTGCCACTTCAAGAGCCGCCTATATTAATTAACCATGCTCTAAAAAGGTGGACCATCTTTGGCTATAGTATGTAGTGTACTAGGTTAGTAGGTGACCTTGCGCTTGTCTCTTCACCTCTTCCGGAAGTCGAACAATAATGATGGTACTACAGTAGTAGTACTACTTTTATCAATCTAACACCTAATGAAATGCTGCACGTCCACCGGTTGTAAGCAAAAGTTTCTCCTCGTGCTGCGAGCCACCACACATGCGTTGGCGAGGGAGAAGGCGTAGTAAGCAAGCTTCTCGTCGTTCTGCGAGTTGACGAGACACATCAAATTAATTTAGTATTCTCTTCAAAAAGGGCCTACCATGTCCATGGCTACCATCCTGTGCTCCGTCATTGAGTACATGCACTATTCACGTGCCATCGAGGAGAAAAATAATTGCATAGTACTAGGTGCCATAGAAGTGCACGGCTCACTTACGCACTGCTTATCTCCATTTTCTTGCATGACACGTGCACCTTGATGCTAGATGTCACGCGTGTTGGGAAAAGGATGAACAAAGCTCACATCAAAAAAGAGAGTGGAAGAACATAGATTGCCGACGACCGAGAAGGAGCAAGGAACCTCACGGTGGAGCATCTGCACTCATAATATTTTATATTATTCAGCAATATAAAATCAACCAAATCTCTCATCTAGCTGTTTCACGTGTTTCCCCTGTTTTTTTCTGCCTGCACACCTATAGAACCGCCTCGCGACGACCAATTCCTCTCCAAACATCTAGGGAGGCGGCTTATGTGGCAGTGAGTTAATGAGGAGAGAGGTAGTTTGAGTAACTTAGCTAGTTATTGTAACATCACATGTCCCAATGCAATATGACTCTATAACCTAATAAATGCATCTTTGCATGACATCGTACTTATGTTACTACCCACTATGAAGGTACTTCGTATAACATAGTCTAGGAATATGTGTATGTTACTCTCAAGTGTGGCTAGTCATAGTAAGCAAAGCTTATCCTCGTTTGTGACTTGACGGGACACATCAAAAGTAGTGTATTAGTCTCCAAAAAGGGTTGACCATGTCCATGGCTACCATCCCGTGCTCTGTCATTCAGTGTGTGCATGATTCGCGTTCCATTGAGAAAATAATGTTGCGTACGTGCCATCGAATAGAATAACCTAATTTATGCGCCACCGCGTCATGATCGAACTGTGATTCGTCCACGTGTGGTTCCCATGAACAACTACTACACTCACCAACTTATCTGGTGAGCTGCCTCTTTGTACATAAATGAGCTCATAGTGTACCTGCACGTGAGTATTAGGGAAAGAGCCAAAGAGTACCTGCGTCGGTGCCTGCACCTCTTCTCTTCGTGCTCATATACTGCACTTACGTTCATGACCGTTGGTGAGTCTCTCCTACTATACTTAACTCAATTTTCTTGCATGAAAAGTGGACCTGAATGTTGGATGTCCCACGTGTCAGCAAAACTTAGAAGAACGCTTTCCAATGACAAAGAAGGAGCAAGAAACCTCGCGGTGGAGCGTCTGGACTCTTTAATATTTTTATTCGGAGATATAAAATCTACCCAATCTTCTCCACAGTAGACCAGAAGAGTCCGAAACACGGCAGACGAGTGTAGTTACATCATACATGGCCAACCCACGCTATCACCATATTTCTTGGCCTCCGTGCGACACCTAGCTCTAGTAATCCACCAGCCAGTATCGCTTCTCGCTCCTCGTCTCTCTCAAAGTGCGGCGGGCTAGAGATTTTGCTATCTATTGAGGTCGGTTAACTCATCACATGTTAGCGACATGCCAAGAGCATTCCAAAAAAAAATTATTGTACTCTATTGTTATGCCAAGAAGAGGAAGCGCTTTGACCGACGGACCAAACGAGATTGGCGTGCCGTGAGTGGGCCCAGTTTCTCGTTTTGAACTTGTCTGGTGTAGTAGTAATACTTGGTTTTGACTATTGATAAGATTGTATATAGGGCCTAATGTATCCTTCGAGGTTGCCTTTGACTATTGATAAGATTTTATATATTTTGAAAATTATATCATTCGAAGATCGTTTCACGTTCTGTTTCAAAAAAAAGATCCTTTCACGTATGAATTTGACAGTATGCTTTGAGCAACTTACATGTCCTATACTGCTCATGTTTGGATACTCTAACTTAGGTAGAGGTTAGACTAACTCATGACTAACCCTGAACTAACTCTAGTAGCCAAAGAGGTGTTTGGATGACATGGTTAGATTGACAATCAATGCACTTGATGGAGAGAGAAAAGTGATTTTTTAGTGGGCCCCACAAGAACTAGCTCCAATTAGCACCACTTGGCTGGCTGCATAGAGAGAGAAAAGTGATTTTTCAGTGGGCCCAATCAGAACTATCTCCAATTAGCACCTCTTGGGTGGAATACTATTGTTTGGTGGGTTTGGTGCAATTTGCTCCAATTTAACCCTCATGTTTGGATACTTTAGGGATATTTGAGCCCCAACTAGCTCAAACTAACTCTGACCCATGGATTCAAACAGGGCCAAAGTTAGTCTCGGAAAATGCATTAAGCCCTATATACATGGACAGACAGAGTACATGATACTAGCAAACGCTCACCATTACTAGTAGTTCATTGGTTGGTTTCCATTTTTGATTTAGTTGTTGTGCTGCTACCGTCCAATATTCGTGTGTGGTTGTTTCTAGAATCAAAAAGGAGGTAGTACTTACTGTGGGAAAGGTGAAGTGATGGTTGCTTCGCCCGAGCAACTTACTATTACTCTGGGAATATTGGAGTACCAGCGGATTCAATGAAGAGAAAAATGATGGTTGCTTTGTCCGAGAAACTTACTGTGGCGGAGGTGGGGCTCTGTGATTTGACTGCTCAATAGTCATTATTACTATGGCGCAACAACCAGGGTGAATCTTCCCTGCAGTTATCCGCCCAAAATTGTTGCATGGCAGGTGGAGCCGGATGAAGGATGTCCCACATGTCGGCGAAACAAAGTTGAATTGTTTCTGGCATTGCTATCAATCCTTCAGGATTTGTTTATATGTATGCATGATTTTCCAGCATAATGAAATTGTATTGTGCTGCTATGAATGTTTCAACTTTGGTTCCCACAGGAAAAAAAGTTTCAACTTAGGATTCATGTGTCCTCTTGCCTCAAGATTGTCTCGTTACAACATTCCATCAAATACAAATGAAACTACCATGGATGCTAATGCATCTCAATGGTTCACTGATCAGCACCAATATTCACATCACAACTGAAGACAAAGTTGTGTGAAGGTTTCCAAATAAAGAAAAATATATAATTGATTGATGATGTTTGTAGGCATGGCTCCATTTCCTAGGCATAGTGTTCATTGGTTGGAAGCTAGTTTCACCCAGCTCTGTAGCAAAAAAAGAGGTGTATGGAGGACATCACAATCTGATCATTTTTGTGCAGCTCCACTAAAATCGAGCTGATCATCCCTGTTTGCAAAGATGTCCAGTCAGTGTGATTACAATAATAGTGGAACTAGATGATGAAACATAACACACACAAATAGAAGTCGATCACCTCTACAATCTCTCTTTAGGACTAACTACTTGTTGGAGAAGATTAGGCACAAAGTTGGGATAAGGAGGATAGCAAAACCAATCTCCCTTTCTGCAGTCCCATAGAAATGTAAAAACGTTGCCCGTGTGACATTTTGGCAGAACTGCACAAAACACTCTTAAGAAAAAAGTGATTTGTGCAGTTCACCAAAAGGTCGCAATAGCAGCAAGGTGAAATGGATAGCCCTGTTTGCAAAAGGAGGTAGAAAGGAAACAACTACTGCCTAGTAACACGAGTTGAAGACACATACACCGACAAAAAAGAAGCAAATTCCATGTAATAAGGGAAAGATAGCAGCATGCTGGTTTATCAAAAACTGTTTGAGGATGAGATTGCAAGATGGAAAGTACACCGGCCGAGATACGTTTAAACCAAACAACTAGACCCACATGCAGGATTTTCCACATGCAACAACATGGAAGATGGGCAGTGGAGCAAGACCGAAGGAAGCTATACCTGAGGGTCGTCGGGATGTAACTAGGAGGGCGCCAGCGGCCGGGATCTGCCCATACTGCGGCAGTGAGCAAGTGGCAAAGGCCCTACCGCACCAGAGCTAGGTCAGAGAGAACGACGGGTACCGTAGATCGGGACGTGCTGCCTCAACGCCGTCGAACGGAGAAACGATGCACATCCTCCCTTTACGTCGGCGGATGGGATGCGGCCGGATCAGTGACCAACGGTGAGAGAGAGAGAGGCCACCGCTACCTTGTGTGAGATAGTGTGACGAGAGACAAACCCCGCAGGCACGCTCCATGTATATAGTGGAGCGGATTTTTCTTCTTTCCCGATGAGAGACAATTGTTTTATATTTTGTACATGCCATTGAGGAATGTAAATTTATTTAATACTAATGCTTCAAGTCGAACTTTTTTTCGTCTACGCGCGGTACACGACCCTCCTTCGAGTAAACAACCACTACAAGCGTCAAATTATCATGTGGGCTGCCTTTTCATACAGAAATGAACTCCACCGTGTACCCGTGCGGGTGTGGTCGGGAACGAGACGTGAGTACGTGCGTCGTGCGTGCACCTCTTCTTTAGGTGCAAGTACATATGTGGGTGGGTGTGAGAGAGATGGTTTGTGCGAAACAGAGGCAATGTGTCGATGATATCTCAAATAAAAAATGTAACATATGCAATGTGTGTGAAACAGAGTCATGGATATATCATATATAGAGGGAGCGATCCAGGAGAAGGGAGTGGAGGGATCATCGGCATGAGATATCCAAAGAATCGAAAACAAGGATGAAGTGTGTGGGTGCGTAGTCGATAAAGAGTGCCATCGAATTTGTGTTTGCCCACGTCAAAGATACAGGGCCGCTGGCTTACTCGAATGTGAGAGGGCAGAGGTGCAGTTTTTCTCTGTGGCATGGATACCTACCTACAACGTTTGACTATCATTGTGTGTGGGGGGAAGGGGGCAGAGACCTAACTATAGATAGGTAGATCGACAAGTATATGTGTGGAGAAGGAGAGAGGCCTAGCTATGTATTGAGGGAGATCGATCGGCATCCATGCATATGTGTAGTGGAGGAAGAAGGTTGGGAGAAATACAAAGGGAGAGTGTCGGAGGATTGGTGGTGGAGTTGCTTCTCACAAATGGTGGGAGAGCCCTGCTAGACAAACGGAGGGTACGAGTGCAATATCAATAAGAGAGGGGATGTCTACTTGTCTATGCACGTGCGTATGAGAGACGTGTCGGGAGGTATGCAAGGATGATGAGGGGGACGATATGGTTATGGTAAGCAAACGTAATTGATGACCCACAAGTGTAGGGGATCTATCGTAGCCTTTTCGATAAGTAAGAGTGTCGAACCCAACGAGGATCAGAAGGAAATGATAAGCGGTTTTCCGCAAGGTATTCTCTGCAAGCACTGAAATTATCAATAACAGATAGTTTTGTGATAAGATAATTGGTAACGGGTAATAAGTAATAAAAGTAAATAAGGTGCAGCAACATGGCCCAATCCTTTTTGTAGCAAAGAAAAAACGTGAACAAACTCTTATATGAAGGAAAGCGCTCCCGAGGACACATGGGAATTATCGTCAAGCTATTATTCATCACGTTCATATGATTCGTGTTCGATACTTTGACAATTTGATATGTGGGTGGACCGGTGCTTGGGTACTGTCTTTCCTTTGAAAAGCATCCCACTTATGATTAACCCCTATTCCAAGCATCCGCAACTACAAAAGAAGTATTAAGGTAAACTTAACCACAACATGAAACGTATGGATCCAAATCAGCCCCTTACGAAGCAACTTATAAACTAGGGTTTAAGCTTCTGTCACTCTAGCAACCCATCATCTACTTATTACTTCCCAATGCCTTCCTATACCCCCAAACAATGGTGAAGTGTCATGTAGTCGACATTCACATAACACCACTAGAGGAAAGACAACATACATCTCATCAAAATATCGAACGAATACCAAATTCACATGATTACTTATAGCAAGACGTCTCCCATGTTCTCAGGAACAAACGTAACTACTCACAAATCATATTCATGTTCATAATCAGAGGGGTATTAATATGCATAATGGATCTGAACATATGATCTTCCACCAAGTAATACAACTAGCATCAACTACAAGGAGTAATCAACACTACTATAGCAACCCACAGGTACCAATCTGAGGTTTTGATACAAATATTGGATACAAGAGATGAACTAGGGTTTGAGAGAGGATGTTGCTGGTGAAGATGTTGATGTAGATTGACCCCCTCCCGATGAGAGGATCAATGATGATGACGATGGTGATGATTTCCCCCTCCCGGAGGGAAGTTTCCTCGGCAGAACAGCTCCACCTGAGCCCTAGATTGGTTCCGCCTTGTGGCGGCAGAGTTTCGTCTCGTGAGCTTGCTTATGATTTTTTTCTCGACGAAAGACTCCATATAGCCAAAGATGGGCATCAAAGGGCTGCCAGGGGCCCCACGAGGCAGGGGGCGCGCCCAGGGGGTAGGGCACGCCCCCCCACCCTCGTGGACGGTGGGTGGCCCCCTCTAGTACTTCTTTCGCCCAATATTCTTTATATATTCTGAAACATGCTCCTGTGAAGTTTCAGGACTTTTGGAGATGTGTAGAATAGGTCTCTAATATTTGGTCCATTTCCAGCCCAGAATTCTAGCTGCCGGCATTCTCCGTATTCATGTAAACCTTGTAAAATAAGAGACAATAGGCATAAGTATTGTGACATAATGTGTAATAACAGCCCATAATGCAATAAATATTGATATAAAAGAATGATGCAAAATGGATGTATCAACTCCCCCAAGCCTAGACCTCACTTTCCCTCAAGCAAAAGCCGAAATCGAAAAATATTTCCACATGTTTAGAGATAGAGGTGGTGATGATGGAGTTGTTGATGATGTGGGCTTGTCGTCCATCTTCCAAGGCATAGGCTCACCATCATAGAAGGATGATCGAGTCTCCGGGATCCTCAAATCTGCAGCCAAACTCATCCTCTTGAATCTATATTCATACTCATAGTTTTGGTTTTACAGGTCATAGATCTGGGCTTGGAGGCGCTCAATTTTCTCGTGAATCTTGAAGATGGCCGCCCCAATGTTCTTGTCATCCAGCTTGTGGTTGTTGGTGAACTCCGTGATCATTATATAATTGGAGTCGAGTCCATGTTCCACCATCTCCTGGCACTTGAAAACTTGTTGCACCATTGCCTCAAGCCTTGTCTCCATGTTTCCGGTCCTCCTTGGTCCCTCAACATCGTGGATGTGCAGCAACCCCTCACGCATCTCAATGGTTTGAGGGTGTTGCGGCACCTCCGCGAGGTAGGGGTTGATGACCTTCTCGAAGAACTTATCCTTGGGGGCACTTGAAGACGCCATGGTGATCTAGAACTGTGAGAAAAATAGCTCAAAACAAAGACAAAAGATATTTCTGTGATACGATGGTCAAACTTTCGGGACATTATATAATGAATTTTTACCGACCAAAAGAAGTATCGTACAAGAAAACAGAATTCGGAGAGCACACGAGGTGCCCACGAAGCAGGGGGCGCACCCAGGGGAGTAGGACGCGCCGTCCACCCTCGTGGAAGCCCCATGTCCTTTCTGGACTGCTTCTTATTTTCCTATTTTCTTAAATATTCCAAAACAGAGAAAAAATGCCATTAGAACTGTTTTGGAGATGGTTTACTTATCGTACCACGTACCTATTCGTTTTTGGAGTCTGGAACATTCTGGAAAGTGTCCCTTATGTATTCCTCCTGGCTTACAGTTACAATAACATTAGTTTCAACATTTATAGGATTACCTGAGATATAATGTTTGATTCTTTGACCATTCACCACCCTCGGATTTGTGCCCTTGAAGTTGTTGATTTTTATGGCACCGGAATGGTAGACCTCCTCGATAACATAAGGACCTTCCCATTTAGAGAGGAGTTTTCCTGCAAAAAATCTTAAACGAGAGTTGTATAATAATACATAATCACCTACGTTAAACTCACGTTTTTGTATCCTTTATCATGCCATATTTTAACTTTTTCTTTAAACAGTTTGGCATTCTCATAGGCCTGGGTTCTCCATTCATCAAGTCAGCTAATGTCAAAAAGCCTCTTCGCATCGGCAAGTTTGAAATCATAATTGAGCTATTTAATGGCCCAATATGCCTTATGTTTTAGTTCGAGAGGTAAGTGAGATGCTTTACAATAAAGCATTTTATATGGAGACAAACCCATAGGATTTTTGTATGCAGTTCTATAGGCCCATAATGCATCATCAAGTTTCTTGGACCAATTCTTCCTAGATCTATTAATAGTCTTTTGCAAAATTAATTTAAGCTCTCTATTACTCAATTCTACTTGACCA
Organism: Triticum dicoccoides; assembly: GCF_002162155.2. NCBI lineage: Eukaryota > Viridiplantae > Streptophyta > Magnoliopsida > Poales > Poaceae > Triticum > Triticum dicoccoides. The sequence goes on from NC_041384.1 coordinate 142,155,602, forward strand.
CTAGACTGTGGATGATATGGAGATGCAATTCTATGATTAACATCATAGTTAGCAAGCATTTTACGGAAAGCACCATGAATAAAATGTGAACCACCATCAGTCATTAAGTATCTAGGAACTCCAAACCTCGGAAAAATAACTTCTTTAAGCATCTTAATACATGTGTTATGATCAGCACTACTAGTTGGAATAGCTTCTACCCACTTAGTAATGTAATCAACAACAACTAAAATATGTGTATACCCATTAGAGGAAGGAAACGGTCCCATATAATCAAAGCCCCAAACATCAAATGGTTCAATGACAAGTGAATAATTCATTGGCATTTCTTGACGTCTACTAATATTACCAATTCCTTGACATTCTTCACAAGACAAAACAAACTTATGGGCGTCCTTAAAGAGAGTAGGCCAATAAAAACCGGATTGCAATACCTTATGTGCAGTTCTATCTCCAGCATGGTGTCCTCCATAAGCCTCGGAGTGACACTTGCATAGGATCTGTTCCTGTTTATGCTCAGGTACACAACGTCTAATAACATCATCTACTCCTTCATTATAAAGATGCGGGTCATCCCAGAAGTAATGTCTTAAATCATAGAAGAACTTTTTCTTTTGCTGGTATGTGAAACTAGGTGGTATAAATTTAGCAACAATGTAATTAGCATAATGAGCATACCATGGAGCAGTATGAGAAGCACTTATCATAGCTAATTGTTCATCAGGAAAGCTATCATCAATAGGTAGTGGGTCATCAAGAACATTCTCTAACCTAGACAAGTTATCTGCAACGGGGTTCTCAGCTCCCTTTCTATCAATAATATGCAAATCAAATTCTTGTAGCAAGAGAACCCATCTAATAAGTGTAGGTTTAGCATGTTTCTTTTCCATGAGATATTTAATAGCAGCATGATTAGTGTGAATAGTTACATTGGAATCAACAATATAAGGTCTGAACATATCACAAGCAAATACAACTGCTAAAAATTCTTTTTTGGTAGTAGCATAATTTCTCTGGGCACTGTCTAAGGTTTTACTAGCATATTGGATAACATTTAATTTCTTATCAACCCTTTGTCCTAGCACAGCCCCTACAGCATAATCGCTAGCATCACACATAATTTCAAATGGTAGATTCCAATCAGAAGGTTGAACTATAGGTGCAGAAATCAAAGCTTTCTTAAGTATTTCAAATGCTTCTACACAACAATCATCATCAAAGACAAAAGGAACATGTTTTTGTAAGAGATTAGTCAGAGGCCTAGAAATTTAGTAAAAGTCCTTAATGAACCTCCTATAAAAACCGGCATGACCAAGGAAACTTCTTATACCTTTAATATCCTTAGGACATGGCATCTTTTTAATGGCATCAACTTTAGCTTTATCAACTTCAATACCTCTTTCAGAAATTTTATTCCCCAAGAAAATACCTTCATTAACCATAAAGTGGCACTTCTCCCAATTCAAGACAAGATTAGTTTCTTCACATCTCTGCAAAACTCGATCAAGGTTGCTTAAGCAATCATCAAAAGAAGTTCCGTAAACGGAGAAATCGTCCATGAATACCTCAACAATCTTTTCACAAAAGGAAAAGAATATAGTAGTCATACATCTTTGAAAGGTAGCAGGTGCATTCCATAAACCAAAAGTCATACGTCTATAAGCAAAGGTACCAAAAGGGCAAGTAAAAGTTGTCTTTTCTTGATCCACTTTTGACACAGGTATTTGAGAGAAACCAGAGTAACCATCTTGAAAGCAAAAATGTGAATGTTTGGATAATCTTTCTTGCATTTGATCAATAAACGGTAAAGGGTAATGATCCTTTTTAGTAGGTTTATTTAATTTGCGGAAATCAATTACCATTCTATAACCTATAACAATTCTTTGTGGGATCAATTCATCTTTATCATTAGGAACAAAAGTAATACCTCCCTTCTTAGGGACACAATGGACAGGACTCACCCACTAACTATCAGCAATGGGATAAATTATACCTACCTCCAGAAGCTTTAGTATTTATTTTCTTACCACTTCTTTCATCTTAGGATTTAACCCTCGTTGATGATCAACAACTGGTTTAGCGTTGTAGTGACCCGACCTCAAACAGTCAAGTCTCTGTGCTTCAGTTTCATCCCTGGATCGGTAATGCTGACACACACAGTACTCGAGGATTTGTAACAGAGTAGCAATCACACACTTATTACATCGAATGTCTCCAAAGAGAACTTATTACAATAAGTATGGCTTAAGGCCATCTAATACGATAACAGCGGAAGGCTTGGAAGATAAAGTGAGTCCATCAACTCCAATGACATAGCTGAGCTGCATGGCAACGACCTAATGAACCTTACTCCTCGTCTGAAAAGCCTGCAACATAATACTTTGCAGCCCGAAAATGGGTCAGCACATGGAATATGCTTGCAATGTAACACAGTAGAGCAAGAACAGAATAATGCTACCACTACATGCATATTTGGCTGGTGGAAAGCTCTATGGTTACAGTTTTGTGAAAAGCCAATTTTTCCCTACAACAAAGGAATAGATTTTAGTTTAACTATCATGGTAGTTGAAACATCATTGAGAAGGTTCCTCCAACTCAACCCAATTAAGGTAATTATCAACCCAACAATATTAATTTAGAGTGATGAGATACTTAAGATACTCCAAGTACTAGATACTCAAGATGTCCATAACTGGGGACATGGCTAACCATGATTAGTTTGTACACTCTGCAGAGGTTTGCGCACTTTTCCCCACAAGACTCGATCGCCTCCGTTGGATTTCTCGCACTACGTGGTGTTTGAGAAACGGATGACCGAGACATAGTCTTTCAAAAACATTAACTCTCTACTCCGGGCAGACCATACCAAACCTACAACCCACTACCTGCTGATCCACCTCTTCAAGAGCTTCACGTAACTTACTCAACTATGCTAGAGACCATAATATCTTGTGGCTGCACACGGAAGTTTCTAGCATGAATCATCTCAGTTCCCTTTGAGTCTGGGTGGTGGTCCATAGGAAGATCACACAGGTACTCCGGGATTTCCAAAAATACAGGAAACACTGGGTACTCCAGGTGCCTCAAACCATCCATATGTGTATTTAAGTTGCCACCTTAAGTTGAACCATTAATTAACAATCTCACATCTATCATAGATTTCACTCACCCAAACCACGTCTACGAGCATAGCATAGTAATATATGCAATTCGTAAGTAACTCCCAAGGGTTTAAATGTAACAGGGCAATAGGTTCTACCTCATCAACTACTTCCCAACCCACATGTTAATGTCATCCTAACCATGCAATGTTTGAGGATTGGAACTAATGCATAAAAACTGGGTGATAAAAGGATATGATCAAAGTGTTACTTGCCTTCCTGACGATCCGCATAACCTAGAGACTCCAAATAACACGCTTCGCACTCCGAGAATTCTATCACAAACAAACAATAGCATACATAAGAAATCAAGCAAAGAAGCACGGGTAAAACTAAAATAAGAAGATCTAACCAGAAAGTTCAACTTAAGAACTCCAGTTTGAAGAAAGAATCAAATCAAACTGAGCAACGAAACTCAAACGGTGAAAGAAATAAGATCTGTTACTAATCTGGACCTAGGTCAAATTTTTACAGTAGCAAAAGCTTGTTCAAGTTGGTTAAGCGGAAAGAGGGCCTCGAGACGAAGATCTAGGCACTTGAATTGCTTGATTCTGACTAACGAGCGAAAAGATAAACTAGAACGAATATCGAGTCAGAAATCGCGATCAGAAATAACCGCGGAAAAATCTGATAAAAGAAAACTGACGAACAGGCTAACGAATGAACGTTCGTTATCTGTAACTAACGAGCGAAAACCATTCGTTAAACGAACGTACGGATGAACGTGCGCTCAAAAGAAAAACCAGGAAAAACCAGCGAACCGAAAAAAATGAACTAGGGTTTTCTTTTAAAAAACGGATCGGTTTTCTTTTAAAAAAACTAGCGACTGCCTCGTCTGTCCGGCGAGACACGGCGGTGACGGCGTGGCGAGGCGGCGCGGCACGACAAGGCGGCGGCGGCAGCGGGCGGGGCGAGGCGGCGGTGGCGGGTGGTGGTGGCCGGGAGGGCAGGGGTATATAAGGGGAGGGGGGTGCCCTAGGGAGGGGGCAAAGGGGCGGCGGGACGGAGTCCTAGCCGGACTCCGGTCCGGGGCGGCATGGCGGCGTCGGTCTCCTGAGGGAGACGGCGTTGCGGGGGAGGTGGGCCGGCGGCTAGGCTTTGGCCCAGTTAGCCACTAAGCATTTTTTTATAAAAAAATCCGCGTAAACTAAAAAAATCCTAGAAAATAAAATAAAATAAATCTAAAATTGCCAAAACAAATTTTCACCGTCTAAATGAACTATTTAGAACGAGATGAACATTTTCTTGGCCCTAAAATGCAATTTTGAAAACGTGCAATTTTTCTAATGCAAACAAAATTGCAAATAAAATCCAAATAGAAACAAATATTGATTTTAATATTTTTCCTCCAATATTTAATTTATTTTGGGGAAGTCATATTATCTCCGCTCATATATTTTAATATGAAATATTTTCGGAGAGAAAAATAATTAAAACCGAAATCCTCGTTTTAGAATTTGATAAAATCAAATTTGAAAACCGGGGAAATCCCCAACTCTCTCCGAGGGTCCTTGAGCTGCTTAGGATTTCGAGGATGGCAAGATGAAATGCAATAAAATATGATATGCAAGAATGATCTCTGTATAACATTCCAAATTGAAAATTTGGGATGTTACAAAGCTACCCCCCTTAAGATGAATCTCGCCCTCGAGATTCGGGTTGGCTAGAAAATAGGTGTGGGTGGTGTTTGCGAAGATCATCCTCTCGTTCCCAGGTGGCTTCATCCTCGGTATGGTGGCTCCACTGAACTTTGCAAAACTTAATAACCTTGTTGCGGGTGACTCGACTGGCAAACTCCAAAATCTTGACTGGCTTCTCCTCATAAGTCAAGTCATTGTCCAACTGAATCGCCTCCAAGGGTACGATATCTCTTAGCGGTATGTCAGCCATCTCAGCATGGCACTTCTTCAAGTGGGAAAAGTGAAACACATCGCGAACTCCTGACAGTCCTTCAGGTAACTCCAACTTGTAGGCAACTTCTCCCATCCGTTCCAAAACACGATACGGTCCTACAAATCTCGGGGCTAACTTTCCCTTAACTCCAAAACATTTCCCTCCTCGCAAAGGTGATACTCGCAGATATGCTGTGTCTCCGATTTCATATGTTACCTCCTTGTGTTTCGAATCTGCATAACTCTTCTGCCTGGACTGAGCTATCTTCAGTCTATCTCAAATCAGTTTAACTTTCTCCTCAGACTCTTTGATCAAGTCTGGTCCAAACAACTATCGGTCTCCAACTTCATCCCACATCAATGGTGTTCTACACCTTCGGCCATACAGGGCTTCGAACGGTGCCATCTTCAGACTGGCTTGGTAACTATTGTTGTATGAGAACTCTGCCTAAGGCAGATTGTGATCCCAACTAGATCCATAATCTAGCGCACAGGCTCTCAACATGTCCTTCGGAATCTGGTTGACTCCCTCGGTCTGTCCATCCGTCTGCGGGTGAAATGCTGTATTGAACTCCAATCTCGTTCCCAAGGTCTGGTGTAACTGATGCCAAAACTTTGAGGTAAACTGTGTCCCTCTATTCGATACGATGGTCCTCGAAACTCCATGCAGACATACGATCCTGGTCATATATATCTTGGCCAACTTTGCACTGGTATAAGTTGTTTTCACTTGGATAAAGTGTGCCACTTTGGTCAAGCGGTCAACTACTACCCATATAGAATCATATCCTGATTTGGTCCTGGGTAATCCAGTGATAAAATAAACGCCAAGTTTATCCCACTTCCATTCGGGTATCGGCATAGGCTGTAACAATCCTGCTGGCTTTTGATGCTCTGCCTTAACTCTCTGACATACATCACATACGGCCACATACTCGGCGATATCCTTCTTCATACCTGTCCACCAGAAACGTTCCTTTAAATCCAAATACATCTTGGTGTTTCTGGGGTGTATCGAGTATGGTGAGTCATGAGCCTCCTGAAGTATTAACTTCCTGATCTCTGTGTTATTGGGCACATAAACACGGTCCTCAAACCATAAGGTGTCGTGTTCATCCTCACGAAAACCTTTGGCCTTTCCTTCGCTCATTTTCTCCTTTATCTCGGCAATTTTTTTGTCATCCTTCTGAGCTTCTCGAATTTTTTCCAACAATGTAGACTGTACCTCCATTGTTGCAACAAAACCTCTAGGAACAATCTCCAATCGAAGTTCCCGGAGATCCTCCACTAGCTCCTTCGGCATTCCCATGCTCTCTAGGGTATTAACATAACTCTTCCGGCTCAAAGTGTCTGCTACGACATTGGCCTTTCCTGGATGATAGTGAAGCTCCATGTCATAATCCTTTATAAGCTCCAACCATCTTCTCTGCCTAAGGTTCAGTTCCTTCTAGGTGAAAATTTACTTCAAACTCTTATGATCTGTGTACACATCACAATGGTTTCCAATAAGGTAATGTCTCCAAGTTTTCAACACATGTACTACGGCTGCTAGCTCCAAATCATGTGTGGCATAATTTAACTCGTGTGGTTTTAGTTGTCACGAGGTATACAAAAAAACTCTTCCGTCCTGCATAAGAACACTTCCAAGTCCTAAGCGAGAGGTGCCGCAATACACATGGAAATCCTTGCATATATCTGGCAGTGTCAGCACTGGAGCTGTAGTCAAACGTTTCTTCAGCTCTTGGAAACTTGCCTCGCAATCTTCCGTCCATTTAAACTTGGTATGCTTCTTCAATAACTCCGTCATTGGCTTTGCAATTTTAGAAAAATTCTCAATAAATCTCCGATAATATCCTGCGAGTCCAAGAAAACTGCGGATCTAGCTAATTGAAGTGGGTGCCAACCATTCAGTGACTGACTGAACCTTGGTGGGGTCTACTGCTATACCTTCTCCTGATATAACATGTCCAAGGAATCCGACTTCCTTCAACCAAAACTCGCATTTACTGAACTTGGCATACAAGTGATGTTCCCTCAGTTTCTCGAGAACTAAACGCAAATGCTCGTTGTGTTCCTCTTCATTCTTCGAATATACCATTATATCATCAATGAACACCACAACAAACTTATCCAAATATTCCATGAACACATTGTTCATCATGCTCATGAAATAGGAAGGGACATTAATCAGTCCAAACGACATGACCGTATATTCATATAACCCGTACCGTGTGGTGAAGGCTGTCTTTGGTATATCCTTCTCGTGAATCTTCAGCTGATGGTATCCTGATCGCAGATCAATCTTCGAAAACACCTTAGCTCCTTGCACCTGATCAAACAGATCATTGATCATCGGCAATGGGTACTTGTTCTTGATCGTCACTTCATTCAATGCCCGATAATCAACAACCATTCTTAGAGATTTATCCTTCTTCTCAACCAAAAGCACTGGGGCTCCCCATGATGATGAACTCCGTCGAATGTATACCATTCCTTGATCTGTTTCTTAATCTCTTCCAGATCATTCGTGGGCATCCTATGGGGTCTCTTGGATATTGGCCCTGTGCCTGGCAATATCTCTATCAAAAACTCAATATCTCGATCCGGTGGCATGCCTGGTAACTCCTCTAGGAAAACATCCGGGTAATCCTTCACTCCAGGCACTTCCTCCTGAACAACTCCCGTGAGGGCATTTATTTGGCTACTTCTTGGCGCATGCGTAGATATATACTTGATCCTTTTTCCCTCCGGGGTGGTGAGACAAATTGACTTACTAACACCATCAATGCTTCCTCCGTACTTTGACATCTAGTCCATTCCTAATATCACATCCAATCCTTGTGACTCCAAGATAATTAGGTCGGACAGAAAAACATGGTTGCCAATGGTTAAGGGTATCTGGTCGCACCATCGACAAGCCATAAACACTGCTCCAGGTGAGCTTACTAACAGAGGGGTCCTAAGGGTTTGGGTCGGTAGTTTAAACTTATCCACGAATTCCCTTGATATGTATGAATGCGATGCACCAGTATCAAAAAGAACAAGAGCGGTAAATGACTTAACCAAAAACTTACCTATAACCGCGTCTGACTGCCCTTCAACCTCCGCCACGTTAACGTGGTTCACATGTCCTTTGTTGAATGGATTGGGCTTCTTCCCAGTGCTCCCATTTCCAATTCCATTCTTACCTTCAGGGCACTCCGTGGCTTAGGTCTCTCTTGGTGGGTGCGGCTGGATTGGGCGGTTCTGACTGTTGCTTGCTCCATTCCCATTCCCATTCCTTGGGCCAGTATGATTATGGTTACTTCCTCCATTATGGGTGTGGCCTCCATGGTTATGAACAAGTCCTCTCGAGTTCGGGGTTAGGCGAGGCTTCTGCTGAGCTCCTGAGTTATACCTCCCTTGTCCATACTTCCTCTTATGGCTCTCAATCTGCTGCTGCTTCCCTTCAATCATAAGAGCCTTATCTACCAACTCCTGGTAGTTGTTGAAGGTTGCCACCATCAACTGCATACTCATCTCATCATTCAGCCCTTCCATAAACTTCTCCTGCTTTGCGGCATCTGTGGCCACATCATCAGGGGCATAGCGAGATAACTTGCTAAACTCATCCGCGTACTGAGCCACAGTACGGTTCCCCTGGCGTAAGTTGCAAAACTCACGCTTCTTCATATTCATGGCTCCAGTTGAGACATGGGTTGTACGGAAGGCTTGCTGAAACTGGTCCCATGTCACCGTGACTATAGGGTAGGTGACAGTGTAATTTTCCCACCATGAGGCTGTTGGTCCATCCAACTGATGTGCGGCAAAACGCACCTTCTCAGCATCAGTACATCCTGCAGTGGTTAACTCCCTTCCAATCCTGCGGAGCCAATCATCTGCTACTATAGGCTCGGTGCTACTGGAAAACACCGACGGTTGCAACCTCAGAAAACGGGCTAAGTTGTCAACTGGTGGTGGTGGTGGATTGTTGTTGTTGTTGTCTTGGTTCTGAACTAACAACTGCATCAGGGTATTTTGTTGCTGGATCAACTGAGTGAGCTCCCGTGGGAAAGCAAATCCGGGGTCATGTCTCAGAGGCATCTGATGGGTTTAGAGGGGAGAGATTAGAATAGAATGAGGTCTAATGAGAAAGCACTACCCATATGCACATGAGACAAACACAATCATTTCACTCAATCAATCTAGCAAAGGCATAAAATCGATCTAACTATCGTTACAAAAGTGCTCGGACTACTCTATTTACATGGTGGCATACTACTACTGATGTGGTGGTCTACTAAAAATATTCCTCGGTTGAAGACTCCATGATATCTGCTCCAGCTTCGTATTCATAGTCATCATCGCTAAGATCGGAGTCGGTGTCGTCGATGATGATGTAGTCCTCCGGGCGAATCTCCTTGGGTTCTTTGTCTTCTCCTCCTGGTGCGGGGTCTCCCAGGAATACTCCTAGATTCCTTTCCAGATCGTCATTCTTCTCCACTAGTACGATGATTTCCTCCTCATAATCTTCATGTGTAGCCTTGAGTTCTTCCTCCAGTTCCGTGATCCTTGTCATCGCCTTCTTCAGATCTATCATGCCTACGCACATCTGATTCTCCTGGCGTCGAATGTGCTGGTTTAGTTCCAGGATGAAAGTTGCAATTGATCTATCCTTCCTGGTGCTGATCATCTCCCATTGCTCATCTCGGCGCCCACAGATCTGGTAGATAGTATCCTTAAGCTCCTTTTGGTAAACTTATCCAATGCGTCCCATGGTGATGAGAGCTGCCATACTCTTTCCTAAACTCCAAGTTGGTGCATCAAAGGAAAACTCTATGGGTTTGGTGACTGGCATGAAGGTTCTTCCTGGAACTTGGACTTGAATCATCCATCGCTCCTCTTCTGGTAAAGTGGCGTTGTAGGTCCCGGTGAAGCTTTGCATTCCTATGTTTAGGTACCTAGTGACTTCCTTAAAGTGTCGTCCAAAAGGTGCTTCTTCATCCGATTGTGCAAACTTGTTCCTTGCATCCGCCATCCTAAAGAGTAGAAAATGGAGAGGAGTCAGAAATGAGGAGAGAATAGTGATCTATGGCTTTTAGGTTAGTGGTCGTGTCCTACACTCAGCGTGTGCTCTAATACCATCTTGTAGCGACCCGACCTCAAACGGTCAAGTCTCTGTGCTTCAGTGTCATCCCTGGATTGGTAATGCTGACACACACAGTACTCGAAGATTTATAACAGAGTAGCAATCACACACTTATTACATCGAATGTCTCCAAAGAGAACTTATTACAATAAGTATGGCTTAAGGCCATCTAATACGATAACAACGGAAGGCTTGGAAAATAAAGTGAGTCCATCAACTCCAACGACATAGCTGAGCTGCATGACAACGACCTAACGAACCTTACTCCTCGTCTGAAAAGTCTGCAACATAATATGTTGCAGCCCAAAAACGGGTCAGCAGATGGAATATGCTTGCAAAGTAACACAGTAGAGCAAGAACAGAATAATGCTACTACTACATGCATATCTGGCTGGTGGAAAGCTCTATGGTTACAGTTTTGCGAAAAGCCAATTTTTTCCGACAACAAAGGGATAGATTTTAGTTTAACTATCATGGTAGTTGAAACATCATTGAGAAGGTTCCTCCAACTCAATCCCAATTAAGGTAATTATCAACCCAACAATATTAATTTAGAGTGATGAGATAGTTAAGATACTCCAAGTACTAGATACTCAAGATGTCCATAACCGGGGACACGGCTAACCATGATTAGTTTGTACACTCTACAGAGGTTTGCGCACTTTTCCCCACAAGACTCGATCGCCTCCGTCAGATTTCTCACACTACATGGTGTTAGAGAAACGGATCACCGAGACATAGTCTTTCAGAAACATTAACTCTCTACTCCGGGCAGACCATACCAAACCTACAACCCACTACCTGCTGATCCACCTCTTCAAGAGCTTCACGTAACTTACTCAACTATGCTAGAGCCCATAATAGCTTGTGGCTGCACACGAAAGTTTCTAGCATGAATCATCTCAGTTCCCTTTGAGTCTGGGTGGCGGTCCATAGGAAGATCACACAGGTACTCCGGGATTTCCAAAAATACAGGCAACACTAGGTACTCCATGTGCCTGAATCCACCCAGATGTGTATTTAAGTTGTCACCTTAAGTTGAACCATTAATTAACAATCTCACATCTGTCATGGATTTCACTCACCCAAACCACGTCTACGAGCATAGCATAGAAATATAAGCAATTCGTAAGTAACTCCCAAGGGTTTAAATGTAACAGGGCAATAGGTTCTACCTCATCAACTACTTCCCAACCCACATGTTAATGTCATCCTAACCATGCAATGTTTGAGGATTGGAACTAATACATAAAAATTGGGTGATAAAGGGATATTATCAAAGTGTTGCTTGCCTTGCTGACGATCCGCGTAACCTAGAGACTCCAAATAACACGCTTCGCACTCCGGGAATTCTATCGCAAACAAACAATAGAATACATAAGCAATCAAGCAAAGAAGCACGGGTAATACAGTAGCAAAAGCTTGTTCAAGATGGTTAAGTGGAAAGAGGGTCTCGAGATGAAGATCTAGGCGCTTGAATCGCCTGATTCCGACTAACGAGCGAAAAGATAAACTAGAACGAAAATCGGATCAAAATCGCGATCAGAAATAACCGCAGAATAATCCTATAAAAGAAAACTGACGAACAGGCTAACGAATGAACATTCATTATCTGTAACTAACAAGCGAAAACCGTTCATTAAACGAACGTACGGACGAACGTCCTCTATAAAGAAAAACCGGGAAAAACCGACGAACTGAAAAAAACGAACTAGGGTTTTCTTTAAAAAAACTGGATCAGTTTTCTTTTAAAAAAACTGGCGACTACCTCGTCGGTCCGGCGAGACACGGCGGCGACGACGAGGCGAGGCGGCGGCAGCGGCCGGCGGCAGCTACTGCGGGCGGGGC
>NC_041384.1:142167942-142239590 GCF_002162155.2 Triticum dicoccoides
GGAGGGGGTGCCTTGGGGAGGGGGCAAAGAGGCGGCGGGGCGGAGTCCTAGCCGGACTCCGGTCCAGGGCAGCGTGGCGGCATCGGTCCCCTGAGGGAGACGACATCGTAGGGGAGGTGGGCCGGCGGCTGGGCTTGGCCCCACTTAGCCACTGCGCATTTTTTTCTCTTTTTTTTAAAAAATAAATTCCGCTGAAACTAAAAAAATCCTAGAAAATAAAAATAAGAAATCTAAAAATGCCAAAACAAAATTTTCACCGTCTAAATGAAATATTTAGAACGAGATGAACATTTTCTTGGCCCTAAAATGCAATTTTGAAAACGTGCAATTTTTCTAATGCAAACAAAATTGCAAATAAAATCCTAATAAAAACAAATATTTATTTTAATATTTTTCCTCCAATATTTCAGTTACTTTGGAGAAGTCATATTATCTCCTCTCATATATTTTAATATGAAATATTTTCGGAGAGAAAAATAATTAAAACCAAAATCCTCATTTCAGAATTTGATAAAATCAAATTTGAAAACCGGGGAAATCCCCAACTCTCTCCGAGGGTCCTTGCGGTGCTTAGGATTTCGAGGATCACGAGATGAAATGTAATAAAATATTATGTGCAAGAATGATCTATGTATAACATTCCAAATTGAAAATTTGGGATGTTACAAGCGTCTTTCTCCAATTTTATTTTGTGCTGGCATAGAGTGGGACTAATGCCCTTAAGATCATCAAGAGTATATCCAATAGTAGCACGATGCTTCTTCAGAGTTTTCAATAATTTATTTTCCTCATGCTCTGAAAGGTTAGCACTAATAATAACAGGATATATCTCTTCTCATCAAGATAAGCGTATTTAAGAGTATCAGGTAAAGGTTTAAGCTCAAACACGGGATCACCCTTGGGTGGAGGAGGATCCCCTAGGATTTCAACAGGCAAGTTGTGTTTCAAAATAGGTCCCTGTTTAAAGAATACTTCATCTATTTCCCTTCTTTCATTCATAAACATATCATTTTCATGGTCTAGCAAATATTGTTCTAAAGGATCACTAGGAGGCATGGCAATAGAAGCAAGACCAATAATTTCATCTTTACTAGGCAATTCTCTATCATGGGGTTGTCTACGAAATTTAGCAAAAATTAAAATCATGAGACATATCCCCCAAACCAACAGTAACTACATCCTTTTTGCAGTCTATCTTAGCATTAACTGTATTCAAGAAGGGTCTACCAAATATAATGGGACAAAACTTATCTTGTGGGGAACCAAGAACAAGAAAATCAGCAGGATATTTGACTTTCCCACACAAGACTTCAACATCTCTAACAATCCCAACTAGTGAAATAGTGTCTCTATTGGCAAGCTTAATTTTAACATCAATTTCCTCTATCTAAGCAGGTGCAATATCATGCATAATTTCTTTGTATAAGGAATGAGGTATTGCACTTGCACTAGCACCCATATCACATAAGCCATGATAGCAATGATCTCCTATTTTAACAGAAACAACAGGCATGCCTACAACATGTCTATGCTTATTTTTAGTATCGGGTCTAGCAATTCTAGCAGCTTCATCACAGAAGTAAATAACATGCCCATCAATATTATCGGCCAAGAGATCTTTAACCATAGCAACACCAGGTTCAACTTTAATTTGCTCAGAGAGAGTAGGTGTTCTAGTATTACTCTTACGAACTACAGTTGAAGTTTTAGCATAATCCTTAATTCTAACAGGGAAAGGTGGTTTCTCAATATAAGCAATAGGAACAATAAGATCATTATAAGTGATAGTCTTTTCTTCAACTTTAATAGGTGCAACTACTTTTACTTCAATAGGAGGATTATATTTAAACCACTTCTCCTTAGGGAGATCAACATGAGTAGCAAAGGATTCACAGAAAGAAGCTACTATCTCAGAGTCAAGTGCATATTTAGTGCTAAATTCACGGAAAGCATCGGTATCCATAAAAGATTTAACACAATTAAACTCAGGTGTTATACCTAACTCCTTACCTTCATCGAGATCCCAATCTTCAGAGTTGCGTTTAATTCTTTCCAATAAATCCCATTTGAATTCAATAGTCTTCATCATAAAAGAGCCAGTACAAGTATCGAGCATGGAGCGATTATCGAGAGAAAGTCGAGCATAAAAATTTTGAATAATAATTTCTCTTGAGAGCTCACGATTGGGGCATGAATATAACATTGACTTAAGCCTCCCCCAAGCTTGAGCGATGCTTTCTCCTTCGCGAGGCCAAAAATTATATATATAACTAGCACAAATGCCCGTGCGTTGCAACGCAAGAGATTGTTACACATCTCATGCCTCCACTTATTCCCCCTTCCTCGTCTCAGTCCGCCACATGTCCATGTGTTGGAACGGGAGAAAATTTCCTTGCACTCCTATGGTGCTATGCTTTTTTAATAAAAGATGGACAATTTGGTTGATGAAATCCTGATAGGTCATCGACACTTTTTCTTATGTTCAAGAGTGCTTCATATATTTTTCATAGCAAATGTGCAAGTGGGTTGCAACAGGAGAAACAAATGCTTGCATGCCCAACCCATCCAAGTTGTTAATTCTAATGTTTGCTACCATCACAAATGGTGGCCAACTTATACATCTATTCAACACCAATCTCTATTCAACTTGATGCATGCATCCTCCCAAGTCCAAACTAAATCACCAATTACCAAAGTTGATGCATACATCGTTACGAAGTAAATCACCAATTACCGTGAAGTAGATGACAATTTAGTTAAACGAATAAACTTATAAGTAGTGAAGGAAGTCAAGGCCCTCCTGGTGAATGGGATGATGAACCTTATTAAAAATGTGTTAGCCACATTAAGGTTGTAGTAGGTCGACAACGCATGGCCTATTGGCTGTGAATTTTGGAGTTCTTCTATGAAAGTTAGGGAACTTACACAATAATGTGAACTGTTGATGAAATTTCAGTTCCCACGCAAAACCTGAAAACTTTGCGAGTGCAAATGTGATCTCGACGCTAGGTATGCGATTGACAGAACAAGCAAGATGGAGTTCCTAGTATTGAATAAGTCGTCCGTTGCCATCCATGATTCTGACCTCTATCTCGACGGTGTCAGCACGAATGGGTAGAGCCTCGGCCGTATTTGAAACAGGTATCCTGCACCATGGTCTCCTTAACATCCAACGTGATAGAGTCGAACAGTAGACACATGTAATTTTTTGTCAAAAAAATCGAGTCCATATGTATTATATGTATACCTGGCCATGGGAAGCCCGGCCCGACCCGGCCCTGCACGACGCTGCTCCCGGGTCGGGCTCGGGCCTAGATTTTGAGCCTGATGGCCGGGCCAGGCCAGGCCCGTCGATTTTGCACTTTTCTGAAAGTCGGGCCGGGCTGGCCCGGAGCCCGACGGGCTTTTACGTGTTCGAGCCGGGCTCGGGCTCAGAAAACAGGCCCGATGGCCGAGCCGGGCCCGGGCCTGGGTTTTTTGTGTCGGGCTTGGCTAGGCCTGGCCCGAAGCCCGGCCCGGCCCGAGGTATGGCCAGGTACAGTGTGGTCTATTTTGTGGAAAACTATATGTATTTTATCAATAATATGCAACAAAACCTTCATATTTATATTAAAAGTGAATAGTTAGTATGTATATTTTCTCGAGAAGTGGTCCTAGAATTAACAAAATCAGAGTATGTACAGTATGAGAAAATCAAGTAACGTCGAGTGAAAAATCACATAATGCCGGTTCGAATCCTTCAAACCATGTCTCACAAATCCTCTTCCTCGTTAGTTAATTAATTAATTCACTAACTTAAAAAATTTCCCACTAATCGCTCCATGAATGGAGTGGCCGTTGTGCATCAGCCCATTTAATGGCATCATTTTCTCCCAGTAATGCCTCCTTCAATGGCGTGTCTGTTGTGCGTCAGCCAATTTAATTGTATAATTCCCTCTCCTTATTACTCTCAAGAAGCTTATTGATTTCAACTTGTACTCATATATAAATTGCTGAAATTATACCCAAAGAGGCGAGGTGGTACTATACAATACATGTGAAACTTGTCCTGTTTACGCAGGCATGACTTAGATCAGTTGGATCTACCTAAGGAAGACCCATGGTAGGTGGTGAGTTCGATACCTGACAGCAGTACCTATTTTTTGCCTGTTTCGTTGTTGGGCCACAACACAGGCTGCTTGTTTTAGACAATACGCAGGATGCTGATGGACGGCCAGAGGCCCAATCAGGTATGTGAGACGGAGAGAAAAAAGGCTGATCCGTTTTTCTCGTCGTACTAAAATCCTATAACGAGTGACAAACAAAAACTTCCACAAGGAGACCTCAAATTAGTACCACCTCATTTATATTACGATTTTGCCTATACAAATCGTAAAAGCGTATTGTGACATAAGAAGAAAGCGTATTGTGACGGTGAACCCACGGAGTCAATCCGTGCTTTATTATTAGGGAAAGATTATGATCACGATGAACAAGATGCATAGGATAAAACTTCTGATGAAATTCCAATTTCAATCGGTTGTAGTTCCATGATCCCATATCATCACATAGCCTAAACCATGTCAATGCCTTTTCCTTGAAAGATAAAGGGAATACCTTCTGCTTGATAACATCCTCAGGCATACCTGCAAGCTTAAATAATCCACAAACTTCATCCAGATAGATTAGGTGCAAATCGGGATGTAATGTTCCATCACTTGTGAAAGGATTAGCTAGCAGTTTCTCTATCATACCCAAAGGAATTTCAATGTAAACATTTTCAGTAGGTTCAGTAGATTGAAGAGCAACTCTTTGCTCTACTGGTCGGGGTGAAGATACCCCGAACAAGCCCCTCAAAGGATTATGTTCCATAGTAACAAGTGACAGTAAATTTCAGCACACTATATAAATGTTTCCTTACCAAATTCCACCTACCAAAGGCGCTTCACTCCCCGGCAACGGCGCCAGAAAAGAGTCTTGATGTTCCACAAGTGTAGGGGATCTCTTGTAGCCTTTTCGATAAGTAAGAGTGTCGAACCCAACGAGGAGTAGAAGGAAATGATAAGCGGTTTTCAGCAAGGTATTCTCTGCAAGCACTGAAATTATCGGTAATAGATGGTTTTGTGATAAGGTAATTGGTAACGGGTAACAAGTAATAAAAGTAAATAAGGTGCAGAAAGATGGCCCAATCCTTTTTGTAGCAAAGGACAAGCCTGGACAAACTCTTATATAAAGGAAAGAGCTCCCGAGGACACATGGGAATTATCATCAAGCTAGTTTTCATCACGTTCATATGATTCACGTTTGGTACTTTGATAATTTGATATGTGGGTGGACCGGTGCTTGGGTACTATCCTTCCTTGGAAAATCATCCCACTTATGATTAACCCCTATTGCAAGCATCCGCAACTACAAAACAAGTATTAAGGTAAACCTAACCACAACATGAAACGTATGGATCCAAATCAGCCCCTTACAAAGCAACTTATAAACTAGGGTTTACGCTTCTGTCACTCTAGCAACCCTTCATCTACTTATTACTTCCCAATACCTTCCTCTAGGCCCAAACAATGTGAAGTGTCATGTACCCGACGTTCACATAACACCACTAGAGGAAAGACAACATACATCTCATGAAAATATCGAACAAATACCAAATTCACATGACTACTTATAGCAAGACTTCTCCCATGTCCTCAGGAACAAACGTAACTACTCACAAATCATATTCATGTTCATAATCAGAGGGGTATTAATATGCATAATGGATCTGAACATACGATCTTCCACCAAGTAAAGCAACTAGCATCAACTACAAGGAGCAATAAACACTAGTAGCAACCCACAGGTACCAATATGAGGTTTTGATACAAAGATTGGATACAAGAGATGAACTAGGGTTTGAGAGAGGCTGGTGCTGGTGAATATGTTGATGGATATTGACCCCCTCCTGATGAGAAGATCGATGATGATGACGGTGGTGATGATTTCCTCCTCCCGGAGGGAAGTTTCCCCAACGGAACAGCTCCGCGGGAGCCCTAGATTGGTTCCGCCAAGGTTCCTCCTTGTGGGGGCGGAGTTTCATCCCATGAGCTTGCTTATGATTTTTCTTCTCGGCGAAAGACTCCATATAGCCAAAGATGGGCATCAGAGGGCTGCCAGGGGGCCCATGAGGCAGGGGGCGCCCAGGGGGGTAGGACGCGCACCCCACCCTCGTGGACAGTGGGTGGCCCCCCCTTTGGTACTTCTTTCGCCCAATATTTTTTATATATTTTGAAACATGCTCCCATGAAGTTTCAGGACTTTTGGAGATGTGCAAAATAGGTCTCTAATATTTGCTCCTTTTCCAGCCTAGAATTCTAGCTGTCAGCATTCTCCCTATTCATGTAAACCTTGTAAAATAATAGAGAATAGGCATAAGTATTGTGACATAATGTGTAATAACAGCCCATAATGCAATAAATATCGATATAAAAGCATGATGTAAAATGGACGTATCAGTAACTACATAGGAGGATCAATCATCGTGTGTCCGAGAAAGGGAGAGACATAACTAGTGAGGTAAGTCGATCGGTGCGTGGGGAAAAGAATTATAGTCGGCCTACCTATATGTAGGGAGATCGGTACGTATACATGCATGCATGCGTTAGAAGCAAATAAGGTTCGGAGAGACGGACAGGGGGAGAGGGTGCGGCTAGGAGGTGGTGTGAGAGGACTACTATGTCAAGGGGGGGGGACTGTGCGAGTATGACATCGATGAAAATAGGGGCAGGAGTGTGCACCTGCGTGGAACCGTATTGGACATAGGGGGGCATGGACAGTGAGAAGAGAAGAGGGGAAGTGTGTGTTTGTGGTAGGCACACTTGGCTACAGAGGTATATCGACCCATGTGTGCCGGAAAGAAGGAGCCGGGGGGCTACACACACCAAGGGTGAATGACCTAAAGATAAGTAACGAATGTGCGTGATGGCGAGGACGCTGAGGGAGGGTGAGAGGGGGTGAGCGTGTGCATGCACGATAGAAAGTTAGCGCTAGCTAGCTACAAAGAGAAGAGGATCGTGATGGTGTAAAAGACGAACAAAGATCACAATTCATTATAAAAAAAAGTGGATTCGAATATTTGAAGAAGATATCATAATGTAGAACCTTGATTATAATTTGGGATAATGTGTGGCCTTTGCAGCTTAGGGATAAATACTTGTCATAATGTAGGGGGCGTGTAACATCCCAAATTTTCAATTTGGAATGTTATACATTAGGTCATCATTGCATATCATATTTTATTACATTTTGGCGTGATCCTCGAAATCCTAAGCAACTCCAGGACCCTCGGAGAGAGAGTTGGGGATTTCACTGTTCCATATTTGAAATTTTATCAAAATATTGAAACAAGGATTTTTGGTTTTAATTATTTTTCTCCCCAAAAATATTTCATGTTAAAATATATGAGAGGAGATAATATGACTTCTCCAAAATAAATGAAATATTGGAGGAAAAATATTAAAATCAAATATTTGATTTTATCTGGATTTTATTGCTATTTTATTTGCATTAGAAAAATTGCACGTTTTCAAAAAATTACATTTTAGGGCCAAGAAAATGTTCATCTTG
This sequence comes from Triticum dicoccoides, assembly GCF_002162155.2. Lineage (NCBI taxonomy): Eukaryota > Viridiplantae > Streptophyta > Magnoliopsida > Poales > Poaceae > Triticum > Triticum dicoccoides. The sequence goes on from NC_041384.1 coordinate 142,175,533, forward strand.
TTCTAAATATTTTATTTAGACGGTGAAATTTTGTTTTTGCATTTTTAGATTTTTATTTATTTTTCTAGGATTTATTCTCGGCGGAATTCTTAAAAAAACTTCTTCCATGCCCGACTAGGCCGAGGCCCAGCCGAGCCAGGCCACCGGCCCGCACCACGCCGCCGCCTCCCGTGCCCGAGTCTGGCCAAGACCCGGCCGCCGCGTCGTCACCGCCCGGGACTCTGCGCCGCCCCCTCCCGCAAGCCACCCCCCATTATAAGTCGAGCACGGGGCCCCTCGGGACCCAAAGCCGCCGCCCCGCAGCGCCTCGCCGCCGCACCGCCGCCTCGCCGCCTCCCCGCCGCCCCGTCACGGCAGCTGAGCCCCGCCGGAGCCGCCCCGCCTCGCCGGAGCCTCACCGGAGGTATACGCCGTCGTCGCCGTCATTCGGTTTTATTTTAAAATCGGTTCGTTTTTTTTAAACCCTAGGTTTTTTTAATAGATCGGTTCGCCGGTTTTCTTGTTTTAATTACTTAGCGGGCGTACGTCCGTACGTTCGTTTTAACGAACGGTGTTCACTCATTAGCCACAGACAGCGAACGTTCGTTCGTTAGCCTGTTCATCACTTCTTCTTTTTCTCGGATTTTCCGCGATTATTTCCAATCGTGATTTCTGATCCAATTTTCATTTTAATTTCTCTTTTCGCCCGTTTATCGGAATCAGGCGATTCAAGCGCCTAGAGTTTCATCTCGAAACCCTCTTTCCATTTAACCAACTTGAACAAGATTTTGATACAGTAAAATTTGACCTTAGTCCAGATTAGTAATCGGATCTTGTTTCTTTCATAGTTTGAGTTTCGTTGCTCCGTTTGATTTCATTCTTTTTGCAAACCGGAGTTCTTAAGTTGAACTTTCTGGTTAGATCTCTTATTTGAGTTTTACCCGTGCACCTTTACTTGATTGCTTATGTATGCTATTGTTTGTTTGCGACAGAGCACCCGTAGTGCGAAGCGTGCTACTACGAGTCTCTAGGTTTTGTGGATCATCAGCAAGGCAAGTAACACTGTGATCATATCCCTTTATCACCCAGTTTTTATGCATTAGTTTCAACCCTCAGACATTGCATGGTTAGGACTTGATAACATGTGGGATTGGGAAGTAGATGAGGTAGTACCTACTCACCTGTTCATTATCAAACCCTTGGGAGTTACTTCTACGTATTGCTTATATTGCCATGCTATGCTCGTAGATGTGGATTGGGTTTGAGTGAAACCATGACAGATGCGAGATTGTTAATTAATGGTTCAACTTAAGGTGGCAACTTTAATACACATCTGGGTGGATTGCTTGTCGGGCACCTGGAGAATCCAGTGTTGTCCTAGGATATGCCGGAGTACCCATGTGATAATCCTAAGGTCCGCCACCCAGGCTCAAAGGGAACTGAGATATTTCATGCTAGAAACTTCCATGTGCAGCCACAAGCTATTATGGGTTGTAGCATAGTTGATTAAGTTGCGTGAAGCTCTTGAAGAGGTAGACTAGCAGGTAGTGGTTTGTAGGTGGTATAGTCTATCCGGAGTAGAGAGTTAATGCTTCTAAAAGACTGTGTCTCGGTCATCTGTTTCTCAAACACCAGGTAGTGCGAGAAATCCAGTGGAGTAGATTGAGTCTTGTGGGGAAAAGTGTGCAAACCTCTGCAGAGTGTACAAACTAATCATGGTTAGCCGTGTCCCCAGTTATGGACATCTTGAGCATCTAGTACTTGGATTATCATATGTATCTCATCACTCTAAATTAATATTGTTGGGTTGATAATTACTTTTAGTGGGATTGAGTTGGAGGAACCTTCTCAATGATGTTTCAACTACCATGATAGTTAAATAAAATCTCTTCCTTTGTTGTAGGGAAAAATTGGCTTTTTGCAAAACTTTAACCATAGAGCTTTCCACCAGCCAAATATGCATATAGTGGTAGCATTATTTTGTTCTTGCTCTACTGTGTTACATTGCCAGCATATTCCATGTGCTGACCCATTTTCGGGCTGCAACGTATTATGTTGCAGACTTTTTAGATGAGGAGTAAGGTTCGTTAGGTCGTTGCCGTACAACTCAGCTGTTATCGTATTAGATGGCCTTAAGCCATATTTATTGTAATAAGTTCTCTGTTGAGACATTCGATGTAATAAGTGTGTGACTGTTACTCTATTATAAATCCTTCGAGTACTGTGTGTGTCAGCATTACCGATCCAGGGATGACACTGGAGCACAGAGATTTGACCGTTTGAGGTCGGGTCGCTGCAAGATGGTATCAAAGCAAACACTGAGTGTAGGACACGACTACTAAGCTAAAGCCCTAGATCACCACTCTCTTCTCATTTCTAACTCCTCTGCATTCTCTACTCTTTAGGATGGCGGACGCAAGGAACAAGTTTGCACAACTGGATGAAGACGCACCTTTTGGACGACACTTGAAGGAAGTCACTAAGTACCTGAACATTGAGATACCAAGCTTCACCGGGACTTACAACACCACTTTACCAGAAGAGGAGCGATGGATGATCCAAGTTCAAGTTCCAGGAAGGACATTCGCGCCAGTCACCTAACCCATAGAGTTTTCCTTTGATGCACCAACCTGGAGTCTAGGAAAGAGTATGGCAGCTCACATCACCATGGTACGCATTGGAGAAGTTTACCATAAGGAGCTTCAGGATACTATCTATCAGATTTGTGGGCGCCGAGATGAGCAATGGGAGATGATCAGCACCAGGAAGGATAGATCAATCGCCGCTTTCATCCAAGAGTTAAACCAGCACATTCGTCGCCAGGAGAACCAGATGTGCGCAGGCATGATAGATATGAAGAAGGCAATGACAAGGATCACAGAACTGGAGGAAGAACTCAAGGCTACTCGTGAAGATTATGAGGAGGAAATCGTCGTACTAGTGGAGAAGAATGATGATCTGGAAATGAAGCTAGGAGTATTCATGGGAGACCCCGCGCCAAGAGGAGAAGACGAAGAACCCAAGGAGATTCGTTCTGAGGACTACATCATCATCGACGACACCGACTCAGACCCCGATGATAGCGATGATGACTATGAAGATGAAGCTGGAGCAGACATCATGGAGTCTTCGATCGATCAATATTTCTAGTAGACCACCACATCAGTAGTAGTATTCCACCATGTATAAAGTATAGTCCGAGCACTTTTGTAACGATAGTTAGATCGATTGTATGCCTTGCTTGATTGATTGAGTGATATGATTGTGTTTGTCTCATGTGCATATGGGTAGTGTTTTACTCACCAGACCTCATTCTATTCTATTCTCTTCCCTCTAAACCCTCAGATGCCTCCGAGACGTGACCCCGGATTTACTTTCCCATCGGAGCTTACTCAGTTGATCCAACAATAGAATACACTGATGCAGTTGTTAGCTCAGAATCAAGGCAACAACAACAACCCACCACCAGTTGACAACTTAGCCCGCTTTCTGAGGTTGCAACCGCCGGTGTTTTCCAGCAGCACCGAGCCGATAGTGGCAGATGATTGGCTCCGCAGGATTGGAAGGGATTTAACCACTACAGGTTGTACAGATGCTGAGAAGGTGTGTTTTGCCGCACATCAGTTGGATGGACCGGCAGCCTCATGGTGGGAGAATTACATAGTCACCTATCCTATAGCCACCGTTACATGGGATCAGTTTCAGCAAGCATTCTGCAGCACCCATGTCTCAATAGGAGCTATGAGCATGAAGAAGCGTGAGTTTTGCAACTTGCTCCAAGGGAACCGTACTGTTGGGCAGTACGTGGATGAATTTAGTAAGATGTCTTGTTATGCCCCTGACAATGTGGCCACAGATGCCGCGAAGCAGGAGAAGTTTATGGAAGGGCTGAACGATGAGATGAGCATGCAGTTGATGGTGGCAACATTTAACAACTACCAGGAGTTGGTAGACAAGGCTCTTATGATTGAAGGGAAGCAGCAGCAAATTGAGAGCCGCAAAAGGAAGTATGGACAATGAAGGTATAACTCAGGAGCTTAGCAGAAGCCTCGTCAAACCCTGAACTCAGGAGGACTTGTTCATAACCATGGAGGCCACACCCACAATGGAGGAAGTACCCATAATCATACTGGCCCAAGGAACGGGAATGGGAATGGAGCAAGCAGCAATCAGAACCGTTCCAATCCAGCCACACCCGCCAAGAGAGACCTAAGCCACGTTACTTGTTTCAAGTGCGGGAAGACTGGACATTATGCCACGGAGTGCCCTGAAGCGAAGAATGGAAACGGTAATGGGAGCGCTGGGAAGAAGCCTAATCCATTCAACAAAGGACAAGTGAACCACGTTAACGCAGAGGAGGTTGAAGGGCAGCCAGACGCAATTATTGGTAAGTTTTTGGTTAAGTCTTTTACCTCCCTTGTTCTTTTTGATACGGGTGCATCGCATTCATACATATCAAGGGGATTCGTGAATAAGTTTAAACTACCAACCCAAACCCTTAGGACCCCTCTGTTAGTAAGTTCACCTGGAGTAGAGTATATGGCTAGCCGATGGTGCGACCAGATACCCCTAACCATTGGTAGCCATGTTTTTCCGTCGGACCTAATAATTTTGGAGTCACAAGGATTGGATGTTATATTATGCATGGACTGGATGTCAAAGTATGGAGGAAGCATTGACTATGCTAGTAAATCAATTTTTCTCACCACCCTTAGGGAAAAAGGATCAAGTATGTATCTAGACATGCGCCTAGGAGTATCCAAGTAAATACCCTCACGGGAGTTGTTCAGGAGGAAGTGCCTGGAGTGAAGGATTACCCAGATGTTTTTCTAGAGGAGTTACCAGGCATGCCACCGGATCGAGACATCGAGTTTTTGATAGAGCTATTGCCAGGTACTGGGCCAATATCAAAGAGACCCTACCGGATGCCCGCAAATGATCTAGAGGAGATTAAGAAGCAGATCAAGGAGTTATTGGACAAAGGTTACATCCGACGGAGTTCATCACCATGGGGAGCCCCAGTACTTTTGGTTGAGAAGAAGGATAAGTCTCTAAGGATGGTTGTTGATTATCGTGCATTGAATGAGGTGATGATCAAGAACAAATACCCACTGCTGATGATCAATGATATGTTTGACCAGTTGCAAGGAGCTAAGGTGTTCTCAAAGATCGATCTGCGATCAGGATATCACCAGCTGAAGATCCGGGAAAAGGATACACCTAAAACCGCATTTACCACAAGGTACGGGTTATATGACTATACGGTCATGTCATTTGGACTGACTAAGGCCCCTGCCTATTTCATGAGCATGATGAACAAGGTGTTCATGGAATATTTGGATAAGTTTGTTGTGGTGTTCATTGATGATATAATGGTATACTCGAAGAATGAAGAGGAGCACAAAGAGCATTTGCGTTTAGTTCTCGAGAAACTCAGGGAACATCAGTTGTATGCCAAGTTCAGCAAATGTGAGTTTTGGTTGAAAGAAGTTGGATTCCTTGGACATGTTATATCACGAGAAGGTATAGTAGTAGACCCCACCAAGGTTCAGTCAGTCACTGAATGGTTGGCACCCACTTCAGTTAGCGAGATCCGCAGTTTTCTTGGACTCATAGGATACTACCGGAGGTTCATTGAGAATGTTTCCAAGATTGCGAAGCCAATGACAGAGCTATTGAGGAAGGATATAAAATTTAAATGGATGGAAGAATGTGAAGCCAGTTTTCAGGAGTTAAAGAAACGTCTGACTATAGACCCAGTACTGATTCTGTCGGATATACGCAAGGATTTCCAAGTGTATTGCGACACCTCTCGCTTATGACTTGGAGGATTACTTATGCAGGACGGAAGAGTTGTTTTGTATGCCTCGCGACAACTGAAATCGCATGAGTTAAACTATGCCACACATGACTTGGAGTTGGCTGCCGTAGTGCATGCGTTGAAGACTTGGAGACATTATCTTATTAGAAACCATTGCGATGTATACACTAACCATAAGAGTTTGAATTACATTTTCACACAGAAGGAGCTGAACCTTAGCCAGAGGAGATGGTTGGAGCTTATAAAGGATTATGACATGAAGCTTCACTATCATCCAGGCAAGGCCAACGTCGTAGCAGACGCTTTGAGCCGGAAGAGTTATGCCAACACACTCATAAGCGCAGAATTGCCAAAGGAGTTGGCAGAGGATCTCAGGGAACTTCGATTGGAGATTGTCCCTAGAGGTTTTGTTGCAACAATGGAAGTTCAGTCTACATTCTTAGGAAAGATTCGAGAAGCTCAGAAGGATGACAAAGAAATCGCCGAGATAAAAGAGAGAATGAGCAAAGGAAAGGCCAAAGGTTTTCGTGAGGATGAACACGACACCTTGTGGTTTGAGGACCGTGTTTATGTGCCCAATACCACAGAGATCAGGAAGTTAATACTTTAGGAGGCTCATGACTGACCATACCCGATTCACCCCGGAAACACCAAGATGTATGTGGATTTAAAGGAGCATTTCTGGTGGACTGGTATGAAGAAGGATATTGCCGAGTATGTAGCCGTGTGTGATGTATGTCAGAGAGTGAAGGCAAAACATCAAAAGCCAGCCGGATTGTTACAACCTATGCCGATACCCAAATAGAAGTGGGATAAGCTTGGCATGGATTTCATCATCGGATTGCCCAGGACCAAATTAGGATATGATTCTCTATGGGTAGTATTTTATCGCTTGACCAAAGTAGCTCACTTTATTCCAGTGAAAACCACCTATACAAGTGCCAAGTTGGCAAAGATATACATGACCAGGATCGTATGTTTGCATGGAGTTCCGAGAACAATTGTATAAGATAGAGGAACCCAGTTTACCTCAAAGTTTTGGAATCAGTTGCATGAAACTTTGGGAACCAGACTGGAGTTCAGTACAGCTTTTCACCCACAAACAGATGGACAGACCGAGAGAGTCAACCAGATCCTGGAGGATATGTTGAGAGCTTGTGCACTAGATTATGGATCTAGTTGGGATGACAACTTGCCCTACGCAGAGTTCTCGTACAACAAAAATTACCAAGCCAGTTTGAAGATGGCACCTTTTCGAAGCCTTGTACGGAAGGAGGTGCGGGACACCATTGTTGTGGGATGAAGTTGGAGACCGTCAGTTGTTTGGACCAGATTTGATTAAGGAATCAGAAGATAAGGTTAAATTGATTAGAGATAGACTGAAGGTAGCTCAGTCCCGACAGAAGAGTTATGCAGATTCAAAACGCAAGGAGGTAGTCTATGAAATCGGAGATAGTGTATCTTCGAGTATCACCACTCCGAGGAGTTAAGCGCTTTGGAGTTAAGGGAAAGTTAGCGCCATGCTTTGTGGGACCATACAGAGTTTTGGAACGTATGGGAGAAGTTGCTTATAAATTGGAATTACCCGAAGGATTGTCAGGAGTTCACGATGTGTTCCACGTTTCTCAGTTGAAGAAGTGCCACGCAGAGATGGCTGACATTCCCATGAGAGATACAGTACCGCTGGAAGCGATTCAGTTGGAAAATGATTTGACCTATGAGGAGAAGCTAGTCAGATTCTTGAGTTTGCCAGCCGAGTTACCCGCAGCAAGGTTATTAAGTTTTGCAAAGTTTAGTGGAGCCACCATACCGAGGACGAAGCCACCTGGGAACGAGAGGATGGTCTTCGCAAAGACCACCCACACCTATTTTCTAGCCAACCCGAATCTCGAGGGCGAGATTCATCTTAAGGGGGGTAGGTTTGTAACATCCCAAACTTTCAATTTGGAACGTTATGCATTAGGTCATCATTGCATATCATATTTTATTACATTTTGGCGTGATCCTCGAAATCCTAAGCAACTCAAGGACCCTCAGAGAGAGAGTTGGGGATTTCATTGTATCATATTTGAAATTTTATATATTGAAACGAGGATTTTTGGTTTTAATTATTTTTCTCCCCAAAAATATTTCATGTTAAAATATATGAGAGGAGATAATATGACTTCTCGAAAAGAAATGAAATATTGGAGGAAAATATTAAAATCAAATATTTGATTTTATCCGGATTTTATTGCTATTTTATTTGCATTAGAAAAATTGCACGTTTTCAAAAAATTACATTTTAGGGCTAAGAAAATGTTCATCTTGTTCTAAATATTTTATTTAGACGGTGAAAATTTGTTTTGGCATTTTTAGATTTTTATTTATTTTTCTAGGATTTATTCTCGGCGGAATTCTTTTAAAAAAACTTAATCCGCGCCCGATTGGGCTGAGGCCCAGCCGAGCCAGGCCGCCGGCCCGCACCACGCCATCGCCTCCCATGCCCGAGTCCGGCCAGGACACGGTCGCCGCATCGTCGCCGCCCGGGACTCCGCCCCGCCCCCCTATAAGCCGAGCTCGGGGCCCCTCGGGACTCCAAGCCGCTGCCCTCCGCCACCACCTGCCGAAGTCGCCACCGCAGCCGAGCCCCGCCGGAGCCGCCCCACCTCGCCGCAGCCTCGCCGGAGGTATACACCGCCGCCGCCGTCGTTCAGTTTTATTTTAAAACTGGTTCTGTTTTTTTAAAACCCTAGGTTTAATTTTTTTAATAGATCAGTTCGCCGGTTTTCTCGGTTTAGTTACTTAGCGGGCATTCGTCCGTACGTTCGTTTTAACGAACGGTGTTCACTCGTCAGCCACAGACAGCGAACATTCGTTCGTTAGCCTGTTTGTCAGTTTTTCTTTTTCTCGGATTTTCCGCAATTATTTCCAATCGCGATTTCTGATCCGATTTTCGTTTTAGCTTGTCTTTTCACTCGTTTATCGGAATCAGGCAATTCAAGCGCCTAGAGTTTCGTCTCAAAACCCTCTTTCCATTTAACCAACTTGAACGAGATTTTGATACAGTAAAATTTGACCTTAGTCCAGATTAGTAATCAGATCTTGTTTCTTTTGCAGTTCGAGTTTCGTTGCTCCGTTTGATTTGATTCTTTTTGCAAACCGGAGTTCTTAAGTTGAACTTTCTGGTTAGATCTCTTATTTGAGTTTTACCCATGCACCTTTGCTTTATTGGTTATGTATGCTATTGTTTGTTTGCGATAGAGCACCCGGAGTGCGAAGCGTGCTACTACGAGTCTCTAGGTTTTGTGGATCATCAGCAAGGCAAGTAACACTTTGATCATATCCCTAATCACCCAGTTTTTATGCATTAGTTTCAACCCTCAAAAATTGCATGGTTAGGACTTGATAACATGTGGGATTGGGAAGTAGATGAGGTAGTACCTACTCACCTGTTCATTATCAAACCCTTGGGAATTACTTCTACGTATTGCTTATATTGCCATGCTATGCTCATAGAGGTGGATTGGGTTTGAGTGAAACCATGACAGGTGCGAGATTGTTAATTAATGGTTCAACTTAAGGTGGCAACTTTAATACACATCTGGGTGGATTGCTTGTCGGGCACTTGGAGAATCCAGTGTTGTCCTAGGATACCCAGAGTACCCGTGTGATAATCCTAAGGTCCGCCACCTAGGCTCAAAGGGAACTGAGATATTTCATGCTAGAAACTTCCGTGTGCTGCCACAAGCTATTATGGGCTCTAGCATAGTTGATTAAGTTGCATGAAGCTCTTGTAGAGGTAGACTAGCAGGTAGTGAGTTGTAGGTGGTATAGTCTATCCGGAGTAGAGAGTTAATGCTTCTGAAAGACTGTGTCTCGGTCATCCATTTCTCAAACACCAGGTAGTGCGAGAAATCAAACGGAGGAGATCGAGTCTTGTGGGGAAAAGTGCGCAAACCTCTGCAGAGTGTACAAACTAATCATGGTTAGTCGTGTCCCCGGTTATGGACATCTTGAGTAGCTAGTGCTTGGATTATCATATGTATCTCATCACTCTAAATTAATATTGTTGGGTTGATAATTACTTTTAATGGGATTGAGTTGGAGGAACCTTCTCAATGATGTTTCAACTACCATGATAGTTAAATAAAATCTATTCCTTTGTTGTAGGGAAAAATTGGCTTTTTCGCAAAACTTTAACCATAGAGCTTTCCACTAGCCAAATATGCATATAGTGATAGCATTATTCTATTCTTGCTCTATTGTGTTACATTGCCAGCATATTCCATGTGCTGACCCGTTTTCGGGCTGCAACGTATTATGATGTAGACTTTTCAGACAAGGAGTAAGGTTCGTTAGGTCGTTGCTGTACAGCTCAGCTATGCCGTTGGAGTTGATGGACTCACTTTATCTTCCAAGACTTCCACTTTTATCATATTAGATGGCCTTATGCCATATTTATTGTAATAAGTTCTCTCTTGAGACATTCGATGTAATAAGTGTGTGATTGCTACTCTGTTATAAATCCTTCGAGTACTGGGTGTGTCAGCATTACCGATCCAGGGATGACACTGAAGCACAGAGACTTGACCGTTTGAGGTCGGGTCGCTACAGGGCGGGGCACTATACTTTGTGTGATAAACACGGTGTACATATGGAACATGGTTTAGATTGTGAATATCTAGTTAGTACATCAAATGTACTACTATTTGGAATCAACATCAAGTGTTTTCAAAAATTTGAATTCGAGTTCATATAGTACACATAGTTCATATCAATCTCTATAGTAATCATGTGGTGTGTTGTTAAGGTAATACACGAATGATGATTTAAGTTGGCAACAATCATGATTGCAGATTCTTATTCAAATAGATAAACAAATTCAAATTTAGTTCGAATTGCAGCGGTAGTATAGACATTTGGAATGCAGTAAAATGTTGGTATGAGTAAGTTGCATGCATTATACAGCCAGCAAAAAACTTTAATGGGACATAACATGGATTCATAGCTTTGAATGACATTTGTATAGTAAAACGGGACAAGACTCTCTCTTTGTGTGGTGTGAATAGTTTTATTTTTTTTTGTTGAGGGAAGTGCGAATTGATTTGGTATGTACAATATTACACGTTAGGTTTGTCCCTAAAATTAAACCCGCGCCTTGTTATATCCCGAAATTCAGATATCGTGCTCCCAGAACTCGCACCTTCACTACCCGCGCCTTGCTATCCCAAAATTACAACGCCCGTGAAAACACCCTCCAGCTGCCAAATCCCGACACGCGAAATCCCCCTTCTAACCCTGAGCCGAAAGGGCCGCTAGTTCAAATCAGTGGGAGTACTTTTGTAACACACCCTATATTTTGGACAAGTGTGTCCCTAAGTCATGGTTCCCCCCTCCCATCGCCTCCTTTTCGCCATTCGAAATCCCAGGCCGCCATAACCTCTCTGCTCCAGCCGCGAAACCCTGATAACCCACAAGTGTAGGGGATCGCAACAGTTTTCAAGGGTAGAGTATTGAACCGAAATTTATTGATTCGACACAAGGGGAGCCAAAGAATATTCTCAAGTATTAGCAGCTGAGTTGTCAATTCAACCACACCTGGAAACTTAATATCTGCAGCAAAGTGTTTAGTAGCAAGGTAATATGATAGTAGTGGTAACGGTAGCAAAAGGTAATGATAGAAAAAGTAATATTTTCGATATTTTGTAGTGGTTGTAACAATAGCAACGGAAAAGTAAATAAGCAAAGAACAATATATGGGAATCTCGTAGGCAATGGATCAGTGATAGAGAATTATGCCGGATGCGGTTCATCATGTAACAGTCATAACCTAGGGTGACATGGAACTAGCTCCAATTCATCAATGTAATGTAGGCATGTATTCCGAATATAGTCATACGTGCTTATGGAAGAGAACTTGCATGACATCTTTTGTCCTACCCTCCCGTGGCAGTGGGGTCCTAGCAGAAACTAAGGGATATTAAGGCCTCCTTTTAATAGAGTAACGGACCAAAGCATTAACACATAGTGAATACATGAACTCCTCAAACTACGGTCATCACCAGGAGTGGTCCCGATTATTGTCACTTCGGCGTTGCCGGATCATAACACATAGTAGGTGACTATAGACTTGCAAGATAGGATCAAGAACTCTCATATATTGATGAAAACATAATAGGTTCAGATCTGAAATCATGGCACTCGGGCCCTAGTGACAAGCATTAAGCATAGCAAAGTCATAGCAACATCAATCTCAGAACATAGTGGATACTAGGGATCAAACCCTAACAAAACTAACTCGATTACATGATAAATCTCATCCAACCCATCACGGTCCAGCAAGCCTATGATGGAATTACTCACGCACGGCAGTGAGCATCATGAAATTGGTGATGGAGGATGGTTGATGATGACGATGGCGATGGATTCCACTCTCCGGAGCCCCAAACGGACTCCAGATCAGCCCTCCCGAGAGATTTTAGGGCTTGGCGGTGGCTCCATATCGTAAAACGCAATGAATCCTTCTCTCTGATTTTTTTCTCCCCGAAAGCAAATATATAGAGTTGGAGTTGAGGTCGAAGGAGCTCCAGGGGGCCCACGAGGTAGGGGGGCGCGCCCCCCCACACCCTCGTGGCTAGGGTGTGGGCCCCCTGGTCTTCATCTTTTGCAAGGATTTTTTATTATATCCAAAAAGATTTTCCGTGAAGTTTGAGGTCATTCCGAGAACTTTTGTTTCTCCACATAAATAACACTATGGCAATTCTGCTGAAAACAACGTCAGTCTGGGTTAGTTCCATTCAAATCATGCAAGTTAGAGTCCAAAACAAGGGCAAAAGTGTTTGGAAAAGTAGATACGATGGAGACATATCAACTCCCCCAAGCTTAAACCTTTGCTTGTTCTCAAGCAATTCAATTAACAAACTGAAAGTGGTAAAGAAAAACTTTTACAAACTTTGTTTGCTCTTGTTGTTATAAATATGTAAAGCCAGCATTCAAGTTTTCAGCAAAGATTATGAACTAACCATATTCACAATAACGTATAGGTCTCATGTTTACTCATATCAATGGCATAATCAACTAGCGAGCAATAATAATAAATCTCGGATGACAACACTTTCTCAAAACAATCATAATATGATATAATAAGATGGTATCTCGCTAGCCTTTCTGAGACCGCAAAACATAAATGCAGAGCACCTTTAAAGATCAAGGACTGACTAGACATTGTAATTCATGGTAAAAGAGATCCAGTCAAGTCATACTCAATGTAAACTAACAGTAATGAATTCAAATGACAGTGGTGCTCTCCAACTGGTGCTTTTTAATAAGAGGATGATGACTCAACATGAAAGTAAATAGATAGGCCCTTCGCAGAGGGAAGCAGGGATTTGTAGAGGTGCCAGAGCTCGGTTTTGAAATAGAGGTGAATAATATTTTGAACGGTATACTTTCATTGTCAACATAACAACCAAGATATGGCGATATCTTCCATGCTACACACATTATAGGCGGTTCCAAACAGAATGGTAAAGTTTATACTCCCCCTCCACCAACAAGCATCAATCCATGGCTTTCTCGAAACAACGAGTGCCTCCAACTAACAAGAGTCCCAGGGGGTTTGTTTGCAATTATTTTGATTTAGTTTGCATAAAGCATGGGACTGAGCATCCCGGTGACCAGCCATTTTCTCGTGAGTGAGGAGCGGAGTCCACTCCTCTTGAGAATAACCCGCCTAACATGGAAGATACGGACAGCCCTAGTTGATACATGAGCCATTCGAGCATACAAAACAGAATGTTTATTTGAAGGTTTAGAGTTTGGCACATACAAATTTACTTGGAACGACAGGTAGATACCATATATAGGTAGGTATGGTGGACTCATATGGAATAACTTTGGGGTTTAAGGGATTGGATGCACAAGCAGTATTCCTGCTTAGTACACGTGAAGGCTAGAAAAGTACTGGGAAGCGACTAGCTAGAGAGCGACAACAGTCATGAACATGCATTAAAATTAATCAACACCGAATGCAAGCATGGGTAGGATATAGTTCACCATGAACATAAATATCGTGAAGGCTATGTTGATTTTGTTTCAACTACATGCGTGAACATGTTCCAAGTCAAGTCACTTAAATCATTTAGACGAGGATACCACCCTATCATACCACATCACAACCATTTTAATAGCATGTTCGCACGCAAGGTAAACCATTATAAGCTCCTAGCTAATCAAGCATGGCACAAGAAACTATGATCTGTAGTTGTCATTGCAAACATGTTTATTCATAATAGGGTGAATCAAGAATGATGAACTAATAATATTTACAAAAACAAGAGAGGTCGAGTTCATACCAGCTTTTCTCATCTCAGTCAGTCCATCATATATTGTCATAATTGCCTTTCACTTGCACGACCGAGCGATGTGAATAATAATACTAGTGCACGTGCATTGGACTAAGCTGGAATTTGCAAGCATTCAATAAATAGGAGAAGACAAGGCAATATAGGCTCTTTTGTCAGATCAACAATAATGCATATAAGATCCACTTCAACAATTCAACTATGGTCTTCTCCTATCGACCCCCAAAGAAAAGAAAAGAAATAAAACTATTTGCACGGGAAAGCTCCCAACAAGCAAAAGAAGAACAGGAAATATTTTTGGGTTTTCTTTTTAACTACTACTACAAGCATGGAAAGTCAACTAATTAAAAGCTACAACTATATTTTTTTGGTTTTTATTAAGGTTTATCAAACACACAAGAAGAAAGCATATAAAGGAAAATAAACTAGCATGTATATTACAATGAAAAAGTATGAGCACCGACATCTAGCAATGAGTGTGTGATCATAAATGTAATGTTGGTGAGAAATACGTACTCCCCCAAGCTTAGGCTTTTGGCCTAAGTTGGTTTATTGCCACGGATGGCCTGGCGGATATCCATAGTTGTAGCTGGGGTCGTACTACGAAGAAGAAGACTCTAATTGCCACTGGTTGGCAATCATCTCCGGATCCCACTGGTAATTAGACTGTCGTGGAGGATCAACTTGTGGTTCCGACTTTGGCTCTATGGCTGATGTAAGGTTCCGGTAGGCGTGAATAGCCTCTAACGGATCAAGGTACTTGCGTGCAGATAAATCAAACAAGGAAGGAGCAGGCAGGGTAATCGTCTCAGGATGATGTTTATCAAAGAACAATTTGTATTTAAGCTCCCCTTCCCTATTCTTAACAATAAAATCGTGTGCCACCATACTCTTATAATGTAAATAAACATGAGGCAACAATTTTTCTTCCTTCTCATAATGCCTAATAGGTATGTTAAAATGTGCAGCTAGGCGTAAAGCATAGATGCCTCCAAAGATGGGGCCCTTTGTACGGTTCAGACTTAACCGTTTAGCAATAATACCGCCCATACTAACAGAGTTATCACAGAATAAACCGTGGAACAATATAATAATATCAGGAACACTAAGGTTTCCACATTTTCTGCGACCAATTAAGCAATGACTAGCAAATATTGCAAAGTAGAGTAAAACAGGAAAATGTATGCTAGTGATTTGTGCATCGGAAACCTTCCTCGTTTCCCCTATAGTGATGGTATCAATAAACAAATCCACATCGCCGCGATGTGGTTCCTCTACTGTGCCCTCGAAAGGGATCAAACAAACCCGACAAAAATAAAACTCCACCGTAGGTGTTGAGCTCATCATATAAATAAAACTCCACCGTAGGTGTTGAGCTCCTAGCATGGAAATGAAAGTTTTGCACAAACATATTGGTGACTAAGAGATATTGTTCGCGTTGGTCGTGGAGGAAGGCGGTGAGGCCTGCATTCTCAACCAATGCATAAAAATCATCATAAATCCCGGCTGCTCTCAAGAAATCATCGGAAGGCCATTCACACAGGCGAACCGTCGTGGTGCGAGGCAGATTATATTTGGGCCTCTCTGATTTTTCATTTTGCTTTTCCTTCGAGCTTCGGCTCGATGAGCCCCTCAAAACTCTCTTCATTATTTTCTGAAAAATTCTGAAATTTTTAGTAACTTCAAAATAAAAGTGAACCAAACTCAACAATATTTATAGCAACTACTCCTACAAGTTCCTAGAGCCTATATCATGCATCAAAACCACTTGGAACCATATAAATTTGACATGCAAGCTCAAGAACATGGTCACCTAGGCAGCATAAATTTGCAATGAATAAAGCACTAGAACAAAAACTAATTGGACCAATGGAGGAGTCACATACCAAGGAACAATCTCCCCAAGCAGTTCTGTGAGAGGTGCTTTGAGCAAGGAGATCGAAAATCGCAGCAAAATGAGCTAGAACTCGTGCTTGAGCTGGATATTGGTGTTTGTGGGAGGAAGAAGAAGTGTGTGGGTGCAGGAATAAGTGGAGGAGGGCCACCGTGGGCCCATGAGGCAAGGGGGGGCGCCCAGGCGGGTAGGGCGCGCCCTCAACCCTCGTGGCCAGGTGGATGCCCCCGGTGTTGTGTTCTCAGTGCCAAATATTCTCAAATATTCCAGAAAAAATCATATTTAAATTTCAGGGCATTTAGAGAACTTTTATTTTCGGGGTATTTTTATATTGCATGGATAATTTAGATAACAGACAGAAAATACTATTTTTATTTTATTTAATATGAATAACAGAAAGTAAAAGGAGGGTACAGAAGGTTGTGCCTTCTAGTTTCATCCATCTCATGCTCATCAAAAGGGATCCACTAACAAGGTTGATCAGGTCTTGTTAACAAACTCGTTCTGAATAACATGGAACCAGAGAAATTTCGAATAACACTATGTTACCTCAACGGGGATATGCACATCCCCAATAATAAGAATATCATATTTCTTCTTGACAATAGGAAGAGGAAATTCAAAAACTCCAAATATAATCGATGGAATTTTTCCAATAGAGTTGATACTATGAACTTGAGGTTGTTTCCTCGGAAAGTGTACTGTATGCTCATTACCATTAACATGAAAAGTGATATTGCCTTTGTTGCAATCAATAACAGCCCCTGCAGTATTCAAAAAGGGTCTTCCAAGAATAATAGACATACTATCGTCCTCGGGAATATCAAGAATAACAAAGTCCGTTAAAATAGTAACGTTTGCAACCACAACAGGCACATCCTCACAGATACCGACAGGTATAGCAGTTGATTTATCAGCCATTTGCAAAGATATTTAAGTAGGTGTCAACTTATTCAAATCAAGTCTACGATATAAAGATAGAGGCATAACACTAACACCGGCTCCAAGATCACATAAAGCAGTTTTAACATAGTTTCTTTTGATGGAGCATGGTATAGTGGGTACTCCTGGATCTCCAAGTTTCTTTGGTATTCCACCTTTAAAAGTATAATTAGCAAGCATGGTGGAAATTTCAGCTTCTGATATCTTTCTTTTATTTGTAACAATATTTGTCATGTACTTAGCATAAGGATTCATTTTAAGCATATCAGTTAATCGCATACGCAAAAAGATAGGTCTATTCATTTCAGCAAAGCGCTTAAAATCCTCATCATCCTTTTTCTTGGATGGTTTGGGAGGAAAAGGCATAGGTTTCTGAACCCATGGTTCTCTTTCTTTACCGTTTTTCCTAGCAACAAAGTCTCTCTTATCATAACGTTGATTCTTTGATTGTGGGTTATCAAGATCAACAGCAGGTTCAATTTCTATATCATTATCATTGCTAGGTTGGGCATCAATATGAACATTATCATTAACATTATCACTAGTTTCAGGTTCATTACGAGATTGTGTTTCAGCATCAGAAATAGAAATATCATTTGGATTCTCAGGTGTTTCAGCAATAGGTCACTAGAAGCATGCAAAGTCCTATCATTTTTCTTTTTCTTCCTTTTAGAAGGACTAGGCGCATCTATATTATTTCTCTGAGAATCTTGCTCAATTCTCTTAGGGTGGCGTTCAGGATACAGAGGATCCTGAGTCCTTCTACCAGTTCTAGTAGCCACTCTAACAACATAATCATTATTCTTACTATTCAAATCATTGAGCAAATCATTTTGAGCCTTAAGTGCTTGTTCTACTTGAGTGGTAACCATAGAAGCATGTTTACTAATAAGTTTAAGTTCACCTTTGACATTAGCCATATAATCACCCAAGTGTTCAAGCATATTTGAATTGTATTTCAATTGTCTACCAAAATAAGCATTAAAATCTTCTTGCTTCACCATAAAATTATCAAACTGATCTAAGCATTGGCTAGCAAACTTAGTGAGAGGGATTTCAGCTTTATCATATCTATAGAGAGAGTTTACCTTTACTACCTGCGTCGGGTTATCAAGACCATGTATTTCTTCAATAGGTAATGGATTAAGATCATATGTTTCTTCAATAGGCGGTAAATTAAGACCGTGTATTTCTTTAATAGGAGGTAAATTCTTAACATCTTCAGCTTTAATACCTTTCTCTTTCATAGATTTCTTTGCCTCTTGCATATCTTCAGGACTGAGAAATAGAACACCTCTTTTCTTCGGAGTTGGTTTAGGAATAGGCTCAGGAGCTGGCTCAGGAAGTGTCCAATTATTTTCATTTGTCAACATATTATTCAATAGAATTTCAGCTTCATCCAGTGTTCTTTCCCTGAAAATAGAACCAGCACAACTATCCATGTAATCTCTGGAAGTATCAGTTAGTCCATTATAAAAATATCAAGTATTTCATTTTTCTTAAGAGGATGATCAGGCAAAGCATTAAGTAATTGGAGAAGCCTCCCCCAAGCTTTGGGAGACTCTCTTCTTCAATTTGCACAAAATTATGTATGTCACTCAAAGCAGCTTGTTTCTTATGAGCAGGGAAATATTTAGCAGAGAAGTAATAAATCATATCCTGGGGACTATGCACACAACCAGGATCCAGATAATTAAACCATATCTTAGCATCACCCTTTAATGAGAACAGAAATATTTTAAGGATATAAAAGTAACGACTTCTCTCATCATTAGTGAATAGGGTGGCTATATCATTTAATTTATTAAGATGTGCCACAATAGTTTCAGATTCATAGAGATGAAAAGGATCAGATTCAACCAAAGTAATTGTATCAGGATCAACAGAGCATTCATAGTCCTTATCAGTAACATCGATAGGTGAAGTAGCAAAAGCAGGGTCAGGTTTCATTCTAGCATTAAGAGATTGCTGCTTCCATTTAGCTAATAACCTCTTGAGCTCGTATCTATCTTTGCAAGCTAAAATAGCTAAAGCAACTTCTTTTTCCAAAACATAACCCTCAAGAATAACAGGCGATTCATCTTTATTAGGGGGAGAGTCTTCATCATCACTTTCATCAATGTTATCAGTTTCAATAATTTCATTCTCTCTAACCCTAGCAAGTTGTTCATCAAGAAATTCACCAAGTGGCACACTAGTATCAAGCATAGAAGTAGTTTCATCATAAGTATCATGCATGGAGGAAGTGGCATCATCAATAACATGCGACATATCAGAATGAATAGCAGAAGTAGGTTTAGGTGTCGCAAGCTTACTCAAAACAGAAGGTGAATCAAGTGCGGAGCTAGATGGCTGTTCCTTACCTCCCCTCGTAGTTGAGGGATAAATCTTGGTTTTTGGATCTCTCAAGTTCTTCGTAATGATAAGCAGATATAAATCCCAAGTGACTAAAAGAATAGAGCTATGCTCCCCAGCAACGGCGCCAGAAAATAGTCTTGATAGCCCACAAGAGTAGGGGATCGCAACAGTTTTCGAGGGTAGAGTATTCAACCCAAATTTATTGATTCGACACAAGGGGAGCCAAAAAATATTCTCAAGTATTAGCAGCTGAGTTGTCAACTCAACCACACCTGGAAACTTAATATCTGCAGCAAAGTGTTTAGTAGCAAGGTAATATGATAGTAGTGGTAACAGCAGCAAAAGGTAATGATAGCAAAATTATGTTTTTGGTATTTTGTAGTGGTTATAACAATATCAACGTAAAAGTAAATAAGCAAAGAACAATATATGGGAAGCTCGTAGGCAATAGATCGGTGATAGAGAATTATGCCGGATGCGGTTCATCATGTAACAGTCATAACCTAGGGTGACACAGAACTAGCTCCAATTCATCAATGTAATATAGGCATGTATTCCGAATATAGTCATACGTGCTTATGGAAAAGAACTTGCATGACATCTTTTGTCCTACCCTCCCGTGGCAGCGGGGTCCTAGCGGAAACTAAGGGATATTAAGGCCTCCATTTAATAGAGTACCAGACCAAAGCATTAACACATAGTGAGTAGATGAACTCCTCAAACCATGGTCATCACCGGGAGTGGTCCCGATTATTGTCACTTCGGGGTTGCCGGATCATAACACATAGTAGGTGACTATAGACTTGCAAGATAGGATCAAGAACTCTCATATATTGATAAAAACATAATAGGTTTACAACTAAAATCATGGCACTCGGGCCCTAGTGACAAGCATTAAGCATAGCAAAGTCATAGCAACATCAATCTCAGAACATAGTGGATACTAGGGATCAAACCCCAACAAAACTAACTCGATTACATGATAAATCTCATCCAATCCATCACCGTCCAGCAAGCCTACGATGGTATTACTCACGCACGACGGTGAGCATCATCAAATTGGTGATGGAGGATGGTTGATGATGACGATGGTGACGGATTCCCCTCTCCGGAGCCCCGAACGGACTCCACATCAGCCCTCCCGAGAGGTTTTAGGGCTTGGCGGCGGCTCCGTATCGTAAAATGTGATGAATCCTTCTCTCTGATTTTTTTCGCCCCGAAAGCAAATATATAGAGTTGGAGTTGAGGTCGGAGGAGCTCCAGGGGGCCCACGAGGTAGGGGGGCGCGCCCCCCCCCCCACACCCTCGTGGCTAGGGTGTGGGCCCCCTGGTCTTCATCTTTTGCAAGGATTTTTTATTATATCCAAAAAGATGTTCCGTGAAGTTTGAGGTCATTCCGAGAACTTTTGTTTCTCCACATAAATAACACTATGGCAATTCTGCTGAAAACAGCGTCAGTCTGGGTTAGTTCCATTCAAATCATGCAAGTTAGAGTCCAAAACAAGGGCAAAAGTGTTTGGAAAAGTAGATACGATGGAGACGTATCAAACCCCACCCACCTCCATCCTCCACCTCACCACTGCCCAGCCAGAGCCTCTTCCCGATGATGTCGTCCACCGCAACAGCTTGAGTCCCTCATCTACCTCCCCAGATGACGTTCTGTCGTCCATCTCATTGTCCTGCCGGTTTTGCTGCCCCGTCCTCCACCTCCAAGGAGCTGCTCTGACGGTCGCTTCATCTATCGCGGCTGCTCCATCCCCACGGTGCCACCTTCACCTGCTCCATCGGAGCAACAACATCCTCACCGACTCCTCGGACGAAGCCAATGCCTACTCGGCGCCACCAAAGAGGTTGTACACTCATCGCATCACACCTTCTCCTTAACTCGACCTCCCGGCGCCGACGATGCTTCATCCTGCACCCCATGGTGCGGCTACCTCGAAGTCGGCACCACAGGCGAATCTCCACGACGGCTCTCCCCCAGTGTGAGGCCCCTTTGGCGACGGCGGCCATACCAGCCGGATCTACTGCTGCTGCTTTGGCTCTCGCTCACTCGCTTGCACTACTGCTACTGGTTCGTGTAGCGACCCGATCCCAATGGACCATAGTCTCTGTGCTTAAGTGTCATCCCTGGATCGGTATTGCTGACACACCGTACTCAAGGATTTATAATATGGCTAAAGGCCATCTAAATAAGGTAACTGCAGAAGCTTTGAAGATAACTGAGTCCATCCAACTCCACGGCAAAATTGAGTGCATGACAACGACCTATCGCACCTTACTCTTCATCTGAAAACTCTGCAACATGATATGTTGCAGCCGTGTAGGTCAGCACATGGAATATGCTGGCAAGATAACAGTATAGAGCAATGAACAAATAACAACTATCACTACATGCATATTTGGCTGGTGGAGGCTCTATGGTTATCATTTGCATAAAGCTAATTTTTCCCTACAACAAAGGAATATGTTTTATTTAATTACAAAGTTTGATGACATTATTGAGAAGGTACCCCCAACTCAATCCCAAATTAACATTTATAACTCAACAAATTCATTAATTAAAGTGATGAGATCAAAACAATAATTCAAGCACCAGATACACAAGATGTCCATAACCGGGGACACCGCTAACCATGATTAGTTTATACACTCTACAGAGGTTTGCACACTTTCCCCCACAAGACTAGATCTCCTCCGTTGTATTTTTTGCACTGCATGATGTTTGATAAACGGATGACCGAGACATAGTCTTTCCACTACAAAAAAAGACACATCCATGAAATTTTGGGCCGAACGAAAAAAATTATGTCATACTTATGACACTTCTATGACAATAATTGTGACAAAACCCGGTATCATAGATGTGGTGGGGTCCTACTTCTATGACAAAAAATCATGATAGAAAATGGGCTTTTCGTCCTGGGCGGGCCGGAGACGCAGCTGCATGACATTCTTTGGGCCGTCCATGATGGAAAAAACTATAGTAGAAGCGAGGGCGAGGAAAATATCGGGGTGTTCCCGGTTATGGTGGGTGGTCGGGGCCAAGCGATGCGTTTTTCTCTTGTACACGCACACGCGTGGGTGTGAGGCGTTGGGCTCTAACTAAACCCGAGCGAGGTGTTGGGCTCTAACTGAACCCGAGCGATTGCACTCCAGGCTACGCGTTACTGAACCCGAGCGGTCGATCGATGGCTGTTAACTGAACCCGATCGAGCAATTCCTTCGCTACTACTACTAACTGAAGTCGATCAATGCCGCCTCTAGATGAATAGTGAGCGTTGCTGGGGGGTTTGGATGAACAGTTCACGGTGGGGGTGGATGAACAGGACCCCGTGGTTTTGCCTCTGGATGAACAGGACCCCGATAGATCGAGCCGGTTGGGACTGGATGAATAGTAGCTGGTGGAGTAGCGCGCGGTGGAGGCTGGAGGAGGTCGACAGTGCATGAACAGTAGCCCGTGGAGGCTGGAGGGAGTCGACACTAGAGATGAACAGTATCCTGTGGAGTCCCGTTTTGGGGTACGCCACACCCCTCCCGATGAACAGGACCCCCGTTTCGACCGTAGAGCTCCAACACAAGTCCGTTTCCTCCGTTTTGCGGTATGCCACACCCCTCCCGATCAACATGACCCTCGTTGCGACCGTAGGAGGTCCGTTTCCTCCGTTTTGCGGTACGCCAGACTCCTCCCGATGAACAGGATCCCATTTCGAACGTGGCTGGTCGAACACAAGGCCGTTTCCTCCGTTCTGCGGTACGCCAGGCCTCGTTTCCATCGGTTGTTCCGTCCAAGCCCTCCCGATGAACACGACGACGCATTCCGTCCTGACCCAGCCGGTTGGCTCCCCATGAACACGACGACGCTATTTCTCCGTTCCGACCCAGCCATGTACGCGAGCCCTGGCCGTACGTATGCACGAATAGGCGTTCGAGACCCTGCCCGTATGTACGTATGTGGCCGTATTTTCTTTCTTGCACACTGGCCGCTGTATGTACGTGTACATGCTACGTGTGCGCCTCTACTATGACACGTGCGCGCCTCTACATCGACCAGTATGTACGTACACTTTCGCGACCAGAGTGACAACGCCACGTATGCTTCGACCAGGTGGGCAGGCACTTCCTTGCGTGCGAAGATGTAGCTGGTGGGTCCCAGCAGTCAGGGGGAGAATCGTTTTTTTTGCCCGGACACACTTCTTTGCATGCAAAGATGAAGCTGGTAGGTCCTAGCAGTCAGGGGGAAACGTTTTTCTGCGATGTATAGTTGCCCGTCTGGTGGGTCCCTGCAGTCAGGCGGAGGAATAATTATTTTGCGCGTAATAAGGATGCACTTCCTTGCGGCCGCCGTGGATCCAGCTGTCAGCCTCTCCACGTACAGTACTCTTCCGATGGAAGTCGTTCCTTGACCACGTTGACCACGCCACGCCGAGAGCACCAGGGCGGTGGAAGACGGCGAGGCCTATGAAGGGGACGACGCGGAGCCGGGGAAGACGCGGTAGTGGAAGCCCGCGCGGAAAGGAGTATGAGGGTTCACTGGTTCGGCTGCGGTGTGAGGCTGACGTCGCTACAGGGCCTGGCCAGTGGTGGGAATAGTAGGGGCGGTGAGGCCTCTGCGGCACCACAGCCGTCCACGGGAGGCAGGACCATGCGGCACGATTGGCGCTGCTTTGGTCAGTTGGAGCAAGAAGACCAGAGGTTGAAGAAGCACTACGGCCATTGGATGGACATCGTACGGTCACTGAAGGTAGAATCGTTCATATTGACTAAGTTGACAAAGCACTCCGTCCCCGTCAACTTAGTAGGCCCACAAGTCAGCCTCCCACCAAGGTGGGTCCCAACTAGCAGGGAGAGTATTCATTTTTTTGTGCGTAATAAGGAGGCACCTCCGGTGGGTCCGAGCTGACAGCGGGGGGAATTTTTTTCGCGAAATACGTTGGCCCATCCGGTGGGTCCCAGCAGTCAGGTAGGAAACATTTTTTTCACCAAATACGGTGGCCCGTCCGGTTGGGCCCTGCTGTCAGGTGGAGGAATAATTATTTTCCACGTAATAAGGAGGCACTTCCTTGCGGCTGTCGTGGACCCAGCTATCAGCCTTTCCACGTACAGTACGCTTCCGATGGAACTCGTTCCTTGACCATGTTGACCACGCCATGCCGAGAGGACCAGGGCGGTGGACGATGGCGAGGCCTAGGAAGGGGACGGCGCGGAGCCGGGGAAGACGCGGTAGTGGATGCTGTAAGTGCATCTAGTGCCACCCCTAGTTGGTTTTGGAGTATTGACGACAAACCTAGTTGAGGGACTAATGTGTTTGTGAGAATTGCAGAAAACACAGGTAGAAGTCCCTCATTGATTCGGTTTTACTACCAGAGATGACCCCTAAAAATGTACGAAGACATTGAAGACAAAGGTGGTATATGAAGATATTCACAATGAAGACTATGACAAAGGAAGACACGTTATGAAGCCTATGGAGCTCGAAGACTTAGATCTTTCGTAGTTCCTTTTCTTTTGTGTTGAGTCATAGGAACCACCGTACTGTTAAGTGGGGTCCAGGAGAACCAGTCAGAATGACTGAAGTGATGCCTAAATCAAAAACCTATGTCTTCGAGCGAAGACAATGAGAGCGAATCTTGTCCAGAGCCGGACAAGTCAGCTTTGCTTGTAGCCCAAGTAAAGTTGCCATGAGAGTTTGAAATCTGATCGTTGCGACACATGTCAGTTCCTTAGTGACCCAGGGTCATTTCAGACAAATCAGGTCGGGTTGCCAAGTGTCTATAAATAGCCCACCTCCACAACCATAAACAGTTGGCTGCTCAGATTTCAGTGCACGGCTTTTGTCGTTTGAGAGCAACCCACCTCGAAGCCTTTGAGAGAAAATTCCTAGTAAGGAGAAAAGCCCTAACCACCCAGAGCCAGAGCAAATTGGGCATCACTTAGGTCTTCTTGTCTGTGTGATCTGAAGACTTATTACACTTGAGGACTGTGAATCCTCCAGACGGTTAGGCGTCGCGTTCAGAGCATCCAAGAGACATTGTGGATTGCCAGTGAATGAAGTTTGTGAAGGTTTGGGAGTCTACCTTGAAGACTTACCAGAGTGACTGGCGAGGACTAAGTGACCTTAGCTCAAGGAGAATACGGTGAGGACTTGGTGTCCTGAACTGTGTGTTCAGGACTGGGTGTCTGGGACTGTGTGTCCTAAGGTTTAAATACCTAGCCGCTCCAACCAGACGTACAGTTGTCACAGCAACTGGAACTGGTCCAACATATCATTGTATTCAACGAGTAACTGGTTTCATCTTCACTTCCTTTTCTTACTGTTACTCATTGAGAAGACATTGCATGCTTGCTTTATCTTTTGTCTTCACAACATGAATGTATGATCTGTTTGGCTTCATAACTTCTTCCTACCTGATCCTTATTACACTGCAGCTGTTTGTCGTCGTGCTTTCACTCTATTGAATACTTGACCATGGCTGGCCTAGTGTAATCTAACTTCCGCTGCATAGTAATAGGCATAATCTTCGCTATTTGTCTTCATAACTTCCACGTTTTGAAGACTTTCATAAAAATCGCCTATTCACCCCCCCCCCTCTAGTCGATATAACACACTTTCAATTGGTATCAGAGCAAGGTGCTCCCTTGTTCTGTGTGATTCGGTTTAACCACCTGGAGTTTTAGCTATGTCGACTGCAGGGATAATCAAAGTCTCCGCTGCGTGCCCCGTCTTTGATGGAACTAAATATCCCTACTGGAAGAATAAGATGCGCATGCATCTTGAAGCCATTGACGTCGACCTATGGTATGTCGTCGAGAACGATGTTCCCAAGGCTGGAGAAGGTGTCACTGCTACTGATGTCAAGAAGTTCACTCAACTGGACTCTACTGCCAAAAATATCATCTGTAGTCATCTGACAAAAGGACAGTATGGCCGTGTGAGTGCTTTGAAGACATCCAAGCTGGTCTGGGACTGGCTCTCCAAGGTCAATGAAGGCGTCTCAACCCAGAGAGATCAAAGAATCAGTGTTCTTCGCAACCTCTTCAACCGCTTCAAGCGAAATGACAATGAGAATGTCCAGCACACATTTGACCGGCTCACTGACATCACAAATGAGCTTCAAGCCCTCGGCGCCACAGAGATCACCAAACATGAAATCGTCAAGACGCTGCTGAGATCACTTGATAGTTCATTTGACATCCTGGCCCTGATGATTCAAGAACGTCCTGATTTCAAGACACTCGATCCGTCTGACATACTTGAGAGGCTCAACACACATGAGTTTTAGCTTTCTGAGAAAAGAGATATCTACGATCCAAACTATGGGCGAACTCGTGCCTTGAAGGCAAAAGCTGTTTCCTCATCTAAGAATCTGACTGCAGTTCTGATGATCCCGAAGACATTGGAAGAGAACTTGCAATGCTAGTGAAGAAGTTCCAAAAATTCACCAAGAAGAAAGGCTTCAGAAAATCTTCACGATCAAGCTCAAGGAATGATGAAGCTTCTGCTCATGACTACAAGAAGAAAACATGTCACAAGTGCAAGAAAACTGGACACTTCACCTCTGAGTGTCCACAGTGGGACAATGAGAACAGAAGGAAGAAGAAGAGCAAGGAATATGATTCTGACGACAAGCAGAAGAAGAAATACTCAAAGTCTTCTTCCAAGTCTTCCTCAAAGTCTTCATCACGCAAGAAGAGCTCATCTGGCAAGGCACGTGCATTTGTTGGGAAGGAAATGGATTCAGAGGAGGAGTCTGCATCTGAGGAGGCAGAGGTGGAGTCTGAGGAGGAGTCTGATTCTGGCATTGCGAGTCTGGCTACAGCATACGTCGCCAAGTCCATCTTCAACACCGAAGACAATGACTGCATCACCGACACCGACGCAAATGACAAGAACGACTCCACTCCTACATACTGCTTCATGGCACGCGGTGCCAAGGTAAACACACGCACTACTCGCTATCAAACATCTAGTGACGATGACTCTGACTGTGACTCAAAACCCAGCTACAAAACACTTGCTAAAATTGCAACTGAACAACAGAAAGCTATGGAACATATTCAAAAACTGTTAGACAGAAGCGATGATCTATTGGGTGCTGAAATGACTCAATCCGAATCCTTAATTGAAGACATAAAAAACCTTCACGTTAAGTATCAGGAACTTGAAGATCGTCTTGATACTCTCTCAACAACTCATGAAAAGCTTTCCTATGATTATCTTCAAAGGAAGCAAGAACTTGAGAAATTGAGAACGGCTCATGAAGATCTTCAAAAGGAAAACGAGTCACTTCACGCCGAACAGATCAGTCCCGCTCAGGAAGGATTTGAACCACCATGTCTTAAATGCATTGAGCGTGATAATGCTACTTCTGTTGCTGAATGTTCCACTGCTACTGCTGTTCCAATATCTTCAACTGTTGATGTGATAACTAACCCCTCTGCTGAGGATACCACTGCTATTGCTGATGAGAATGCTAGGTTGAAGACATTGCTTGAAACAGGGATGTACAAAAGTCTTAAAGGACATCAGACATTATGTGATGTCCTCAAGAAGCAGATTCTGAACCGAAACCCCAGGAAAGAGGGTGTTGGGTTCATGAGGAAAATAAACGCAGATGGCTCTTACTGGAAACCTGAGCAGTACCCCAAAACCACATGGGTTACTGCAAAGGAACCTTCAGCAAATCCATCCAATTTATTTGGCTTCACTTGTGCTAACCCCATTATCATTTGATGAACCCTTTGATGCAAACTATAAACTGTTTAAGAATCAGAATGGTGAAGTGTTTGCCAGGTACATTGGTACTAACTGCAGGAATGAACCGCGTATGAAGAAGATCTGGGTTCCGAAAAAGTGTCTGGAAAATCTTCCTGTGAATGTCTTCATGACACCTCACTTGAAGAAGACAAACCTCAGACCAAAGGCTTCATACGGTCCAAAGGCTTCATACAAACAGAGGACTCACCTGAGTCACACTAACGCAAATGTTTTGCAGGGAAACCATACTCAGGCATACAAATATGAGAGCGGTTCTTCGAACCGTCATGTTCATATGACCAAAAATTATTCTGCTTATTCCTATGAGTATTATTGTCCACCTGCTAGACTGTTTGCTAAGGCTTCAAAGCCAAAATTCTCAGATGCTGCACTTAGACTTATAGCTTCTAAGCCACCCTTGAAGATGTGGGTGGTTAAGAAAGCTTAACTCTCTTTTGCAGGGAAATGTCTCCAGCACAAAAATAAAATCTTCTGATGCTATAGCTGGGGACCTTAAAAATCTTGTTGGGCGCAAGATAAAATGCCCGAATGGCATCATTATGTACTTCGTTCCTGAATCGCATGCTACTCTCCCTATTAGTCCTAATCTGGATCTAAGTTTTCATAACCCACTGGTTCGTCAAATGTTTTTGCTTCACAATTCTCTTCGTGAAGCCTATCCCCCTAACTGCACTGTAGGGTACGACACCAGCGACTTCAAAGTCTTCAGAATGGATTATTGACAGTGGGTGTACAAATCACATGACTGGCAAAAGAAGCCTTCTTATGGACTCAACCTTACGTCCATCCGACAAGAGCCACATCACATTTGCTGACACTGGTAAAAGTAAGGTATTGGGTCTAGGTAGAGTTGCAATCTCAAAGGATCAACACATGGATAAAGTCATGCTTGTTGAAGCCCTTGGCTTCAACTTAATGTCTGTCTCAATGCTTTGCGATTTGAACATAATCGTAATGTTTGGAAAATATCGTTGCCTAGTACTAATGGAATCTAACAAGTCTCTAGTGTTTGAAGGGTATCGGAAAGGTGATCTGTACGTGGTAGATTTCTCAGCAGGACCACAACTTGCAGTATGTCTTCTTGCAAAAGCTTCAGAATGCTAGCTTTGGCATCGAAGGCTTGGGCATGCTGGCATGAGGAACCTCCACACTCTTGCGAAGAAGAAGCATGTCATAGGCATCGAGGGCGTCAAGTTCAAGAAAGATCACTTATGCGGTGCCTGTGAAGCAGGGAAGATGACAAGAGCAAAACATCCTTCGAAGACAATCATGACTACTACTCAACCCTTCGAACTGCTCCACATGGATCTTTTCGGTCCCACTCACTACTCAACTTTTACTACCACTGCTTGCCTCTATGGCTTCGTGATTATTGATGATTACTCTAGATATACTTGGGTGCACATAATCCTTTACAAGACTGAAGTGCAGGATGTCTTCAGATGCTTCGCAAATCAAGCTATGAACAATTTTGGCGCCAAGATAAAGCACATCAGAAGTGACAATGGCACTGAATTCAAGAACACTGGCCTTGATACATATCTTGATACCTTGGGCATCACACATGAATTCTCAGCTCCGTACATGCCACAGCAAAATGACATCGTCGAATGCAAGAACAGAACACTCATTGAAATGGCCAGAACAATGCTAGATGAATACAAGACTCCAAGAAAATTCTGGATTGAAGCCATTGACACTGCATGCCATACAATCAATTGCATTTATCTTCACAAGCTTCTGTACAAGACATCTTATGAACTCCTAACTGGCAAGAAGCCAAATGTCAGTTACTTCAGAGTATTTGGAGCAAGGTGCTGGATCAAGGACCCACACCACACCTCAAAGTTTGCACCAAAAGCACATGAGGGGTTTATGCTAGGATATGGAAAGGATTCACACTCCTACAGAGTCTTCATTCTCTTCCATTACAAAGTGGTTGAAACAGTGGATGTGCAGTTTGATGAGACAAATGGTTCACAAAGAGAGCAACTGCCAAATGTGCTAGATGAAGTTCTAGCTAATGATTCAATCAAGCTTATGGGAACTGGAGAGATTATACCTTCTGAAGCTCATCCTGAAGAAGAACTTATCATCTCAGCACCTGATCAACATGAAGACAATGCTCAGCCTGAAGACATTCCTCCCAATAACAACGCAAATCACCAAGAGCAAAGTCTTCGCCCTGTACATCCTCGTGTTGCAAATGAAGTGCAGATTGACAGAATAATTGACAGCATCAATGCACCTGGTCCACTCACTCATTCAAAGGCAACTCAACTAGCAAATTTCTGTGGGCACTTCGCATTCGTATCAATATCAGAACCCAAGAAAGTTGAAGAAGCCTTCATGGAACCTGAATGGATTCAAGCTATGCAAGAAGAGCTTCAACAGTTTGAGCTGAATAATGTATGGGAACTGGTTAAGCGTCCTGATCCACGGAAGCACAACATAATAGGCACCAAGTGGATATACCGCAACAAGCAAGATGAGCATGGTCAAGTTGTCGGAAACAAAGCTCGTCTCGTTGCTCAAGGATACACTCAAGTGGAGGGCATTGACTTCGATGAAACATTTGCTCCTATGGCAAGGCTTGAAGCTATACGCATACTGCTGGCTTATGCAAATCATCATAACATACTTCTATATCAAATGGATGTGAAAAGTGCCTTTCTCAATGGCAGGATTGAAGAAGAAGTGTATGTTGCACAACCACCTGGCTTTGAAAATCCAAAACATCCTGACATGGTATACAAGCTTAACAAGGCACTGTATGGCCTCAAACAAGCCCCTAGGGCCTGGTATGACACACTCAAATACTTCCTGAAGAGCAAAGGCTTCATACCTGGTTCCCTGGATCCCACTCTTTTCACGAAGACATATGATGGTGAACTGTTTCTGTGCCAAATCTATGTGGATGACATTATCTTCGGCTGCACCAATCAGAAGTACAGTGAAGAGTTTGGATATATGATGCAAGAGCAATATCAGATGTCCATGATGGGGGAGCTGAAGTTCTTCCTTGGTCTTCAAATACGACAACAACGCAATGGCATCTTCATATCTCAAGAGAAGTATCTCAAAGATTGCCTGAAGAAGTTTGGTATGCAAGACTGCAAAGGCTTCACAACACCAATGCCAGCCAAACATCATCTAGGTCCTGACGACAATGGTAAAGAGTTCGATCAAAAGGTATACCGCTCCATGATTGGTTCTTTGCTTTATTTATGTGCATCTAGGCCAGATATTATGCTTAGTGTTTGCATGTGTGCTCGATTTCAAGCGGCACCAAAGGAGTCGCATCACTTACCTGTGAAGTGAATTCTTCGATATTTGGCTCACACCCCAACTCTAGGATTATGGTATCCAAAGAGCTCAGAGTTTGATTTGGTTGGATTTTCGGATGCTGATTATGCTGGTGACAAGGTTGATCGCAAGTCTACATCAGGCACATGTCACTTTCTGGGACGATCACTTGTATGTTGGTCTTCAAAGAAGCAGAACTGTGTATCTCTTTCCACCGATGAATCTGAATACATTGCTGCTGGATCTTGCTGCACTCAGCTTCTGTGGATGAAGCAAACACTCAAGGACTATGGCATTCATCTAAAGCAAGTGCCACTTTACTGCGACAATGAAAGCGCCATCAAGATTGCCAACAACCCAGTTCAGCACTCGAAGACAAAGCACATTGAAATTCGTCATCACTTTCTCAGAGATCATGTTGTGAAGGAAGATATTGATATCATACACGTCAACACTGAAGAGCAATTGGCGGATATCTTCACCAAGCCCTTGGATGAGAAGAGATTTTGCAAGTTACGGTGTGAGCTAAATATTTTGGAATCCTCAAATGTCCTGTGATCAGGCACACATCCTAACACTTATGCATATTCATGACTTAGATGTGCAACACACAAAGTAAAGTATATCTTCATTCAATGAAGACATACATTCTAAGTGTGAATACATTAATGTGGAATTTGACTTCGGAGCGCCACGATAATTGTGCACCGTGTCTGGGTCTAATACTTCCTATACGGTGGGTAACGCCACCACCAAACGTTCTATTTTGAAGTGTTTCACTTATGGCATTACCTTGCAATATCTTCACATTTGGTTGTCTTCACATTTGGTTTGGCTTCGAACATGTCTTCATGATTATCTTCACTATGTTGCTTGTATAGATATATATATATATGCTGGTGTTCTGTCCTCTACAGCATTCACTTATAGCTATGTCTTCTTGGTTGAACCTTTTGAACTAAGTGAATGTGATCGGACCCTAATCTATCAATGCTTTCTATCTCAAATTCTATCTCTCCAAGTCATATGCATTCTATTGAAACTGTCGAATGTCTTCATTGCGTCCTTGTCAGCTGAGGATATAGAGACAACCACAAAGTCCGTTTTTAATGCTCATTCCTCCACATAAAATCCGGAGAAGCAGGAACGACCGCCCAACAATTTAGGCGTGCGTAGGACGTGGAACAAACCCCAAACATCCGCTAACTGGCCACGCGTTCCTCAAATGCGAACCAACAGGGGCACCTGTGTAATAGCACAGTGCCGCCCCTACGCCTATAAGTTCACACTTACCGCAGTCATTATCTCCTTCTTCCACCCTCGCACGAACCCTAGCGCCACCGCTAGCACTCGACGACGCCGGAGACGAAGCGCTTCGCTACCGCAACCTCTCCAACGCCGTCCTCACGCCGAACGCGGACATCGTCCTCTCCGCCGTCGCCGTAGGTGTTTTCCGTCGCCAAGTTAGGGCACGGAGGACTGAACTGCTCGGCATCAACTCCCTTCCGTCTAGCAGTTCTAGTGTGGTAAATAAAACTTCTTTTTACAGCCCCTTTGATCTCATGGTTCTGTCACTTTCTACCATAAGAAGTTTCTCTTCACACTAGTTAGATCTCTCGCTGCATCTCATAACATGCCTAGTATATTCACTTGTGCTTCATAAAGTAGTTAGATTCCTCACTTGTACTGATCTGTGGGTTCGTACAAATCTGGAACCAACTTCTTATCTATGAGTGAATGTCTTCGCACGATGAGGTCAATGTCTTCTAAACTGATTAATCTTCAAAAACTTCTGAGAATGCATATGACCTCTTCCCCTTCCCTCGCACCTTAATGCTGTCACAGGTACATGTCCATGGGAGAATCCTTAGGTTCTCATAGTCTACATTCATTTGCAGAATTCCTACAGCATCACATAAACTCTCCTGAAGCCAGTTCCTGTTGGTCCAGAAAAAGAAAGCCTTTGAAGCCTTTGAAAGTTTTGAAGCCTTTCAAGTTAAAGTTTATGGCTTCAGAAGCAGCAGCAAGGAAGGGGGGCAGACAGAGACATGAGGGAACTTCCAAAGATCTGCCTGAAGACTTGGCAGAAATGTACAAAACAGATCCAGAAGAGAGCTATGGGCAGCGCAAGACCCGAATCCAATGGATTCGACGCTATTGGGCAGAACAGTGGTTCAAATACCGCTTCGTCACTCAGGAGTATGCAGAGAAATATGCCATCAAGAGGCCATGGGGGGATATCCGTTTCAAGAACCTCTTACCCAGAACCAAAGATGAAGCCATTGCGCAAGGCTTCTACCCATGCATGGTCCGAGGACCACAGCCTGATGATGCGCATCCATCGTCACTCCTCTGGTGTCATGACGACAATCTCTTCAAGTGCAACTTCCAGTTTGCCCAAAAGTCAGTGAAGCTAAACAAGAAGAAATTCGGGTTAGACTTCAACCCTGGTCCCTCCTCACCAAGGGCAGATGGCACACGCGATGCCGAACCCAATATCATCGGCCCTTTTGCCAATCTTGAGGGCCTGATCACTCACATCTTAGTACAAGGGGCTTCCGTGAATGACCCTCCAGCTAACTTTGAGTCTGATGAAGCTCCTGCTATGCCGAAGCCAAAGCAGACGAAGAAACCAAAAGCTTCAAAGCCGGCCCCTGCATCAAAAATCTCAAGGGCGAAGCCTTTGAAAACTGCACCACCTGAAGTCAATGTGCAGTCTGAAGACATATCCCGCGTCTCCAAGCCCCAGAAGGAAAAGGAGCCCCAGCAACAAACAGGCAAAGAGCTCACTGCTGCTGCCATTCTGCGCAGTGAAGCCATTGATCTATCAAGCGATGAAGATCTGGGAGATGACGCTCTAGAGCAGCTTATCAAAAGCAAAGAAGAAGCTGAAATCTTTAACAATCTGCCTCTCTTTGATGTCGCCATCATCCACAGCTTCATCGATGAATGGTTTGACTCACCAAACATAAGCTTCAATGATCTGCAGCTGCCAGTTGGCCTCAGTGTCGCCTTCCAAGGCGCAATTGCTTCAGAACTGGCCATTGCTCAGCGCATTGTTGAGCTGAAGGAGAAAATTGATCACGAAAAGGCTCAGTTCAAGAAGCACATGGCCAGCCTCAGCGTGCAGGAAGTGAGGAGCTTCAAAATCATGCTGCATGAGCTCAAAGAAAACTTTCTGAAGAAGCGTGCCGAAGCTCAGGGCTCGCGTGAAAGGATGAAGTCTTTGGCGGACAAATGTGTTCAAGCCTACAACGAGGCTGAAAAGTGCAAGGCACTTGGGCGTCCTGGCATCGACCCCAAGATGGCCGCGAAGAAGAAGAAGAAGCCAGCTGTGAATGAACTAGAGGCACCTAGGCAAGAAGCGGTTCAAATTGTCTTCCCCATTGCAATGACTGGCTCGAAGCCAAAGAGCCGGTCAACAGCTTCAGAGCTAAAGAAGACAAGAACTGCAGAGACTGAAGCCAGAAAAAGGAAGAGCACTAAAGCCTCTCCTATTGCCCCCGGCAAAAAGAAGCGCAAGATCAAGAAATCTTGGGCTGCTCCCACAGAGCCCTTGATGGTTGAACCTCTCTCTGTCCTTCACCCCAATGCAGAAAGAAGACTGACAGTTCATGAGCCTGCTCCCACGGAGGCTCCTGAAGCTGAATACATACCAGCAGCCGACCCAATAGCTGCTGAAGACATTGGTCATCAAGACAATGTACAAGATGATGCAGCCCTTCCTCAGCTTGAAACAAGCGAACTCATCAGTATTGGCCGTCCTCTGACGCCAATGGCACAAGATGAGTCATGGACGGATCGCCCTCAGGAGGAAGAAGACTTTGAGGTTCAGCCCACTCCGACCCCACAAGCGTCGTCTGCGTTCCGTAGGCTTCGCAACGGTCCACGGCCTCAAGTCCATACTGCAGAAATTCCGGCTGCATCAGCCGAAGACAATGAAGAAGCACCACCAGAACCCACTTCCCCACTCCATCAAGATGCAGTTCTCCATGAGAACGTGCCTGAGGTTGTCCCTCCAACTAC
Organism: Triticum dicoccoides; assembly: GCF_002162155.2. NCBI lineage: Eukaryota > Viridiplantae > Streptophyta > Magnoliopsida > Poales > Poaceae > Triticum > Triticum dicoccoides. The sequence goes on from NC_041384.1 coordinate 142,210,983, forward strand.
ACAAGCGGAGGAAGAAAATGCTGCGGCTCCCACCACAAACACTGAAGCCAATGTGGAGCCCGCCCCACCAAATGCTTCAGCGGACAGCGAAGCTACCAAGCCAGACACTTCTGTTCCTGAGTCTGCTGTAGGTCCTCAATTCGATTATCATATTGAGCACAGGCCTCATGTCCAGAAGCCAGTCCCAAGGCTTCCAAGGTTTCTAGGTCCTGCATCAGCACCTGGTTCCTTTGACATCAACAGCTTCAAGGCAGACAATACATTTTTCAATAGCTCCAAGAACCCCTATTCAAGGGAAAGGATTTTATCAGACAGGTTCTGGAGCTATTCTCAGCGCAGCTATTACTCATGCATCTTATACAACCAAGGTCGCATCTTTCCCCACAAGCGCCTTGAGGTTGAAGCCATTGCTGGTCTGCCATGTCTTGAGGAAGCCTTGGATTGCTTCAGGCAAGTGGGTCTGCTTCCGTTTGTCACAGATGAAGAGCACTGGAATGAAGAGCTTCTGCTTCAGTTCTATGCCACCCTCCACATTAAAGGATACAACAGAGATCCGAAGACTTGGGTCCTGGAGTGGATGACCGGAAATGTCCATCATGAAGCCAATGCATTCGATATCATTGAGCTCACCGGCCTGCCCACTCCTGGCGTATACTACGAGGAAGGATGTCAACTACATGCTGAAGCTATTGAGAGCATATTCCAGAGGACTGAACCAAATATGAGTCAGATGCTCTCAATGATGAAGCCATTGCCTCAGGATGCACCCTATCCAACTGAGTTCTTCGTTGAAGACCTAGAGTACCTGGCCAGGACCATATATCACATCATCCAGCGGACTCTCTGGCCCATTAAGGGACACTCACCACATGCCAAGATCGAGGGTGCAATGAAGACTATGATATTCTGTATCCTTCATGGCAAATGGTTCAACGCACAGGATTTCTTCATACGCCAACTTGCAGCGTCAGGCTCAGAATTATTTGGTTTGAAGTTCTATGCTCCTTGGGTGATGAGGCTAATCAAACTGCACTCTGCGATCTCGTATCAGCCCTCTGCCCAAAACCATCGGATCTTCTTGCCGGATGTGGATACCTCTACTGAAGCAATATACCCTGAGCCTGCCAAACAACCGATAAGTCTTCAGAATGCAGAACACCAGAGCTTCACGCAGAATGTTGAAGGTGTTGAAGCCATATCCAGGGTATATCCGTTGGATGGCACTACACGTGCACCAGCATCTACTGAAGCCACAGACAACACAAATGCTCGAAGACCCAAGAAGCATGCTCGTGTCCTCACTAACCGAGAGCTTCTTGTGGCCCTTCACCAAAAGCAAGATAGGCATCACGACTGGCTAAAGCGTCAGATGAAGAGCCTCTTGTTGGATGTCAATCGTCTTCGAAACCTAGCCACCAAGAATGCTTTTGTCACTCATGAGACGTGTCGTCGTACATGGAAAGGGCTCTCAATGATATGCACTGAAGCTGAACTTGAAGAGGATGGCTTCACAGAGCGCTTCAAATTTGACACCACACCTCCGAGAAGGGCTGCGATGCGCAACACACCGTCACTTGAAGACTCTGAGTTTTCTTCATCTGCTGCCACAGTTACTGCAAGGATCATTGATGAAGACGACGATGCTACATCACCACCATCTGCTTCAGCACATCCAAGTTCTGCACCGCCAAACAACTCCACCGACCCTGCTGCGCCTGGGAACGCGTAGAAAACTCTATGTCTTCAAACCTTTTTGGTCATTACTAACAAAAGGGGGAGAAGCATATGATGTTTATAGTCTTCAAGCGGGTCAATATGGGCGGGTGCCTTATGTTTTGTTATAGTTTGCCTCGTGTTTACAACTCTTGCTTTTACTTTATTTGGTTCTTTGAGTTGTAAACACTAAAACTCGATGGTCGTCTGCTACTTGTTTGCCACTCTGTTTGCAAAGATAAATTCCGCATGTGCGACGATAAATTCCGCACTTATCTCATTCTGCAGATGTCCATTTTCCATTATGCATGTCATTGTCTTCATATACTTTCACATGCATAGTGGATTGTCATCATAAGCTGAAGAGGATCTCCTCAAGTACACCTGCCATGTGCATTTGCATTCCAAAAGCAAATTAACCTATATGCACATCTTCAGGGGGAGCCTTTGCAACTTATGATGACAATTCCCTACCCTTTGCAACTTATGATGACACGTTATGAAGCCTATGGAGCTCGAAGACTTAGATCTTTCGTAGTTCCTTTTCTTTTGTGTTGAGTCATAGGAACCACCCTACTGTTAAGTGGGGTCCAGGAGAACCAGTCAGAATGACTGAAGTGATGCCTAAATCAAAAACCTATGTCTTCGAGCGAAGACAATGAGAGCGAATCTTGTCCAGAGCCGGACAAGTCAGCTTTGCTTGTAGCCCAAGTAAAGTTGCCATGAGAGTTTGAAATCTGACCATTGCGACATGTGTCAGTTCCTTAGTGACCCAGGGTCATTTCGAACAAATCAGGTCGGGTTGCCAAGTGGCTATAAATAGCCCACCTCCACAACCATAAACGGTTGGCTGCTCAGATTTCAGTGCACGGCTTTTGTCGTTTGAGAGCAACCCACCTCGAAGCCTTTGAGAGAAAATTCCTAGTAAGGAGAAAAGCCCTAACCACCCAGAGCCAGAGAAAATTGGGCATCACTTAGGTCTTCTTGTCTGTGTGATCTGAAGACTTATTACACTTGAGGACTGTGAATCCTCCAGACAGTTAGGCGTCACGTTCAGAGCATCCAAGAGACATTGTGGATTGCCAGTGAATGAAGTTTGTGAAGGTTTGGGAGTCTACCTTGAAGACTTACCAGAGTGATTGGGCGAGGATTAAGTGACCTTAGCTCAAGGAGAATACGGTGAGGACTTGGTGTCCTGAACTGTGTGTTCAGGACTGGGTGTCCGGGACTGTGTGTCCTAAGGTTTAAATACCTAGCCGCTCCAACCAGACGTACAGTTGTCACAGCAACTGGAACTGGTCCAACATATCATTGTCTTCAACGAGTCACTGGTTTCATCTTCACTTCCTTTTCTTACTGTTACTCATTGAGAAGACATTGCATGCTTGCTTTATCTTTTGTCTTCACAACATGAATGTATGATCTGTTTGGCTTCATAACTTCTTCCTACCTGATCCTTATTACACTGCAGCTGTTTGTCGTCGTGCTTTCACTCTATTGAATACTTGACCATGGCTGGCCTAGTGTAATCTAACTTCCGCTGCATAGTAATAGGCATAATCTTTGCTGTTTGTCTTCATAACTTCCACATTTTGAAGACTTTCATAAAAATCGCCTATTCACCCCCCCTCTAGTCGATATAACGCACTTTCAGATGCCCACGCAGAGAGGAGTACGAGGGTTCACTGGTTCGGCTGCGGTGTGAAGCTGCCGTCGCCGCAGAATAACAGGGGTTGTGGGTGAGTGGAGGGATGCCCTGGCCAGCAGTGGGAGTAGTAGGGGCGGTGAGGCATGCGCGGCAGCACAGCCGGCCACGGGAGGTAGGAGCAGGCGGCACGACCGACGCTGCTTTGGGCGGCTGGAGCAAGAAGACCAGAGGTTGAAGAAGCATGAAGGCTGTTGGATGGACATCGTACGGTCAGTGCAGCTAGAATCGATTATATTGACTAAGTTGACAAAGCCCTTGGTACGCGTCAACTTAGTAGGCCCATAGGTCAGCTTCTGAAACGGTGCGCTCCAGATGTCAGGGGGAGGAATAATTTTTTGGGTGGGTGAAGCTAGAATATCCGAGATTGAAGAAGAAGCACGGCATCCGTTGGATGGACATCCAACGGCCACTGCTGCTAGAACCGTGTGTTGACTATAAGTTGACAAAGCCTTGTATACGCGTCAACTCTTTTTTTTAGGGGACGTGTCAACTTAGTAAGGCCACAAGTGTGTGGCAGAGAACTTATAGCCATTTTAAATGTGTAAGAATGTGCAGCCAATTTCTAAACTCTAATGGAATTTACTATAGCCCATTTACAGTTTGTTAAAAGTACAGCCAATTTCAACCAACCGTTCAAAACAGAATTCAATAAAATTTCCCACATTTTGATGGGATTCGAAATATTTTTATCCCAAAATTTCTAGTCAGATTAAATACAATTTCAATATAAATATATATTACGTAAAAATCCAACGAAACATTGCGCTTGCAACAATTAATGAAATTAAAATTTTCAATATCCAAAAATAATATTCTATAAAGTAATTACGTGTTTGGTGCATTTTTCATAGTTATTGCCCAGTTTTTATAATTACATCCCATTTATTATTTCTTAAAGCCCATTTTTCTTGTTAAGCCTAATGCATCCCTCCTAGGAAAGATTTGCAGCCGAGCGGGGCGGAGAATAACAACTTGACCTTGCGTGGGTATTCTTAAAAAAAGTATAGCTGGGCTAGCCATTTTCAGCTTGAAAAAAATTAAGATCTGGGCTGGCTTGGGCTAGACGAGCCACAGCCCGCCCAGTTAATAGCTGCAGGTTCGTTGTTGTTCAGAGGAGAAAAATTAATATTTGGGCTAAACATCGCTCAAGAAAAACTCTGCAGTGCTCACACCTCAAAAACACAAATACTGCTCGAGCTGCTTGGTCCCAGCTGTCGGCCGCTTCTTGTGCAATTCTCTTGTTTATTGACTACATAGGTTGACAATGGTGTGGGACCGTGATGTCAGGAAACCAGGAGGAAGAAAAAAATTATAGTTTTATATACTAATAAGGAGGCACTTTGTGTACGTGCAGCTATGGCCCTGGTGGGTCCCCACTGTCATCCTCTCCAAGTAAATTCATCTCCTCATCCTCATGTCCGTTGACCATGTTGACAGCGCGAGACAGCGGCGCCACGGCGAGCGCAACAACTCGAAGGACAAAGGAGAGGGCCTCACGGGCCCTACGGAAGGTCTGATACAACGCCCGCTGCTCATTCGGGAAGCCAAGATCATAGGGCCACATGTCCGCGACGGCATTCTCGTTCGCTTGTTCACCGATGCTTGTTGAGGAGATGGAGGTTGCAACATAGGTGCTCCTGCACTGGTAGCTTTCCACCATTAGGGCGTCGAAGTGCGGCCGCACCTGCTCTATGGTGAACACGGCGTGAACCGGCTTGGACAGTGGCGCCGGCTCCTGGTCGGAAGCTATGTCCATCGTCTAATTGTCGTCGCTCAGCTCGGCGAGGTAGCTGGCGAGCCAGCATGTCCAGCTGCTGGACCGACCCACTGCCAAGCACGATTCTGACTGCCCTGGCCCACCCAGACCGCCTCCCTCGACCGCACGCGCTTTCCGCATGAAACGGTCAGCGCCGCCCGCCCCGCTTCCCGGTGCATGCGATTGCTCTGCCTTCAAGCAACCCAAGTGCCGTCCGTCCGTTGTTCAGCCGCCCACATTAACAATAAGCGATTGTCGAGATGACTACTCCGACACCACACGACCGTCCCTCCGCCGCCCACCATTGCTATATAAACTGCTGCGTCGGCCATAGTCGCAGTCATCCGCATCCGTTCATATTCCCCTGTCCACACCACTACTGCCCACCATGGCTTCCTCGCGCTCCAGCGCTCTTTGCGACGGGCGGACGACGAACCACGAGGAGATGGCAGCCATTACTGCCGACTAGCTGGCCGACAGGCAGCCGGAGGAAGATGACGTCCCAATGGAGAATATGGTAGTCGATGATCCGACGCCAATCCCCTCCTCCGCGCCATCCTCGCCGATGCATTGCACCATGACCATCAACGAGGCTTGTGCCCAATATATGGAGACGGTGAGGCAGAAGCGTGAGGAGCAGTTCCGGGAGGCGCAGGCCGACGCCGCCTACAACCACCATCTCCTCTAGGAGCACCTGCAGGCGGAGGAGCAGATCACCGTGGAGTGGGCGGAGCAGGAGGCATTGCTCGACTCGTACTGCTCCGCCCACGAGGGCCGCCTCGAGCACTAGCGGTACCACATGCGGGTGGAGGAGGCTGCAGCCGCCTACAAAGAGGGCGATGAAGCGGGTGAGGCGTTGTTTGGCTAGATCGAGGACGAGGCAAAGGACAATGCCGGCGCCGACAAGTCCCCGCTCCGCTGGCGTCGACGAGGCCCTGCTCCGCCGAGGCCCCGCGGCGCCAACAACGAGGCATAGGACACCACCGGCTCCGCCGAGGCCCCACCCTGCGAGCAACGAGGGGGGGATTTCCCCCGCTCCGCTGAGGCGCCGCCAGCTGGCAACGAGACATAGGACATCGCCAGCTCCGCTGAGGCCCCGCACCGCTGCCAATGAGGCCGCGCCACACGAAAACGAGGAAGAGTAGAACACGGTAGGTCATCACCGCTCGGATCCAAGTAAGGCCACCACTGCTACCCTCCGGTTGCTGGCACTGAGATGTACATCATGGAGCAATTCTATGATTACAGGATGATTGAAGAGCGCTCCGTGGTTGAGCAAGCTCATGAGATACAGTCATTTGCTGGAGAATTTGAGCACTTCAGTTGTATGCTACCGGACAAGTTTGTTGCCGGAGGTATCGTCACTAAGCTTCCTCCTTCGTGGATCTCATTGGCACTCTTGATGTGGAAGAAAAGGAGAGAGTAAAGGACACACATGCTCGCGGAATTGAGGGAGGATCTAGTGCCAATCTGGTATAGAAGAAGAACTTCCAGCCCCACAAGTTCAAGAACAAGGGCAAGTTTGATGGTAAAGCAAAGTTTGATGGTAAAGCGAAGTTTGATGGGAAGAACGAGGTTGTGCAACACACAAATTTCAAGAAGAAGAATGACAAGAAGAAAGGTGTTTGTTGATACGTCCATTTTGCATCATGCTTTTATATCGATATTTATTGCATTATGGGTTGTTATTACACATTATGTCAAAATACTTATGCCTATTCTCTCTTATTTTACAAGGTTTACATAAAGAGGGAGAATGCTGGCAGCTGGGCTGGAAAGGATAAAATATTAGAGACCTATTCTGCACAGCTCCAAAAGTCCTGAAACTTCACGGAAGTCAATTTTAGAATATACAAAAAATACTGAGCGCAAGAAGTTCACCAGGGGGGCCACACCCTGCCCACGAGGGTGGGGGCACACCCTACCCCCCTGGGCGCGCCCCCTATCTCGTGGGCCCCCTGGTGGCCCTCCAATGACCATCTTCTGCTATATGAAGTCTTTCGATGAGAAAAAAATCATAAGCCATCTTCTCGGACAAAACTCCGCCGCCACAAGGCGGAACCTTGGCGGAACAAATCTAGGGCTCTCGCGGAGCTGTTCTGTCGGGGAAACTTCCCTCCGGGAGGGGGGAAATCATCGCCATCGTCATCAACAACACTCCTCTCATCGGGAGAGGGAAATCTCCATCAACATCTTCACCAGCACCATCTCCTCTCAAAACCCTAGTTCATCTCTTGTATCCAATTCTTGTCTCTAAGTCCGGGATTGGTACCTGTGGGTTGCTAGTAGTGTTAATTACTCCTTGTAGTTGATGCTAGTTGGTTTATTTGGTGGAAGATCATATGTTCAAATCCTATATGCATATTAATACCCCTCTGATTATGAACATGATTATGCTTTGTGAGTAGTTACGTTTGTTCCTGACAACATGTGAGAAGTCTTGCTATTAGTAGTCATGTGAATTTGGTATTCGTTCGATATTTTGATGAGATGTATGTTGTCTCTCCTATAGTGGTGTTATGTGAACGTCGACTACATAACACTTCACCATTATTTGGGCCTAGAGGAAGGCATTGGGAAGTAATAAGTAGATGATGGGTTTCTAGAGTGACAGAAGCTTAAACCCTAGTTTATGCGTTGCTTCGTAAGGGACTGATTTGGATCCATATGTTTCATGCTATGGTTAGGTTTACCTTAATACTTTTGTTGTAGTTGCGGATGCTTGCAATAGAGGTTAATCATAAGTGGGATGCTTGTCCAAGTAAGGACAATACCCAAGCACTGGTCCACCCACATACCAAATTATCAAAGTACCGAACGCGAATCATATGAACGTGATGAAAACTAGCTTGACGATATTCCCATGTGTCCTCGGGAGCGCTTTTCTCTATATAAGAGTTTGTCCAGGCTTGTCCTTTGCTACAAAAAGGATTGGGCCACCTTGCTGCACTTTATTTACTTTTGTTACTTGTTACTCGTTACAAATTATCCTATCACAAAACTATCTGTTACCACTTATTTCAGTACTTGCAGAGAATACCTTGCTGGAAACCGCTTATCATTTCCTTCTGCTCCTCGTTGGGTTCGACACACTTACTTATCGAAAGGACTACGATAGATCCCCTATACTTGTGGGTCATCAAGACTCTTTTCTGGCGCCGTTGCCGGGGAGTGAAGTGCCTTTGGTAGGTAATTTACATAGTGTAAGGAATAATTTATATAGTGTGCTGAAATTTACTGTCACTTGTTACTATGGAAAGTAATTCTCTAAGGGGCTTGTTTGGGGTATATTCACCCCAACCTGTAGAGCAAAGAGTTGCTTCTCAACCTACTGAACCTACTGAAAATGTAAATGAAAATAAAAATGTCTGCTTTGAAATTCCTTTGGGTATGATAGAAAAACTGCTAGCTAATCCTTTTGTAGGAGATGGAATAATGCATCCTGATGAGCACCTAATATATGTTGATGAAGTTTGTGGATTATTTAAGCTTGCATGTGTACCCGGAGATGTTGTTAAGAAGAAGGTCTTCCCTTTATCTTTGAAGGAAGATGCATTGACATGGTATAGGCTATGTGATGATACGAGGTCATGGAACTACAAACGATTGAAATTGGAATTTCATCAGAAGTTTTATCCTATGCATCTTGTTCATCGTGATCACAATTATATATATAATTTTTGGCCTTGCAAAGGAGAAAGCATCGCTCAAGCTTGGGGGAGGCTTAAATCAATGTTATATTCATGCCCCAATCATGAGCTCTTAAGAGAAATGATTATTCAAAATTTATATGCTCGGCTTTCTGATAACAATCGCACCATGCTCAATACTTCTTGTGCTGGCTCTTTTATGATGAAGACTATTGAATTCAAATGGGATTTATTGGAAAGAATTAAATGCAACTCTGAAGATTGGGACCTAGACGAAGGTAAGGAGTCAGGTATGACACCCAAGTTTGATTGTGTTAAATCTTTTATGGATACCGACATTTTTCGTAAATTTAGCACTAAATATGGACTTGACTCTGAGACAGTAGCTTCTTTCTGTGAATCTTTTTCTACTTATGTTGATCTCCCCAAGGAGAGGCGGTTTAAATATCATCCTCCCATAGAAGTAAAAGTAGTTGCACCTATTAAAGTTGAAGAAAAGACTATCACTTATAATGATCCTATTGTTCCTACTTCTTATGTTGAGAAACCACCTTTCCCTGTTAGGATAAAGGATCATGCTAAAGCTTCAACTGTGGTTCGTAAAAGCAATATTAGAACATATACACCTCCTGAGCAAGTTAAACTTGAACCTAATATTGCTATTGTTAAAGATCTCTTGTCTGATAATATTGATGGGCATGTTATTCATTTCCATGATGAGACTGCTAGAATTGCTAAACCTTGTGCTAAAGATAAACATAGACCCGTGGTAGGCATGCCTGTTATTTTTGTTAAAATAGGAGATCATTGTTATCATGGCTTATGTGATATGGGTGCCAGTGCTAGTGCTATACCTCATGACTTATACAAAAGAAATTATGCATGATATTGGACCTGCTGAGATAGAAGATATTGATGTCACAATTAAACTTGCCAATAGAGATACTATTTCACCAATTGGAATTGTTAGTGATGTTGAAGTGTTATGTGGGAAAACTAAATATCCTGCTGATTTTCTTGTTCTTGGTTCCCCACAAGATAGCTTTTGTCCCATTATATTTGGTAGACCCTTCTTAAACACTGTTAATGCTAAGATAGATTGCAAAAAGGATGTTGTTACTATCGGTTTAGATGATATGTCTCATGAATTTAATTTCTCTAAATTTAGTAGACAACACCGTGAAGAATAATTACCTAGTAAAGGATGAAATTATTGGTCTTGCTTCTATTGCCGTACCTCCTAGTGATCCTTTAGAACAATATTTGCTAGACCATGAAAATGGTATGTTTATGAATGAAAGAAGGGAAATAGATGAAGTATTCTTTAAACAGGAACCTATTCTGAAACACAATTTGCCTATTGAAATCCTAGGGGATCCTCCTCCACCCAAGGGTGATCCCATGTTTGAGCTTAAACTGTTGCCTGATACTCTTAAATATGCTTATCTTGATGAGAAAAAGATATATCATGTTATTCTTAGTGCTAACCTTTCAGAGCATGAGGAAGAGAGATTATTGAAAACTCTAAAGAAGCACCATGCTGCTATTGGGTATAATCTTGATGATCTGAAGGGCATTAGTCCCACTCTATGTCAACATAAAATAAATTTGGAAGAAGATGCTAAACCAGTTCATGATCATGAACAATGACTGAATCCTAAAATGAAAGAGGTGGTAAGAAAGGAAATACTAAAGCTCCTTGAGGCAGGTATAATCTATCCCGTTGCTGATAGTCAGTGGGTAAGTCATGTCCATTGTGTCCCTAAGAAGGGAGGTATTACTGTCGTTCCTAATGATAAAGATGAATTGATTCCTCAAAGAATTATTATAGGTTATAGGATGGTAATTGATTTCCGCAAATTAAATAAGGCCACTAAAAAGGATCATTACCCCGTACCTTTTATCGATCAAATGCTAGAAAGATTATCCAAACATACACATTTTTGCTTTCTAGATGGTTATTCTGGTTTCTCTCAAATACCCGTGTTAGCCAAGGATCAATCAAAGACTACTTTTACTTGACCTTTTGGTACTTTTGCGTATAGACGTATGCCTTTTGGTTTATGTAATGCACCTGCTACCTCTCAAAGATGCATGATGGCTATATTCTCTGACTTCTGTGAAAAGATCTGTGAGGTTTTCATCGACGATTTTTCCGTCTATGGATCCTCTTTTGATGACTGCTTAAGCAACCTTGATCGAGTTTTGCAGAGATGTGAGGAAACTAATCTTGTCTTGAATTGGGAAAAGTGCCACCTTATGGTTAATGAAGGTATTGTCTTGGGGCATAAAGTTTCTGAAAGAGGTATTGAAGTTCATAAACCCAAGGTTGATGCTATTGAAAGATGTCATGCCCCAAGGACATCAATGGTATAAGAAGTTTCCTTGGTAACGCCGGATTTTATAGGAGGTTCGTTAAGGACTTCTCAAAAATTTCTCGGCCTCTGACTAACTTATTACAAAAAGATATACCATTTGTCTTTGATGGTGATTGTGTAGAAGCATTTGAAATACTTAAGAAAGCATTGATCTCTGCACCTATTGTTTAGCCACCCGATTGGAATTTACCCTTTGAAATTATGTGTGATGCTAGTGATTATGCTGTAGGTGTTGTTCTAGGGCAAAGAGTTGATAAGAAATTAAACATTGTTCAATATGCTAGTAAAACCCTAGACAATGCTCAAAGAAATTATGCTACTACTGAAAAAGAATTCTTAGCAGTTGTATTTGCTTGTGATAAGTTTAGACCTTATATTGTTGATTCTAAAGTAACTATTCACACTGATCATGTTGCTATTAAATATCTTATGGAAAAGAAAGATGCTAAACCTAGACTTATTAGATGGTTTCTCTTGCTACAAGAATTTGATTTACATATTGTTGATAGAAAGGAAGCTCAGAACCCCGTTGCAGACAACTTGTGTAGGTTAGAAAATGTGCTTGATGACCCACTACCTATTGAATATAGCTTTCCTGATAAGCAATTAAATGTCATAAATGCTTCTCATACCGCTCTATGGTATGCTGATTATGCTAATTACATTGTTGCCAAATTCATACCACCTAGTTTCACATACCAACAAAAGAAAAAGTTCTTCTATGATTTGAGACATTACTTTTGGGATGACCCACATCTTTATAAAGAAGGAGTAGATGGTGTTATCATACGTTGTGTACCTGAGCATGAACAGGAACAGATCCTATTCAAGTGTCACTCCGAATCTTAGAGGACACCATGCTGGAGATAGAACTGCACATAAGGTATTGCAATCTGGTTTTTATTGGCCTACTCTCTTCAAGGATGCTCGTAAGTTTGTCTTATCTTGTGATGAATGTCAAAGAATTGGTAATATTAGTAGACGTCAAGAAATTCCTATGAACTATTCACTCGTTATTGAACCATTTGATGTTTGGGGCTTTGACTATATGGGACCTTTTCCTGCCTCTAATGACTATACACATATTTTAGTTGTTGTTTATTACGTTATTAAGTGGGTAGAAGCTATTCCAACTAGTAGTGCTGATCATAACACTTCTATTAAAATGCTTAAAGAAGTTATTTTTCCAAGATTTGGAGTCCCTAGACATTTAGTGACTGATGGTGGTTCACATTTTATTCATGGCACTTTATGTAAAATGCTTGCTAAGTATGATGTTAATCATAGAATTGCATCTCCTTATCACCCTCAGTCTAGTGGTCAAGTAGAATTGAGTAATAGAGAGCTCAAATTAATTTTGCAAAAGACTGTCAATAGATCTAGAAAGAATTGGTCCATGAAACTTGATGATGCATTATGGGCCTATAGAACTGCGTATAAAAATCCTATGGGTATGTATCCGTATAAAATGGTTTATGGAAAAGCATGTCACTTACCTCTCGAACTAGAACATAAGGCTTATTGGGCTATTAAAGAGCTCAACTATGGTTTTAAACTTGCCGGTGAGAAGAGGTTATTTGACATTAGCTCACTTGATGAATGGAGAACCCAAGCCTATGAGAATGCCAAATTATTTAAAGAAAAAAGTTAAAAGATGGCATGACAAAAGGATACAAAAGTGTGAGTTTAATGTAGGTGATTATGTATTATTATACAACTCTCGTTTAAGATTTTTTGCAGGAAAACTTCTCTCTAAATGGGAAGGTCCTTACGTTATCGAGGAGGTCTATCGTTCCGGTGCCATTAAAATCAACAATTTCAAAGGCACAAATCCGAAGGTGGTGAACGGTCAAAGAATTAAACATTATATCTCAGATAATCCTATAAATGTTGAAACCGATGTTATTAAAACCGTAACCCCGAAGGAATACATAAGGGACACTATCCAGAATGTTTCAGACTCTGAAAAGGAATAGGTATGTGGTACGGTAAGTAAACCGACTCCAAAATAGTTTTAAGGCAATATTTCTCCGTTTAGGAATATTTAGAAAAATAGAAAAATAAGAAGCAGTCTGGGAAGGACACGAGGGTGGAGGGCGCGCTCTACCCTCCTGGGCGCGCCCCCTACCTCGTGGGCACCTCGTGCGCTCTCCGGACTCCGTTTTCGTACACGAGACGTATTTTGGTCGGTAAAAATTCATTATATAACCTCCCAAAGGATTTGACTTCTGTATCATGCAAATATCTCTTGTCTTTGTTTCGAGCTGTTCTCTGTCAGGGTTGTCAAGGCCGGGCACTATGTCGTCTCCCTCCTACTCCAACCATGAGGGCAACGATGCTTGGCTAATGAAGATAGAGCTGAAGAGAGAAGAACCCATGGATATCAACAAGGAGGAAGGGATCAAGAAGGCCATGGAGGACCAAGTTCCGGCAACAGAAGACATCCTTCAACTTGATCACAATCTTCTTACCCCAACACAGATGGAAGCTTTCAAGATGATTGAGTTAGCTCGTGTACAAAATAAGTATCTCACACATGAAAATATTTTGTTGAAGGAGCATATCATCGCTCTCAATGGCATTATTCGCAAGTTAGAAGACCTCCTATGCTCGATGTGTGAATATCCATCATCAACAACTCCACCTTCTTCACCAACAAAGAAGAACTGAGCATCGGGTACGGGCACTCCCCTTGGCAACTGCCAGGCTTGGGGGAGTGCCCCGGTATCGTATCACCATCACTTTTATCTTTACCGTTTTTCTTTGTTCGATCCTTTTGGTAATATTTTGATCTAGTAGCATAAAGTTTCTAGTATGATCTAGTTGTGAGTTTTGCTTTATGATCCTTCTATGTAATCGAGTCCGTGAGCTATATAATAAAGATTAGTGTTGAGTCAAGGGCTTGATTATTTTTCCATGATATTAAGTGAATAAAAGAAAAGAGAAAGAAATAAAAAGGGAAACAAAGAGATCGTATGGATCTTATGGAAAGTAATGAGCTCACATAGAAAAAAGTATGATGAATAAAAGTTGTTGAGAGTTGACAAACATAGTTTTGGTCATCTTTGCAATTAATAGGAACTAATAAAGAAAGAGAGGTCTTCACATATAAATATACTGTCTTGGACATCTTTTATGATTGTGAGCACTCATTAAAATATGACATGCTAAAGAGTTGACATTGGACAAGGAAGACAACATAATGGGTTATGTTTTCTTACATCTGAGATAAATTATATTGTCATGGATCATCCAACATGGTTGATCTTGCCTTTCCCCCTCATGCTAGCCAAATTCATCGCACCAAGTAGAGATACTACTTGTGCTTCCAAATACCCTTAAATCAGTTTTTCCATGAGAGTCCACCATACCTACCTATGGATTGAGTAAGATCCTCCAAGTAAGTTGTCATCGGTGCAAGCAATAAAAATTGCTCTCTAAATATGTATGACTTATTGGTGTCGGAGAAAATAAGCTTTATACGATTGTGTCATATGGAAGAAATAAAAGCGACACACTGCATAATAAATGTCCATATCACAAGTGGCAATATAAAGTGATGTTCTTTCGCATTAAGATTTTGTGCATCCAACCATAAAAGCGCATGACAACCTCTTCTTCCCTCTGCAAAGGGCCTATCTTTTACTTTTATCTCCTACCTTGCATAAGAGTCATGGTGATCTTCACCCTTCCTTTTTACATTTTATCCTTTGGCAAGCACAGTATGTTGGAAAGATCCTGGTATATATGGCTAATTGATGTGAGTTTTCATGAACTATTATTGTTGACATTACCCTTGAGGTAAAACATTGGGAGGCAAAACTATAAGCCCCTATCTTTCTTTGTGTCCGATTAAAACTCCATACCCATAAGTATTGCGTGAGTGTTAGCAATTGTGAAAGACTATATGATAGTTGAGTATGTGGACTTGCTGAAAAGCTCTTATATATTGATTCTTTCCTATGTTATGATAAATTGCAATTGCTCCAATGACTGAGATTATAGTTTGTTAGTTTCAATGAAGTTTACAATTCATACTTGAAATTGTGATTGAATTATTACTCTAGCATAAGAAATCATATGACAAGAATTATATAAGTTGTTGTTCTGAGAATGATCATGATTCCCTCATGTCCGTATTTTACTTTATCTACATGTCTATCTCTAAACATGTGGACATATTTTTCGATTTCGGCTTTCGCTTGAGTTCAAGCGAGGTCTAAGCTTGGGGGAGTTGATACGTCCATTTTGCATCATGCTTTTATATCGATATTTATTGCATTATGGGCTATTATTACACATTATGTCACAATACTTATGCATATTCTCTCTTATTTTACAAGGTTTAAATAAAGAGGGAGAATGCCAGCAGCTGGGATTCTAGGCTGGAAAAGGAGCAAATATTAGAGACCTATTCTGCACAGCTCCAAAAGTCCTGAAACTTCACGGAAGTCAATTTTAGAATATATAAAAAATACTGAGCGCAAGAAGTTCACCAGGGGGGCCACACCCTTCCCACGAGGGTGGGGGCGCGCACTACCCCCCTGGGTGCGCCCCCTACCTCGTGGGCCCCCTGGTGGCCCTCCGATGACCATCTTCTGCTATATGAAGTCTTTCGATGAGGAAAAAATTATAAGCCATCTTCTCGGACGAAACTCCGCCGCCAAGAGGCGGAACCTTGGCGAAACCAATCTAGGGCTCTGGCGGAGCTGTTCTGCCAGGGAAACTTCCCTCCGAGAGGGGGGGGGGGAAATCATCGCCATCATCATCACCAACGCTCCTCTCACCAGGAGAGGGCAATCTCCATCAACATCTTCACCAACACCATCCCCTCTCAAAACCCTAGTTCATCTCTTGTATCCAATTCTTGTCTCTAAGTCCAGGATTGGTACATGTGGGTTGCTAGTAGTGTTAATTACTCCTTGTAGTTGATGCTAGTTGGTTTATTTGGTGGAAGATCATATGTTCAGATCCTATATGCATATTAATACCCCCCTTATTATGAACATGATTATGCTTTGTGAGTACTTACGTTTGTTCCTGATGACATGGAAGAAGTCTTGCTATTAGTAGTCATGTGAATTTGGTATGTGTTCGACATTTTGATGAGATGTATGTTGTATCTCCTCTAGTGGTGTTATGTGAACATCGACTACATAACACTTCACCATTATTTGGGCCTAGAGGAAGGCATTTGTCACACCCTAGCTAGTCATGCATCAGAGTGTGTGCATCATGTTTAAAATTCCATTTAATTTGAAATGGGGATTTGTGAAACCCTCAGAATCATTTTTGAAAATGACCCAAATAAAAATTTCTCCAAAAGGGTCCAAGAAAATGCTCATGTTGCTCTCTGAAAATATTGGACAGAGATAAAAATCAAACCAATATTTTTAAGAGCTCATAGGTATTTATTTTGGGCATTTGGAATTAATGCATAAATATTTGCATTGGAAATATATTAGTTATATATATTAATATATGTCCAAAAACTATGCCACCTGTTGGGGAGCTCTGGAATAATATATCTAGCTCCTGCAAAAATTGGCATAAGGTTATAAAATGATTTAATATTTTATTTAAATCAAAACAAATGTCAGAAATTAAAAAAACAGAAATAAATAAAAGGGAGGACCTTACCTGGGCCTTTTACCTGGCGCCTCTGGCCCAGCCAGCTGGCCGGCCCAGCCCGCCTCCCTCCTCTGTCGTCTTCGTCCTCGACAGAGGGAGGGGAGTGTGGCCGGCGCGCGCGCGCGCCACCGCGCCACGCCACCTGCTCGCCTGCCTGCCTGCCCCTCCCCTCCTCGTCTCGATGCCCTGGAACGACGCCACGCCCTCCCCTGCTCTCTCTCACTCTCCCTCGGTTCTTCCCCTCCTCTCCCTCGCTCTCTCTCTCACGGCCGAACACCACCATCGCCGCCGTTCGCCATAGCAGCCGTCACCAGCCACCCCTCGCCCCTCCGCTGAGCTCAGGAGCTCCGCCGCGACCCCCTCTTCCTCCCCACCAAGCCAAGCCCCTCCGGAAGCCCTGCATCGCCGCCCACGTCGCCGTTCCCCTCCTCGGCCACCGGAGATCGTCGCCGTCGAATCGAGAGCTACCGGACGTCCCCGAGCCCGCTAACCATCCCTGCAGCTCCGCGGTGAGCCACTGACCCGATTCCCCCTTGCCCCGTCGTCCCTAGCATCCTGTAGTTGCCGTCCCCTTGAGCTCCGAAGCTCGCCGCCGCCGTGCCTCGTCGCCGCCGTGGCTGGAGCCGTTGTAGCTCGAAGCCGAGCACACCATCGTGCTCCACACCTCACCAGGAGCACGTAGCACGCACCAACGCCTCCCCTAGCGCCCTGCATCGCCTAACCCGCCGTTGGCCGAACTCCGGCCGCCGCTCACGAGCTCGCCGTCGTCGGTACCGGCCACCACAGGCACGGCCACCACCACCGTTCGACGCGCGGGAGCAAGGGCTCTCCAACGAGCCGAAGCACGGCCTCGCCCGTGCCCTGTAGCGCGTTTCCGCATCGCGCCGCCGTCTCGGGCCTCGCCGGCGTCATGTCGCCGGTGGGTTTGACCCACCTTGACCACGGCAGGACCCCCCCTGTGTCCATGACAGGTGGGCCCAGCCCTGTTAGCTAATTAGTATTAGCACTAACCGAATTAGTTAAACTAACTACCCCCCTGACACTGACCAGTGGGCCCCAGCGCCACTAATTCCTAATTAGGATTAAACTAACCCTGTTTAACCCCCCTGTCACTGACGTGTGGACCCCACACGTCAGGTTTGACCCCAGCTAGCCGCAGTTGACCACTGACGTCATGCTGACGTCATGCTGGCGCAATATATATATTTCTGGATTTAATTTAAATCAGGAAATTCCAGAATATTATTTAAACTTCAAAAATTCATAACTTTTATTCTGTAACTCCAAATTAGACAAATTATATATGAAAAATGATCAGAAAAATCCAATCTATCCATCTGTACTATTTTCATGCATGATCAAACAAGTTAAATTGATGTTTTAAGCAGAACAAGGAAAAGCACTTTAAAAGGCCATGTTTGAGTTTGAAATTTGAATCTTTGATTCAAATTTGTTCAAACCCTTCTGGTTTTAGTTGCATTAGCCCAACACACTCATATTGCCATGTTTCATGCATGCATCATATTGTTGCACATTGTTTGGTGATGGTTGTGTATCGGTGTCCTTTGCGACAGGTTCTGCCTCCGAGGAGTACCGTGATTACCCTAACGAAGAACCGTATCAGTGCATCGAACCATCAGGCAAGCAACCAACCATTTGATCATATCGATACAATCCCATGTTCTCGCTCCTGCTCTATTTTACTGCATTAAGACAACGCATTTCAAACTGCTGTGTGCTACGGTAGTTGAACCCATTTCCTCTGCATGACCTGTCATTGCCACAGTAACTAGATGAAACCCACTAGCATGTGTAGGAGTTGATTGAGCCATATGTATGTGTTGTTCCTACCTTGCTATGCCTGCTATGCTTAGAGTCGTGTCAGGTCTGGTTCATCTGGGTGATGGGCTAGAGTGAAATGATTATGTCGGTAATGAGAGTGGTGTGGTGAACACGATTTGGTAAAGGTATCGATGAGAGGCCATGTAGGAGTACATGGTGGGTTGTTTCATTGAAGCCGACCTTAAGCACTAAGATCTGTATGTGTGATTTAAGAATCAGCTACTACCATGCATTGGGCCCGAAACCAATGGACCCTCTCGGCTTCTTATTCACCCTAGTTCTCCGTCCAGGAGTTGCAAGTAGTTTCTGGTGTTTGTAGCCTACTGGAGGCCGTGGACAGCGCTGACCGTAGGGGTGGGCTGTGATGCGGTAGGTACGTGGCCGGGTGTATCGAATACCTGTTAGGTATCTCGGGAACCCTGTTCACATCGTTCGGGGCCGTATGGGAAACCTCGGCCGGACTCCCTGTGGATGGAACCTGAATAGGCGATAAACCTGGACTGGAGGCTTAGGTGATTAGGTAGGTCGTGGCCGACACCCATGTTGGGCTTCCGCTTGAAGGTAGCCGAGTACATGTCGTGTAAACGACGGTAAGTGGTGAGAGCGTGTATGAAGAAGTACACCCCTGCAGGGTTAACATGATCTATTCGAATAGCCGCGTCCGCGGTAAAGGACTACTTGGTTGCCTATACAGTTCATAGACAAGTAAATGGAAACTGCTAAAAGCCTCAAGATAAATGTGAGTGCCGAGGATGGCTCTTCCATAGGGAGACGGAGGTGGATCCTCGGTAGTGTATTGGAGTGGTGAGTAGTGGACTCGTGTGCGCAAAACCATTTCAAGTTGAAGTATCGTAGGATAGTCTAGCCAAAAGTCAAAGCTGGCTTGCTGCAATAACTCCACCAACCCTTCTTGATAATATGCATGTATGTAGGATCTGATGTAAGTCTTGCTGAGTACCTTCGTACTCATGTTGCTATAATTTACATTTTTACAGAAGACGCTGCAACCCCTTCTGATGGGTTCTATGTAGACATTGACATCAACGAGTAGGCTAAAGGCCCAGGTGGTGACCCTGAGCTTGTGAAGGACCACGTAGTATAGCTAGGCTTTCCAAGCCTCTTTTATTTTACTAGTTGTCTGTAATCAGACAATGTACTTCCGCTGCTGGTTTGTATGACTGTATGACTTGAATGCTGGGTCGTGTGACCCGTATCTTTGTGTATGCTATGTATGGCTCCCTGAGCCTTAAATAAAGTACTTGTGTCGTAGAGTCATGTTGTGATGCTTCGTTGTATTTGCACATATCGAGCATATTGTGTGTATGATTGAAATGCTTGGTATGTGTGGGATCTGACTACCTAGTTGTTTATCTTTAGTAGCCTCTCTTACCGGGAAATGTCTCCTAGTGTTACCGCTGAGCCATGGTAGCTTGCTACTGCTCTGGAACACTTAGGCTGGCCGGCATGTGTCCTTCTTCGTTCCTGTGTCTGTCCCTTCGGGGAAATGTCACGCTTTGAGTACCGGAGTCCTGTTAGCCCGCTACAGCCCGGTTTACCGGAGTCCTGCTAGCCCAGTGCTACAGCCCGGACCCACTTGCTGATGACCGACACGTTCGAAGCTGGGTCATGGATGCTTGTTCCTGTAAGTCTGTGCCACTTTGGGTTTACGACTAGTCATGTCAGCCTGGGCTCCTTATCATATGGATGCTAGCGACACTATCATATACGTGAGCCAAAAGGCGCAAACGGTCCCGGGCAAAGGTAAGGCGACACCCGTGGGGATACCGTGCGTGAGGCCGCAAAGTGATATGAGGTGTTACCGGCTAGATCGATGTGACATCGAGTCGGGGTCCTGACAGCGTTGGTATCAGAGCCGGACTGCCTGTAGGTTCTCCAAGCCAAACTGGTCGATGTTGAGTCTAGAAATTCTTTAGTTATATGTAGGGGAATTGTTTGTGGGTTGGAACGTAAGGCTCTTTTTACTCCTTTATCTTATGACATTCTGATCTGAGTCAGTCCATTCTTCCACCGGGGGTTAAGGAATTAGGATCTATTCTCTCTATCAGGATCACGTGTTACTAATCAGTAGTACCTTATAGGTATGATGGATACAAGCCTAGTTCAGTTCTTCTACCATATTATGTTGCTAGGATGGTCTCAGAACTTTGATATGATGATGTTGAGTGTGTATGAAATCCTTTGTCAAATGTCTCAAAATCCTTCTTGAGCATTTACAGCTGTTATGCTGCCGAAATTTTGCTAGAAATTCTAATGCCTCTGCATTATGATTGTGCTTTCAGATGGCCACTCGCGACCTCAATCAAGTGGTTCGCCTGACTCGATGCCTAGATGTACCCGGCCATACTGCCAAGTTGGTCAGGGTAATGACTGAGGCTGGATACCGCTGGTATCCTGAGTACACGGTCGAAGAGCAATTTCGAGACTTTAATCAAAGCCAGTATCTCTGCACTGTCAGGATATTTCCATCTTATCCTGGATCCACCGAGCCCCTTCACTGCTCCTATGGACTCGGGGTTACTATTGAGATGGCTGTGCAGGATGCCGCCTACTCTATGATGACCATCATGCGAGTCAGATCTGGTCTATTTCGGGACTCTGATTTCCGGTATATGCCAGGATCACTTCCGGGAGCACAAGGGTATCTCCAGGCTATCTATGCTACCCCACCCAGGAGGATTCACGGACTCGCACCACTGCTGAGATGCTCGAGGATAAGGACCGTGAAAATCGGGCCTTGAGGTTAGAGCTCTTCAATACCCGTGCTGACCACTGGGCCACTTTGACTCGGTTCGCACCGGCGGTGCAAGCTGGATATTCGGATATGCGCGATCTCTATCCTGTGAGATCTGCTCTGCCAGACGTGATGGGTTGGCGTGATGTAGGAGGCATCACCCCACCTCGCGGTCCCCGCAGGCCACCGTCTGTTGGTCCAAGGCCTCATCCTAGCCCCTATGGTCCACAAGCTCCGCGAGATCGTCTGTTTCCGGATGATCATGTTGAGCTTCCAGGCTATGGAGGTGACTTCTACGAGGACTACTACGGATCGGTCTGAGTTAGTGATAGTATCACTAGTTCGCACTAGCTGTGTCGTCTATCGTCCCGCGTGACTCGTGGGATATGACCTAGTTTGTACTCTTTCCGGAGGAGTAGAAAAATAATGTAAAGGAGCTTGGAATGCCTCCGATGAGATGTAATCCTCTTTTCACCGTAATAGTACTTTGTTTGGTCTTGTACTAAACCCTGTATGGTGTGTATGACGATGGAATAAAGAAGCAGTTTCTGTATTTACCATGTCATACGGATGATCATCTTGCATTTCGAGTTATACCTTACATTTTATATCCTATGTCGGAATTTTATCATCCTGACTAAATCATTGTCTTGTTTACCTAGGATGGTCAACACGCGCGCTAACCCTGCTCCTCAAGAGCAGGCCGAAGGCAGTGAAGTCAGGGATGCAAATCTGCCTCATCCTCCTTCACTAGCCGAGGTTATGATGGAAGCTGAGAGAAACAAGCAGGAGACCAACCGTTTGTTGGAGCGTATTGAACAGAACATGGCACACCATCAGAGGACTAACGTGGTGTCACTCAGTGATTTTATCAAATTGCATCCACCCACGTTCCACCACTCCGTCGAGCCTCTCGACGCTGATGACTGGCTTCGCAGCATCGCTCACAAACTGCGTTCCGCGCTGGTAGCGGAGGCTGACAAGGTCACCTTTGCTGCATATCATCTTGAAGGCCCCGCCAGTCTATGGTGGGAGAATTATGGAGCTATGCGCCCAGCGGGCCATGTCACTACTTGGGCTGAATTCAGTGAGGCTTTCCGTGAACATCACATTCCGGAGGGTCTCATGGACCGTAAACGTGAGGAATTTTGCAGTTTCACCCAAGGCCGACTTTCTGTGGATGTTTACAGCAGGGAGTTTGGTAACCTCGCACGATATGCAACTGAGGAAGTGTCTACTGATGCCAAGAAGCAAGCAAGGTTCCGTAAGGGCCTTAGTCCTGAGCTTCGCCGTGACCTCCGTCTGCATGAGTGCACATCTTTTCAGAAACTTGTCAACAAAGCCATCAGTGCTGAAACTGGTCAGACTGACTATGACGCAACACGCAAGCATGGCCGTGATATGGGTTCCTCATCCGGTGCTAGTCCTCAGAAGCGCCGCGTGTGGGTACCCAACACCGCCCTGCCACCCAGGTTCACACCGAGGCCATCTTTCCAGGCGCCTCGCCCTGTTCAACAGTCTGCACCGGCCAAGCCCTATGGGGGTCCAACCAACAATGCTCCTCCACGTACCAGTTCCGTAACTTGTTTCAAGTGTGGGGAATCTGGCCACTATATGCGTGAGTGTCCCCAGACCAACCCCAACCAATCTGCTAAAGCCGTTGGCCGTGGCAAGCCGACAGGGAAAGTGTTCCACGCCAAGCCGGCCACCGCCTCACGTGGCCATATCAACTGTATCTCTGCCGAAGAAGCTCAAGAGGATCCCAACGTCGTTCTCGGTACGCTTCTTGTTAATTGCCACCCGGCATCTGTTCTTTTCGATACAGGAGCCTCTCATTCATTTATATCCGAGAACTATGCTCGTTTGCATAACACCGCATTCTGTGACATGCCATCCACTATGGAAATTTCTACTCCCGGGTCTAG
The DNA here is from genome assembly GCF_002162155.2 of Triticum dicoccoides. Classification (NCBI taxonomy): domain Eukaryota; kingdom Viridiplantae; phylum Streptophyta; class Magnoliopsida; order Poales; family Poaceae; genus Triticum; species Triticum dicoccoides. Next base: position 142,234,338 of record NC_041384.1, read on the forward strand.
ATGGCAGACCTCTAGGGTAAGTTATGGAAATGAAATCCAAGTCGACAGACTAGTTTTTCTTGCATCTTTGATAGCCCTTAAATCTTCAGATATTAATATCATTCTGGGTATGGACTGGATGTCGGCTCATCATGCCCAAATTGATTGCTTCTCTAGGACTGTTCAACTCACCCATCCTTCGGGGAAGATAGTCAATGTCTTGACCCGAATAGCCAAGCGACAATTATATTCTCTTAACGCCAGCCCTTTGCCAGACCTTGAGGACGTGCCGGTAGTCCGTGACTTCCCGGATGTCTTTCCAGAAGAATTGCCAGGTGTTCCACCTGACAGGGATGTTGAGTTCGTAATAGACCTCATCCCAGGAACCGTTCCGATTGCTAGAAGACCCTATAAGATGGCACCCCCAGAACTAGCCGAGCTTAAGAAACAAATCGATGAGTCCTTGAAAAAGGGTTTCATCCGACCTAGCTCATCTCCGTGGGCTTACCCCGTCCTATTCGTCAAGAAGAAGGATGGTACGGACCGGATGGTTGTAGATTACCGACCTGTCAATTTGGTCACAATCAAGAACAAATATCCGCTCCCCAGGATCAACGACCTTTATGATCAGCTCGCTGGATCCTCAGTCTTCTCCAAGATGGATTTGAGGTTGGGCTACCATCAAATCAAAATCAGAAACGGGGACATTCCTAAAACGGCCTTTGTTACTCGTTATGGCCAATACGAGTACACCGTCATGTCCTTCGGTTTAACCAACGCTCCAGCCACCTTTTCTCGGTTAATGAACTCAATCTTCATGGAGTATTTGGATAAATTCGTCGTAGTTTACCTTGATGATATACTCATCTACTCCAAGAACGAGGAAGAACATGCCGAACATTTAAGGCTAGTGTTGAAGAAACTTCGAGAGCATCGCCTTTATGCCAAATTTTCTAAATGTGAATTCTGGTTGTCAGAAGTGACCTATCTGGGTCATGTAATATCTGGTAAAGGTATTGCTGTTAACCCTGAGCGAGTTCAAGCCGTCCTTAATTGGACTCCACCTGAATCGGTCAAGCAAGTTCGGAGTTTTCTGGGCTTAGCGAGCTATTGTCGTCGCTTTGTCGAGAACTTCTCCAAGGTTGCTAAACCTCTAACCGAACTCCTCAAGAAAGATAAGAAGTTCGAGTGGACTCCACAATGTGAGCACAGCTTTCAGGAACTGAAAAGACGCCTGACTTCTGCTCCCGTACTGGTACCGCCAGACTTCTCCAAGGACTTTGTTATCTACTGCGACGCCTCGCGACAAGGACTAGGTTGCATTCTCATGCAAGATCGACACGTAATTGCTTACGCTTCACGGCAATTGCACCCACATGAGGAGAATTATCCTACTCATGATCTAGAGCTTGCAGCCGTAGTCTATGCACTTAAGACCTGGCGGCATTACCTCTTCGGTAACCGTTGCGAAATATTCACTAATCACCAAAGTCTGAAGTACATTTTCACCCAACCGGATCTGAATCTCAGGCAGAGACGTTGGGTTGAGTTGATCACAGACTTCGACTTAGGAATAACCTACACCCCAGGGAAAGCCAACGTCATGGCTGATGCGCTAAGTCGTAAATCTTATTGTAACAACCTGATGTTACAACAAAGTCAACCGCTTCTCCATGAGGAATTTCGGAAGCTTAACCTTCACATTGTACCTCAAGGTTTTCTTTCCACCTTGGTGGCAAAACCTACCCTTACGGATCAGATTATCAAAGCACAGAAGGTAGATCCGGGAATCTCCCGCATCAAGAGAAACATCCAGAAAGGATTTGCGAATTGCTTCTCCATTAATGATCAAGGGGTTGTATACTTCGGGAATCGACTAGTGGTTCCCAAAGTGCGAAACCTGAGGCGATTGATCCTTAAGGAAGCTCATGAGTCTCCTCTCACCATTCATCCCGGTAGTACTAAGATGTATCAGGACCTACGCTAGAGGTTCTGGTGGACTAGGATGAAGAGAGAAATTGCTCAGTATATTGCTAATTGCGACGTCTGTCGTCGTGTAAAAGCAGAGCATCAACGGCCTGCTGGCACCCTTCAACCCTTAGCTATTCCTGAATGGAAATGGGATAAAATTGGTATGGATTTCATTACCGGTTTTCCCAGGACCAAGAGAAGGAATAATGCTATCTTCGTCGTTGTCGATCGTCTTTCCAAAGTAGCCCATTTCCTACCTGTTCGTGAGAGTATAACCGCTAGTCAGCTGGCAGACTTATACATCTCCCGAATAGTGTCCCTCCATGGTGTTCCATTGGAAATTAACTCGGATCGAGGAAGTCTTTTCACCTCTCGATTTTGGGAAAGTTTCCAAAATGCTATGGGAACCCGTCTCTCCTTTAGCACCGCCTTCCACCCTCAGTCGAGTGGTCAAGTGGAACGCGTCAACCAGATTCTAGAAGACATGCTTCGATCCTCTGTTATCTCATTCGGAATGGACTGGGAGAAGTGTCTTCCATTTGCCGAATTCGCTTACAACAACAGCTATCAATCTAGCTTGGGTAAAGCCCCTTTTGAAGTTCTCTATGGACGACGGTGTCGAACACCCCTTAACTGGTCAGAGACCGGGGAAAGACAATTCTTTGGCCCGGATATGATTCAGGAAGCAGAAGAACAAGTTCGCATCGTTCGTGAAAAGTTGAAAACAGCCCAATCTTGTCAAAAGAGTCAATATGACCGAAAACATAAGGCTATGACTTTCGAGGTTGACAAGAAGGCTTATCTTCGGGTCACTCCTCTGAAGGGAACCCATCGTTTCGGTATCAAAGGCAAATTGGCTCCTCGTTACATTGGACCTTTTCGCATTCTCGCCAAACGAGGAGAAGTTGCCTACCAGTTGGAACTACCTCCGCACCTCTCCAGAGTCCACGATGTCTTCCACGTTTCTCAACTCAGGCGTTGCTTCTCGGATCCTATCCGTGGAGTGGACCACGAAACGCTTGATCTCCAAGATAATCTTACATATCGAGAGTACCCCATTCGTATTCTCGATCAAACCGAACGTACCACCCGACGTCATAATATCAAGTTTCTCAAAGTTCAATGGTCGCACCATTCTGAGGATGAAGCAACTTGGGAAAGGGAGGATCGTCTTCGACTTGAGTATCCCGCCTTCTTCCCGGAGGAACCCAAATCTCGGGACGAGATTCTTTTGAGTGGGGGTGAGTTGTCACACCCTAGCTAGTCATGCATCAGAGTGTGTGCATCATGTTTAAAATTCCATTTAATTTGAAATGGGGATTTGTGAAACCCTCAGAATCATTTTTGAAAATGACCCAAATAAAAATTTCTCCAAAAGGGTCCAAGAAAATGCTCATGTTGCTCTCTGAAAATATTGGACAGAGATAAAAATCAAACCAATATTTTTAAGAGCTCATAGGTATTTATTTTGGGCATTTGGAATTAATGCATAAATATTTGCATTGGAAATATATTAGTTATATATATTAATATATGTCCAAAAACTATGCCACCTGTTGGGGAGCTCTGGAATAATATATCTAGCTCCTGCAAAAATTGGCATAAGGTTATAAAATGATTTAATATTTTATTTAAATCAAAACAAATGTCAGAAATTAAAAAAAACAGAAATAAATAAAAGGGAGGACCTTACCTGGGCATTTTACCTGGCGCCTCTGGCCCAGCCAGCTGGCCGGCCCAGCCCGCCTCCCTCCTCTGTCGTCTTCGTCCTCGACAGAGGGAGGGGAGTGTGGCCGGCGCGCGCGCGCGCCACCGCGCCACGCCACCTGCTCGCTTGCCTGCCTGCCCCTCCCCTCCTCGTCTTGATGCCCTGGAACGACGCCACGCCCTCCCCTGCTCTCTCTCACTCTCCCTCGGTTCTTCCCCTCCTCTCCCTCGCTCTCTCTCTCTCACGGCCGAACACCACCATCGCCGCCGTTCGCCATAGCAGCCGTCACCGGCCACCCCTCGCCCCTCCGCTGAGCTCAGGAGCTCCGCCGCGACCCCCTCTTCCTCCCCACCAAGCCAAGCCCCTCCGGAAGCCCTGCATCGCCGCCCACGTCGCTGTTCCCCTCCTCGGCCACCGGAGATCGTCGCCGTCGAATCGAGAGCTACCGGACGTCCCCGAGCCCGCTAACCATCCCTGCAGCTCCGCGGTGAGCCACTGACCCGATTCCCCCTTGCCCCGTCGTCCCTAGCATCCTGTAGTTGCCGTCCCCTTGAGCTCCGAAGCTCGCCGCCGCCGTGCCTCATCGCTGCCGTGGCTGGAGCCGTTGTAGCTCGAAGCCGAGCACACCATCGTGCTCCACACCTCACCAGGAGCACGTAGCACGCACCAACGCCTCCCCTAGCGCCCTGCATCGCCTAACCCGCCGTTGGCCGAACTCCGGCCGCCGCTCACGAGCTCGCCGTCGTCGGTACCGGCCACCACAGGCACGGCCACCACCACCGTTCGACGCGCGGGAGCAAGGGCTCTCCAACGAGCCCAAGCACGGCCTCGCCCGTGCCCTGTAGCGCGTTTCCGCATCGCGCCGCCGTCTCGGGCCTCGCCGGCGTCATGTCGCCGGTGGGTTTGACCCACCTTGACCACGGCAGGACCCCCCCTGTGTCCATGACAGGTGGGCCCAGCCCTGTTAGCTAATTAGTATTAGCACTAACCGAATTAGTTAAACTAACTACCCCCCTGACACTGACCAGTGGGCCCCAGCGCCACTAATTCCTAATTAGGATTAAACTAACCCTGTTTAACCCCCCTGTCACTGACGTGTGGACCCCACACGTCAGGGTTGACCCCAGCCAGCCGCAGTTGACCACTGACGTCATGCTGACGTCATGCTGGCGCAATATATATATTTCTGGATTTAATTTAAATCAGGAAATTCCAGAATATTATTTAAACTTCAAAAATTCATAACTTTTATTCTGTAACTCCAAATTAGACAAATTATATATGAAAAATGATCAGAAAAATCCAATCTATCCATCTGTACTATTTTCATGCATGATCAAACAAGTTAAATTGATGTTTTAAGCAGAACAAGGAAAAGCACTTTAAAAGGCCATGTTTGAGTTTGAAATTTGAATCTTTGATTCAAATTTGTTCAAACCCTTCTGGTTTTAGTTGCATTAGCCCAACACACTCATATTGCCATGTTTCATGCATGCATCATATTGTTGCACATTGTTTGGTGATGGTTGTGTATCGGTGTCCTTTGCGACAGGTTCTGCCTCCGAGGAGTACCGTGATTACCCTAACGAAGAACC
>NC_041384.1:142240742-142246759 GCF_002162155.2 Triticum dicoccoides
TGTGAGTGCCGAGGATGGCTCTTCCATAGGGAGACGGAGGTGGATCCTCGGTAGTGTATTGGAGTGGTGAGTAGTGGACTCGTGTGCGCAAAACCATTTCAAGTTGAAGTATCGTAGGATAGTCTAGCCAAAAGTCAAAGCTGGCTTGCTGCAATAACTCCACCAACCCTTCTTGATAATATGCATGTATGTAGGATCTGATGTAAGTCTTGCTGAGTACCTTCGTACTCATGTTGCTATAATTTACATTTTTACAGAAGACGCTGCAACCCCTTCTGATGGGTTCTATGTAGACATTGACATCAACGAGTAGGCTAAAGGCCCAGGTGGTGACCCTGAGCTTGTGAAGGACCACGTAGTATAGCTAGGCTTTCCAAGCCTCTTTTATTTTACTAGTTGTCTGTACTCAGACAATGTACTTCCGCTGCTGGTTTGTATGACTGTATGACTTGAATGCTGGGTCGTGTGACCCGTATCTTTGTGTATGCTATGTATGGCTCCCTGAGCCTTAAATAAAGTACTTGTGTCGTAGAGTCATGTTGTGATGCTTCGTTGTATTTGCACATATCGAGCATATTGTGTGTATGATTTAAATGCTTGGTATGTGTGGGATCTGACTACCTAGTTGTTTATCTTTAGTAGCCTCTCTTACCGGGAAATGTCTCCTAGTGTTACCGCTGAGCCATGGTAGCTTGCTACTGCTCTGGAACACTTAGGCTGGCCGGCATGTGTCCTTCTTCGTTCCTGTGTCTGTCCCTTCGGGGAAATGTCACGCTTTGAGTACCGGAGTCTTGTTAGCCCGCTACAGCCCGGTTTACCGGAGTCCTGCTAGCCCAGTGCTACAGCCCGGACCCACTTGCTGATGACCGACACGTTCGAAGCTGGGTCATGGATGCCTGTTCCTGTAAGTCTGTGCCACTTTGGGTTTACGACTAGTCATGTCAGCCCAGGCTCCTTATCATATGGATGCTAGCGACACTATCATATACGTGAGCCAAAAGGCGCAAACGGTCCCGGGCAAAGGTAAGGCGACACCCGTGGGGATACCGTGCGTGAGGCCGCAAAGTGATATGAGGTGTTACCGGCTAGATCGATGTGACATCGAGTCGGGGTCCTGACAGCATTGGGAAGTAATAAGTACATGATGGGTTGCTAGAGTGACAGAAGCTTCAACCCTAGTTTATGCGTTGCTTCGTAAGGGGCTGATTTGGATCCATGTGTTTCATGCTATGGTTAGGTTTACCTTAATACTTTTGTTGTAGTTGCGGATGCTTGCAATAGAGGTTAATCATAAGTGGGATGCTTGTCCAAGTAAGGACAGTACCCAAGCACCGGTCCACCCACATACCAAATTATCAAAGTACCGAACGTGAATCATATGAACGTGATGAAAACTAGCTTGATGATATTCCCATGTGTCCTCGGGCGCTTTTCTCTGTATAAGAGTTTGTCCAGGCTTGTCCTTTGCTACAAAAAGGATTGGCCCACCTTGCTGCACTTTATTTACTTTTGTTACTTGTTGCTCGTTACAAATTATCCTATCACAAAACTATCTGTTACCACTTATTTCAGTACTTGCAGAGAATACCTTGCTGGAAACCGCTTATCATTTCCTTCTGCTCCTCGTTGGGTTTGACACTGTTACTTATCGAAAGGACTATGATAAATCCCCTATACTTGTGGGTTATCATTTGTCATGTGGGGATCCTGATCATTGGGCTCCTTGTTGCCCTAATCGCTATGAAAAGTTAGGCGGGTTGACCACTGACGGCCGGTTAGCTTCTTGGCGGTGATGTGGAGTCAGAGAGCTATGTTGGAGAAGGACGCTTCTTCTACTTGACTGCTGGTGCAGTTGGCTGACTGACACGTGGGCCCAACATGCATCTGGGCCACATGTAAGTTACGCAACTGCACCCGCAGTTAAGCCACTGAAGCTGCTGTTCGGCTTAGCCGGACACAGGTGGGTAGCTTCGGTTAATTAATTATACCTCCAGCGCACCCCTTTTTAGTTGAAGAATGTATGAAATGTAATGAAATCCGGCATGTTTATATGAAGTCCAACCGTGTATGAATGAATTTATTTTGATTAGTTTGAATTCTTGTATCACTGGCATTGGATGAACATGCAAAATAATGCGTACTAGCATTATTCCCAGGGTGATCACCTCGTTTGCAGCAGTTTCACATGTACTCCCTCTGGTACTTTCTAGTTTGCATACAAGTTTTGTCTGCAGTCAAAGTATCTCTACTTTAACCAATCTTATAGAAAAAAGTATGAGGTTCGCAATGTGCGAAGTAACAAGGAACATAAGGAGTACAAAGAGTTTGAGCAGCTTTTTAGCGTTCCTGTACATTGCAATCAAACACACAGGCCTGGCAATTCATAGAGAACATTCAAAACAATCGATGATTATGCATCTCAGCGATTCACATGTCAGAGCCAATCTTTACTTCACAACTAAAGAATAAAGAAAAAATGGATCGACGTTGCTGACAGTAAAGGGCATCCCATTCAAAAATATCAAACGCATGTCTTCTTGCTAAAATCAATGAGCAAAATTTGACAAGGTTTTCCCATTCCAAAATATGAAATGCCTACGATTGTGGAATGGGAAGGGTTTGCCATCAGTTCGGACATTGACATGGCACCTCATGCTAAATAAACCAGCTGTTCTTTTTGTGCAGTTCCACCAAAATCAACCAAATTCGTGCGTAGCTTGTATGATTTTGCCCTTATATGTTGCAACGCCTTGAACTTATTGGCACCTCCTTTCTTGTGGTGGAAATGAATGATTTGATGTATTCATGAACATTTTGTGCAGTTCCCATTGAAATCAAGCTGAGCACCCCTGTTTGCACAAATACAAAAAAGTGATTAGTATAAAGCAAACTATACTATGAATTAACAGTTTAAACAGGCACCTACATGGTCCATGTAGAGCACACTTTTAGAAAAATGGAACTCATTGGAAAGAATCCTAGAACAACATTTTACTCGCGCATCACAGCAAGAAAATGGAGATTTGTCAGTCCTTCTGAGCTGAAGTTAGTTTGGTCTTGTGGGGGGTAATGTAACCATCCTTCAACTTCTCCTTCTGATGAGAAGATAGTCAGGGATTCTTCATCCTGGCATAATTGGAACTAGTCACTTCACGTACTCCATATTCTTCTTCAGAGGAGGATGATTATGTTGTGCAAAGACAAGAGGATAACTAAATGCTAGCGTCACTGTTTGTTCAAAAAAAGGAAAGGAAATATTTAAAATAGCACAGATAAAGCACTTCTCAAGGACAATACCACTTTTTGATGACAGTATCTAAACAGTAGCACAACACCAATAGAGATGACAAAGCTCAATCATATGGATGAAATCAGTGGGCGAGTATCAACCTTTGTTAGGAGGCTTATTGTGTAGAGCATACAAATGAAGCACTTCTCCGAAACAATCTGTTGCTATCTACTGTGGTGGCCATGCTTACTATATACTACTCAATTAGATTGATGTTTCCAACATCTTCTTATGCAGTTCCACTAAAATATATGGTATCTTCAAAGAAGATCCATGTTTGCACAAGTAGAGATAATTGCGTATTACATTAAGAGTGGCATCAAATCAGTGGCAAAACAATTGCTCGTTCCATCCATAGCAATAAATTAAGATGCAAAACTATATCTTTACTTGTGTCATCACAGTTCCAGTGCTTCATTACAACACCAGGAGTTGATTTTTTGTTTTTCTTCCGCTTGTTCTTCCCCTTCATCACTTGGTTCAATAACAGACAAGATTCGCCTTCAATGTAAGATTTGGCATGTCAATTAGGTTGCACAAGTATAGCACTAAACAACGACATTAATTTTCTGATGAAAGTGGCAAAATACAGGCCAACAGTTGTGAAATATCCTTATCTTACCTCAATGGGATATTGCGGTGCACATACAGATTGGAAGTCTTGTCTCCATTTGTGCAGTTCACTAAAATCAAGCAACATTACTATACAAGTAGCACAACATATTAAAGCACACTGCGGAATCATGTGAAAGAATGCTAGTACTGACCTCTCATGACGCGGAATTCAAACAACTCACAAGAAGAAGATCTGAACCAAATTTGCCAACACGGATAGGAAGTAAGATCTCATCTTGTGCAGTTCCAGTAAGATCAAGCAATCAATAAACGTTGTCGGTGTGACACTTTGGTTGAACTGCACAAAACACTCTTAAAACAAAAGTGTTTGTGCAGTGCAACAAAAGGTCACAATGGCAACGAGGTGAAGTAGATAACCCTGTTTACACAGAGGTGCAAAGGAAACAACTAGTGGTCAATAACGGTGGATGACACATAACCCAACAAAAAGAAGCATCTACCTTATCTAAATGGGAAAGAAAGCAAGACAGTAGCATTTCTCAAACGGTGGCATTGATTAATATTAACAGAGCGATTATATTAACAATAAAATTCATTAAACATGTAATTTTCTTTTAACTGTGGCATTGCATCAATTTTCCAGCGGCATCATTAGAGAGTGCTTGTTTACTGGGACATTTTGGTGGAGGGACTAAAAAAACTCCATGTCAGTCCCATCTAAACCAAACAGGAGGGACTTTTAGGGACTAAAAGTGGGAATTTGGGACTAAAGAAAGAAGACCCCGAGGGAGAGTCTTTCTGGGACTTTTTCCAACAGTTGTCCCTGCCACGCATCGCACCTTGTCTCTATTAGTTCATTACTAGGGGTAACATGGTGTTTTAGCATGTCATTTAATAACCTCTAGTCCATGTTTAGTCCCTGGAACCAAGCAGGTAGGGACTAGGGAGTTTTTAACGAAACAGGGCCTTAGATTAACAATAGCTAAAGAGTTGCATGGGACAGTGGACGCACCAGCACCATGTGCATCTACTCATGTACTGGGGTGCTGCACAGTCTGTTGCAACAAAGTACAAACAACCAAGGAGCATATTTGTGTTGGTCCCAGTTTTGTTATCTTTAGACACCTTTCCCTATGTGAGCGCAACAAATCTAGTCCTGCTCAAACTCTACAGCCTTGTCCCCCAAAACAAAAGATCAGTTCGTTACAGATGTGCGTACTGCGTTTGTCATTGTTTTCCCATTTCGACCAATGTAGGTGCTGGATAGCCAGTCTGTACTAGTACTTTCCCCACTTCCTTTCCTCTGTGAACCACGTCCTAGATTTATGCTATACAACTTTCCCCACTATTTTCCCCCATTCCTGTCCTCTTTGAACCACGTCTTAGATTCATGCGATACAACTTTCCCCACTACTTTCCCCCTTCCTTTCCTTTTTGAACCACGTCCTAGATTCATGCTATACAACTTTTCCCACAACTTTCCCCCATTCCTTTCCTCTTTGAACCATGTCCTAGATTCATGGTATACAACTTTCCACACTACTTTCATGTTTGATCCAACACCTAGATTCAAGTGCAGAAGCGGAAAAAGCCCACATGCAGCTAGAGCAATGCATGTGGAATGAGTAAATTATACCTTAAGGTTCTTGGGGTGTGGTTCGGTGGGCGACCGGAGGCCGTTCGACCCACACTATGTACGGCGGCGAAGAAGAAGGGGTTGGAGGCCCTCCCGTGTCGCCGTTGGGTGAAAGTGACCAGCTACACCGGTAGTGGATTCCCTCCCTCGCCAACGGCGACAGCGTTAGCCTCCTTCCCTTCCCGACGGATGGATCCTGCCAGCTCTTTGACCAGCAGTGAGGGGAAAGAGAGAGGCCAACAAAGTCTTGTTTAGATCTAGAGAGGGTGAGAGAGTGTGAAGAATGCAACTACAAGCAGACTAGCAGTGAGGGGAGACAGAGAGGCCAACGAAGTCTTGTTTAGATCTAGAGAGGATGAGAGAGTGTGAAGAGAGCAACTACAAGCGCTGAGGCTCCAGCGTGTATATATATACTGGAGAGAGTGTGAAGAGTGCAAACCCTAGAAAACAAGCACCGAGGCTGCAGCTTATACGTAACGAGGTGATTATACGGTCACTATGAGATCGTATAGCTCC